>NW_006921591.1:13576423-13584061 GCF_000298275.1 Orycteropus afer afer
TTGTCATTTTGTCCTTGTATTTTCTTCCAAAATTCTTGTAAGGTTTTTTCTGTGTTTTCTTTGGTCTTTCTCTCAGTCTTTGAAGATACCTAAATATAATTCTTTTGAATTCCTTATCAGAGAGTTCCAATACTGCTTCTTCCTCAAAGATGTGTTCTGGGTCTGTATCCTGCTCCCTTGTTTCTACCACTTTATCCTGCTTCTTTGTGTGGACTGTGATGGTCTGTTGTCCCCGAGGCATCCTGGCATTGTTGTATTTAGATCTCTGTTAACTGTTTGTGAAGCGCAGCCAAAGGTTATTCAGGCTTTTCTTGGTGGTTTTTTTTATCATTGGCCCTTTGGTGGAGAAGGCAGTAATGGCTCTCACTCAGTAAGTTACGTTGCAGGAGATGTGGGTGTAGTTGTGTCTTATGGGGATTGTTGTTGTTTCCCACTCATTTAGACAAAAATTACAACTGAATAATCATCAAAAAACTAAAAGCACATAGACAAAAAATACACCATGTAATCACACAGAAACAGTAACCAAAAAAAGAAAAAAGGGAAAAAGTAGAAGAAAAAAACAAGAAAACCTGCAATATGGGGGGATAGGGCACTAAGTGAAAAAAGGTAGAGAAGGAAAATAATGAAGAGAAAAATTGGAAAAATGCAAAAGGAAAAGCAAGGAATGGAGTTAACCATGAGAAACAAGGGGGAAAAAATTGTTTTTTTCCAACCAGGAACAGGGAAAAGAAAAAAAGCTGAAAACTAGTACCTGGGAGGGCATGAATAAAGAATAATAGTAAAAAGGACAAAAGCATTAATAATAATAGTAGTTTTTAAACAGACATATACAAGCAAACTAAACACCAGAAAAAAGAAAGTGAAAAAGAAAAGAAATATAAATTAAAAGAAGGAAAAAAAATCGGTGGAGGACAGAGCAGGGCACCCAGGCTCCATCTGAGCACAGAGACTGGGATGACATTCTTTCAGGCCCATAAGGTGGGTGGGAGTGGGGGATGGCCTCACATCCATTCACCAAGTGGGTATGGGGTATAAGAACAACAAGAGTAATGTCGCACCTTTTCAGTTGTGCAGGTCCAGAGTGTCCTTGGGGTTGCTGGCAAGCAGAATCTGTTCTTAAGCCCCTGGAAACTGGTAGAGTGCTGTCTCTTTAAATATCCAAAATGATCAAGCAACTTGTAAACATTCAAAATGGTGGCACCTCCAGACTGGCAAAAGTCCACAACTCAGCCTGCCTTTCTCTTCACCTTCTCTGTTTATTCCCCAGCCACCAGAGCAGCCCTCCCTGCAGTCCCTGGCTAGCAAGGCTGATTTTTAGCTTAATTCTTAGGTCCTACCACCACTCGGCACTCTGCAAGATGACTGTGCCATCAGGATCACTGCCAGACTGCAGCTCTGTATGTCTCCTTTTCTGGTATTTTCATACAAATTCTTCTGCTAGTTGGGGTTTAGTCCACTTCTACATCTTTCCCTTCAAGGCTTTCTACATCTTTCCCTTCAGGGGTCCAGGATTATCTTTTGTGTCTGTGTTAATTGGTTTCCCTTTTCTTTGTTGAAGTGGGTCTGTGCAGTCTTTCTGCCTAGTCCATCATCTTACCGTAACTTTTTTTTTATTTATTTAAAGCATGAACTCATCATTAAATTATCAGAAAGTCCAATTCAGACTTCTTAAGTGGAATAATTACTCCAGAAACCATAGTGAAATGTGCATCGGTTCTCAGGATCAAGAGTCATGGTCAGGATATAGGGTGATGAGGATGTGGGATTTGAATGCATGAAACACCAGAAAGGAGAAAAGAGAGCAAGAGATAAGGAATAAAAAAAATAAAAAAAATAAAAGAAAAACAGGGAAAAGGAAAAGAAATGGAAAAGGGAGTACACATTTATTTGGGAGAAGGAAGGATTCTGACAGAATTTTACAGAGAAGATAACATATGTGAGATTCTTAAAAACTGTGATCAAAGTTGCTGGATGGACTGGGAGAAAAAGGATTTTCCAGATAGAAAGAACCAGATATGCAAAGGCATGGAAACTTAACACAATATGAGCTGCAATTAGTTCTGGCTGGGAGAGACAATAGGAAAGGTTAAAAACAAAACAAACAAACAAAAAGCACCACCATTGAGTCAATTCTAACTCATAGAGACCCTATAGGACTGAGTAGAACTACTGCATAGGGTTTCCATGGCTGTAAATCTTTACAGAAGCAGACTGCCTGATCTTTTTCCCATGGATCAGCTGGTGTGTTTCAACCAGCACTGGATTAGCAGCCCAGTGGTTTAACTATTGTACTACCAGGGCTCCTCATAGGAATGCAGGTAGGGCCAAGTGAGTAAGGATCTCATATATCATGGTAAGGACATTGTTGTTGTTGTTATGTGTCATTGAGTCAGACTTAACTCACAGCGACCCCTCCTTGGGTTTCTGAGGTGGTATCACTATGGAAATAGATTTCCCAACCTTCCTTCCAAGGAGTGGCTGGTGGGTTTGAACCACCAGCAGTAAGGACATTAGGTAGGAAAAATTCATTAGAGGATTTTAAGGCTGGAGAGTCATATGACCTTATTTGCAATTTAGAAGGGATACTTTACCTGAATTTTGTAGGATAAATTGCAGAGCAAGATTAAAATAGAAAGACATATTAGAAGCTAGCCTAATGGTCCAGGTGAAAAATTACATGGGTCTGATAAAAAATAGAATGGGAAGAGGAAGGAAGAGACTCTAGTAAAGATATTAAGAAAGTAGAATCTGCAAATAATATATATTAAGCAACATCACATAGCAAAGAGGAGGCAGAGTGAAATTTAAAACATGGCTATGTGATCTGGAGCAAGTCATTTATCTTGGCCCTCAGTCTTCTTATTTGTAAAAAAAAACTAAAAAAAAGAAGAAGAAGAAGAAGGCAAATAATAGTACCTTTTATTGCTAGATAATTCTTGACGGGTCTCTTGAGTTTCAGCAAGTATTACCTGAAAGGCATGATTGCCCTTTATTTTATGTCATCATTTCAAGAATGTTTATGTAGCAAACAGCCTCTGAAAACAGAGATAGTGTATCCCTCCTGAGCAAAGAGTAGGCATGCTTAATGCTCATTGTAAAAGATCCAAGATACCCTAAACTCAGAGCTAATCTCCTGGAACACAGCCCACCATGAGTATAAATGTTATCTGGCCCTCTTTGTACCACCCTATGGGAATTGGAGTTTAGGGAATTGGTGCAAGAATGCTAATATTCTGGCTACTTCTAGGCTTTGAGTAATACGTTGTACCATTAATACATCTAACCCAGGAATCTCATATCTTCTATCAGCATTCATAAAGTGGTGGCAGGTTGACTTCTAGATTGCAAGTAAGTTAAAATTTCTGATCCTTCACAGTTGTTAACACTAATGATTGTTGTGAGATTAGCTGGTTTAATACTGTAAAGCCTTTGACCAGTGCCTGGTTTGTGGTAAGCACTAAGTAAACATTTCTTTATTGAGGAAGCAAGCATAGTGTCTTTAAAGTAGCTTCTGAGGTCACACTGCCAAGGGTTCAATCCTGGCTCTGACACTTACAAGCTGCAAATCTTTAGGATAATTGCTTATACTCTGTATTTCAATTTCCTTATCTTTATAACAATGTTGTAGCAATGGCGATCATGATAACCATCTCAGAGTTGCACTGAAGTTTCAATGAAATAATGCATGCACAGTTCTTAGAACAAGACCCAGTATACAGTGAATTTTTAATAAGTCACAGCCATTATTATTATTGTAACTATTATTTGAAGAGATAAATAATTATCCATTGAAATAGAACCATTAATTGACCACATTTCAAGAAGTGTAACTAGCATTGCTGTTTATGTACCTAACTCTAATTTCAACCTTAGAATGTTTGTGATGATGGTAATAATGATTGTGATTATGATGTTGTTGTTGTTGTTAGGTGCCATCAAGTCAGCTCCAACTCATTGTAACCTTATGCAGAACAGAACTAAACACTGCCCAGTCCAGTACCAGCCCCACCATCCTCACTATACCTGAGCCCATGTTTGCAGCCCTGCATCAATCCATCTCGTTGGGTGCCTTCCCCTTTTTTGCTGACCCTCCACTTTACCAAGCATGATTTCCTTCTCCAGGGCATGGTCCCCTCTGACAGCATGACCAAAGTAGGTGAGATGAAGTCTGGCCAGTCTCACTTCCAAGGAACATTCTGTCTGCACTTCTTCAAGGAAAGATTTGTTAGTTCTTCTGGCAGTGCATGGTACTTTCAGTATTCTTCACCACCACCATAACTCAAAAGCATCAACTCTTCTTTGGTCTTCCTTATTCATTGTCCAACTTTCACATGCATATGAGGTGATCGAAAACACCATGGCTTGGGTTAGGCACACCTTAGTCTTCAAAGAGACATCTTTGTTCTTCAGCACTTTAAAGAGGTCTTGTGCAGCAGATTTGCCCAGTGCAATACATTATCTGATTTCTTGACTGCTGTTTCTATTGGTGTTGATTGTGGAACCACATAATATGAAATCTTTGACAATTTCAATCTTTTTTCCATTTATCATGATGCTGCTTATTGGTCCAGTTGAGTGGATTTTTGTTTTCTTTATGTTGAGATCTAATCCATACTACAGACTGTAGTCTTTCATCTTCATCAGTTAATGCTTCAAGTCATCTTCACTTTCAGTAAGCAAGTTTGTGTCATATGCATATTGCATGATGTTAGTGAATCTTCTTCCAATCCTGATGCTATAGTCTTCTTCACATAGTCTGGCTTCTTGGATTATTTGCTCAGAATACAGATTGAATAAATATGATGAAAGGACACAACCTTGACACATACCCTTCCTTATTTTAAACCATGCAGTACTCCCTTGTTCTGTTCGAATGAC
Source organism: Orycteropus afer afer (assembly GCF_000298275.1). NCBI lineage: Eukaryota > Metazoa > Chordata > Mammalia > Tubulidentata > Orycteropodidae > Orycteropus > Orycteropus afer. The sequence continues at coordinate 13,581,305 of NW_006921591.1, forward strand.
AGCATCCTGGTCTATGTACAGGTTCCTTGTAAGCACAAAAGTGTTCTGGAGTTCCCATTCTATTATTATATTATCCATAATTTGTTATGATCCACACAGTCGAATGCTTTGGGTAGTCAACAAAACACAAGTAAACATCTTTCTGGTATTCTTTGCTTTGAGCCAAGATCCATTTGACATCAGCAATGATATCCCTTGTTCCACATCCTCTTCTGAATCCACCTTGCATTTCTGGAAGCTCTCTGTCAATATACTGCTGCAACCATTTTTAAATTATCTTCAGTAATATTTTACTTGCATTTGATATTAATAATATTGTTATCCAAGATCACCTTACTTTGGAATGGGTACAAATTCGGATCTTTTCCAGTCAGTTGGCCAGGTAGCTGTCTTCCAAATTTTGTGCACAGACAAGTAAGGGTCTTTAGTGTGGCATTAAATATCTCGATGGCTATTCCATCAATTCCCAGAGCCTTGTTTTTTTGCCAGTTCCTTCAGTGCAGCTTCACCTTCTTCCTTCATTACCATTGGTTCTTGATCATATGCCACCTCCAGAAATAGATGGACATCAACCAATCTTTTTGGTATAGTGACTCTGTATTCCTTCCACCTTCTTTTGATGTTTTCTGCATCATTCAATATACTGAATGATTATGATGGTAAATGACAAATGCTGTACATTTTTGTGTGCTGGGAACTTCTTCTCCATTTATACAGTCTATCTCAACTTTCAAAAAATCCTATGTGAAACTTTTTATTATTATTAACAAGAAAATCTAAGGCAATTGCAAAAGGAAATGATGAAGTAGGTACTAAAATCCAAATGTATCTGATTCTGAGCAGAGACATAGTGAGTGGCGTCAGAGGGGGCACTTGCCCCTGGGTGCAGGTTCCAGGGGGTGCCCCATGAGACTATCCAGTGAATCATACTCCCTGCCCAGCCCTCATCGACTAGACCAGCCAGAGAATCACCCCTACACACATTCCCCAACTCCTAAACTCTTAGAGATTGACCCTGAGTGTTCATTACAATCTCTATGTGCCTGATTTCCTAAGTTCTCTTAGGAGACAGAACATCATCCTTAAAGCACATATGTTAATGTGGTGGCTTGTCCTCTGTGTATAAATTGTATTCATTTTAACCTTCAAAAAAACCTCATAAGTAAATCTCCTTGACTTTAAAGCAGCTACTAGACAGGAGCAAAAATTATTTTGCTAGAAATGAGTCATCCTTTCCCTTGCCCTTCCTACAAGGGAGAATTAAAGTGGCAAGACAAGGATACTTTCAGCTGAGATAACTGAAAACTCTAATTCAAGTAGCCTAAACAAGGAACATATATTTTATTTATATATTAATCCTACAGGGAGCTCTGGTAGCATAGTGCCTAAGGCACTTGGCTGCTAACCAGAAGGGTGGCGGTTCAAACCCACCAACCACTCCTCAGAAGGAAGGTTGGACAATCTACTTCTGTAGTGATACTGCCTCGGAAACCCAAGAAGGGATCACTATGAGTTGCGTCTGACTTGACGGCACATAGCAACAACAATTAATCCTATAGGATTCAATGATTCAGCAATACAGTGATAGCCTCATGGACCCAGGTTCTTGGCATTTTTCCGTTCTATTATCTTTACCATGTTCACTGTATTTTTATTCTCTTGTTAACATGCAAAGAAGCCACAAGCAGATATCTTCCCATGACACACTGACCTGAAGTATATCTCTTGTTCATAGCAAGAGATAGGATGTTATGATAAGTGACTTAGACCAATTAGCATTCTCACCCAGAAAATAAAGCCCACCTCCCTAAACCACATGGCCACATAAATAAGCATGAAAACCCTAATAAAACTGGGGTACTATTTGCAGGAAATGGATTTTAATTAGATAGTCAAAAGTTTTGCTAGGGCTACATAAATGAATGTACTGCCACATTAAAATTCTCCAGCTCATATAAAAAGTTGTTATCTCTCTACCCAGTACCAGAAGCTATTGAGTCAGCTTATTTTTATTATTATTATTTTATTGTGATTTGGGTGAAAATTTGTAGAGCAAATTCACTTTCCATACAGCAGTTCACATACATTTTGTCTCATGACATTGACCACAATTCACCACAATGCAACAGCTCCCCTCCCACTTTCTCCCAACAGTCACCTCTTCCCTGTGTCCATCCCTCAATGTACCCCTGCCCCCTGAGCTGTCTCCCTGTGCATAAACAACCCTTCTTTCTCCCATGATTGTTCATTCCAAGGAGTGTATCTACCTCAGGTAATTGTTCAAATCCTATGCCTGTCTTTTGTTTGGCTAGAAGCCACAGGTGTGGGTTCAATTCCAGACCTGAAAGGTAGCTAAGGGCCATAATCACAGTGGTTCCATCAGGCTCTATCAGACCAGCAAACTTGGTCCACTTTTTTTTTTTTCCCAAATGATTTTGAGTTTTGTTCCACATTGTTCTCCCACTCTATCCAGGATCTCCTACATAGATCCCCATCCGAGTGGTTGACAGTGGTAGCTGGGCACCATCTAGTTCTTCTGGTCTCATAGTCGTACAGGCTGCAGATAGCACGGTGTACGAGTCACTAGGACTAATTGTTTCTATGAATCTGTTATTTTCTTCATTCTTCTTTGCTCTGGATGAGGAGAGACCCATAGTTGCATCTAGATAGCTACTTGCAAGCTTTTATGATCTCAGTCGCTACTTGCCAAAGTAGGAGGTGGAACAATGTTTTGTGTAGTATGTTATGCCAATTGAG
>NW_006921591.1:13584161-13585100 GCF_000298275.1 Orycteropus afer afer
TTTCTTATTCATGTTATTTGTATTCTCTCCCTCTTTTCCTTTGTTAAATTTGCCAGTGGTTTGTCAATTTTATTGATCTTTCAAAAAACCAAATTCTGGTATTGTTGATTTGTTTCTGTTGCCCTTCTATTTTCTGTTTCATTGATTTCTGCTCAAATCGTGATTATTTCTTTCTTCTGGTGACTGTAGGCTTTCCTCGCTGTTCTTTTTCTAATTGTTGGAGATGTTGGTTTAAAGTGTTAATTTTGACTCTTTCTTCTTTTTTGATGTGTGCATTTATTGCTATAAATTGGCCTCTGATCACTGCTTTTGCTGTGTCCCAAAGATGTTGGTACGTTGTGTTTTCATTCTCGTTTGATTCAAGGAATTTTCGAATTTCAATTTTGATCTCTTCTCTTACCCAGTCTTTCTCAAGGAAGGTGATGATCAGTTTCCATGTGCTTACTTTTTTTCTGTTGATCTCCGTATTGTTAATTTCTAATTTGATAGCATTATGATCTGAGAAGATGCTTTGCAATATTTTGATGTTTTTAAATTTAATAAGGCTTGTTTTAAGGCCTAACATATGGTCTGTCTTAGAAAATGTTCCATGTGCACTGGAGAAGAATGTATATTGTGCAGCTGTTGGGTGAAGTGCTCTGTAGATGAATATAAGGCCAAGTTGGTGGATGTCTATAAGGCCAAGTTGGTAGATTGTATTGTTTAGCTCTTCTGCATCTTTGTTGAGTTTCTTTCCAGTTGTTCTATCTTTCAATGAAGTCATGTATTAAAGTCTCCCACTATGACTGTGGAGTCATCTATTTGGCTTTTCAACTCTTTTAAACTCTGAGTTATGTATTTTGGGCTTTTTTATTGGTTCCATAGATATTTATTATGGTTATATCTTCATGTTCAATTGATCCTTTAATCATTATATAATGTCCTTCCTTGTGTCGTATT
>NW_006921591.1:13590651-13596053 GCF_000298275.1 Orycteropus afer afer
CTTTTATGATCTCAGTCGCTACTTGCCAAAGTAGGAGGTGGAACAATGTTTTGTGTAGTATGTTATGCCAATTGAGTTTGATGTCCCCTGTGACTATGGTCCTGAGCCCACAAGTTCAGCTACTCAGTCTCTCTGGGTAGCTGTATGTGACCAAGAAGTGATTACAACCTTGTCCCTTGTTAACTTTACTATACACCTGGGAATTCACATCATACAAATACACTTATAGGATCATTGTCTGCCAAACCTATACATGGTCTTGGGTATAATCCCTGCTTCATAGACATACCTAATAGTTCAGCAGGTCCACCCATCTATCCACTTGTATACCCATGTTTGCCATCACTGACAACACAATACTGTACATGCAAAAGGGTTCATCTTTGTTGTCTGTACCTCCCATGTAGCTCTCTATGTCTTCCTCTTCCTCAGTGTCACCAAGTTGATCACTCATTTGGTACATTTCCCTTCCCTTCATCCAAATCAATACTTATTTCTACCTATCTAACAGTGTTCCCTCCCCTCCCCTCCCCTGGTAACCAACAAAGAAAATTTCCTTCCACAGATAAACCTTTCCTTGACTTTTACAATAATGGGGTAATACAATATTTGTCCCTCTATGATTGACTTATTTCATTCAGCATAATGTCCTCCAAGTTCATCCATGTTATGTGGTGTTTTTCAGATTTTATGTTATTCTTTAGGGTTGCATAGTATTCCATTGTGTGTACGTACCAAAGTTTGGTTATCCATTCCTCAGCTGATGGACACGTAAGTTGTTTCCATCACTTGTTTTGCATAGATGCCCATTATTATGTTGAGGAATGTCCCTTCTATTCCTATTTTGCTGAGAGTTTTGATCAGGAACGGTTGTTGGATTTTAGCAAATGCCTTTTCTGCATCAATTGATATGATCATGTGGTTCTTCTCCTTTGTTTTATTTATGTGGTGGATGACGTTGATGGTTTTTCTGATGCTGAACCACCCTTGCATACCTGACCCACATGGTGATAATGAATGATTTTCTTGATATGTTGTTAGAGTCTATTGGCTAGGATTTTGTTGGAGATTTTTGCATCTATATTCGTGAAGGATTTGGTCAGAAGTTTTCCTTTTGAGTAATGTCTTTGGCTGGTTTTGGTATCAAGGTTATGCTTGCTTCATAAAATGAGTTAGGGAGGATTCCATCTTTTTCTATGTTTTGGAATACTTTGAGTAGGAATGGTGTCAGCTCTTCTCTGCATGTTTTGTAGAAATCTCCAGTGAAACTATCTGGGCCAGGACTTTTATTAGTTGGTAATTTTTTTTTTTTTTTAGTTGGTAATTTTTTGAAGATCTGTTCAATTTCTTCTTTTGTTATGGATTTGTTCAACTTTTCCACATCAGTCTGTGTTAGTTTAGGTAAGTGGTGTGTTTCTAGAGATCTGTCCATTTCTTCCAGATTGTCAAATTTGTTGGAGTACAGTTCTTCATAGTATCCTGATATTATCAATTTTATTTCAGTTTGTTCTGTTGTCATGTCAGCTGTTTCATTTGTTATTCATGTTATTTATATTCTTTCCCTCTTTTCCTTTGTTAAATTTGCCAGTGGTTTGTCAATTTTATTGATCTTTTCAAAAAACCAACTTCTGGTCTTGTTGATTTTTTCTATTGCCTTTCTATTTTCTGTTTCATTGATTTCTGCTTGAATCTTGATTATTTCCTTTCTTCTGGTAATTTTAGGCTTTTCTTGCTGTTCTTTTTCTAATTGTTGGAGATGTTGGTTTAAAGTGTTGATTTTGGCTCTTTCTTCTTTTTTTGACGTGTGCATTGATTGTTATAAATTGGCCTCTGATCACTACTTTTGCTGTGTCCCAAAAATTTGGTATGTTGTGTTTTCATTTTTGTTTGATTCAAGGAATTTTTTAATTTCAAGTTTTATTTCTTCCCTTACCCAGTCTTTCTTAAGGAGGGTGTTGTTTGTTTCCATTTGTTTACTCTTTTTCCATTGATCTTCCTATTGTTGATTTCCAATTTGATAGCATTATGATCTGAAAAGATGCTTTGCAGTATTTCAATGTTTTTAAATTTATGAAGGCTTGCTTTATGACCTAATATATGGTCTATCATGGAAAGTGTTCCATGTGCACTGGAAAAAAAATGTATATTATGCTGTTGTTGGGTGAAATGCTCTATACATGTCTGTAAGGTCAAGTTAGTGGATCGTATAGTTTAACTCTTCTTCACCTTTGTTGCGTTTCTTTCCAGTTGTTCTATCTTTCATTGAAAGTGGTGTGTTAAAGTCTCCCACTATGACTGTGGAATCATCTTTTAAAGTCTGATTTATGTATTTTGGTGCTCTTTCATTGGGCCCATAAATATTTATTATAGTTATAGCTTCATGTTCAATTGATCCTTTAATCATTACATAATGTCCTTCCTTGGCTGATACAGTGGTTTTTGTCTTAAAGTCAATTTGATCAGAAATTAATTTTGCCACTCCTGCACTTTTATGGTTGCCATTTGCTTGATATATCTTTTTCCAACCTTTGATTTTTAGTCTATTTTTTTCTTTGTCTCTAAGGTGTGTCTTTTGTAGACAGCATATTGATGGGTTTTGTTTTCTTATCCAATATGCAGTTCTCCGTCTCTTGAGTGGTGTATTTAATCCATTAACATTCAGTGTAATTATTGATAAATATGAATTGATTGCTGTCATTTTGTTATGTGTTTTTTCATGGTGTCCCTGGTTTCTTTGTTCCATATCATTTTCAGAGCTGAACTCATTATGTTTATAAATAGTGTTATAATTTCCTTTGTTGCTGTTCTTGTAGTATTTGCTGAATATTTGTGCTTGTCCTCTTTTTTGTGATGTGAAAACTTATTATTTTTCTTTGAGGTTAACTTATGATTTATAATTTTCTCCCTGAGTTTAGAACAGTCCATTCTATCTTGCAAGTCTCCTGACTTCCTTACCATTTAGAAGTTCTGTAACTATATAGCATTTTCCCTCTTTTTGGTTTGTAGTTGTCCTCACTTCCCAATTGATGTCTCTCGTTCCCTGTTTACAATCTTTTAAGCTTATTTTATGTGTCCATAGCTGTGGTTTCTGGGTTATGTCATCTTATGTTTTAATGGTCAGTTTTTATTTGCTATTTTTATTCTGTGTTTAAAGGACTCCCTTTAGCATTTCTTGTAAGATTGGTGTGGTTTTAACAAATTCCCTTAGTTTCTGCTTATCTGGAGATGTCCTAATTTCACCATCATATTTGAGGGACAATTATGCTGGGTATATAATTCTTGGATGAAAATTTTCTCTTTCAGGGTTTTATATATATCATCTCATTGCCTTCTCGCTTGCATGGCTTCTGCTGAGAAATCAGAGCTTATTCTTACTGTTTATTCTTTGTAAGTAACTCTTTGTTTTTCCTGTGCTGATTTCAGATTTCTATCTTTGTCTTTGGTTTTGATGAGTTTGATGATGACATGTCTTGGTCATTTTCTTTTAGGGTCTATCCTGTTTGTGGTTCATTGGACTTCCTGAATGGATGTATTTTCATCTTTCATCATATCAGGGAAGTTCTCTTCCAAAAAATCTTGGACAATTTTCTCAGTGGTTTTGTTTTTCTCTTCTTATTCTGGAATTCCAATGACATGTAGTTTATTGCTTTTGATGGTATCCCACATGAACCTTAGGCTTTCTTCATTTTGTTTTGATCTGTTTTCTGATTGATACCTTTTCAAACAAGTATTCAGGTATTTGTCTTCAATATTATTAATTCTGTCCTCCATTGAATCAATTCTACTCTTTTGCCCTTTCAATGTGTTATCTGTTTCTGACAATTTAGTATTCTAAATTTCTATCTGTAGATTTAGAATCATTTCTAAATTTATTTATTTATTTTGTCATTTTGTTATTATGTTTTCTTCCAAAATTTTTCTAGGGTTTTGTTTGTTTTCCTTGGTCTCAGTCCTTTGAAGATACCTAATTACAGTTCTTTTGAATTCTTTATCAGAGTGTTCCAATGTTGCTGCTTCCTCAGGGATATATTCTGGTCTGTATCCTGCCCCCTTGTTTCTACCACTTTATTTTGCTTCTTTTCATGGACTGGGATGGTCTGTTGTCTCCAAGACATCATGGTGTTATTGTATTTAGATCTTTGTTAAGCAACCAAGAGTGTCAGGCTCTTCTTGGTGGTTGTTTATCAGTGGCCCATTTGTGGAAAAGGAAGTAATGGCTCTCAGTAAGTGAAGCTGCAGCAGGTTTGGGTGTAGTTGTGTCTTATGTGGACTGTTGCTGTCTTCCATTTAGTTAGACAAAAGTAGCAATTGAACAACCATCAAAAAAGTAAAAGCAAATGGACAAAAAATACACAGGAACAGTAACCAAAAAAAGGAAAAAAGTAGAGGGAAAAAAACCCTGCAATATCTGGGGAGAGGATAATAAGAGAAAAAGGGTAGAGAAGGAGAATAATGAAGAAAAAATGGGGAAAATGCAAAAAACAAGGAATAGGTTTAACCACGAAAAAGAAAAAAAAAAAAAAATGCAGCCAGGAACAGAGAAAAGAAAAAAAAATTCTGAACACTAGAACCTGGGAGGGGAAGAATAAAAAATAATAGTAAAAAGTTCAAAAGTAATAATAATAATAGTAGTTTTGAACAGACAAAAACAAGCACACTAAAAAACAGAAAATAGAAAAAAAAAAATTGGGGCATAGTGGAGCAGGGCACCCAGGTTCTGTCCAGCACACAGACTGGCATGCAATTCCTGCTGGCCAAGAAAGTGGGTGGGAGTGGGGGATGGCTGCACCTCCATTCACCAAGAGGGTGTGGGGTATAAGAGTAACAAGGGGAATGTCACAGTTCTCCAGCCATTTGGGTCCATAATGTCCTTGGGGTTCCTGGCAAGTGGAGCTTGTTCTTCAGTCTCTGGAATATGGAAGAATGCTGTCACTTTAAATATCCAAAATGGTTAAGTGGCTTGTAAACATTCAAAATGGCTGTGCCCTCCAGACAGAGAAATGTCCACAGCTCAGCCTGCCTTCCTCTTTGCTGCTTTCTCTTTTATTCCCCAGCCCCAGAGCAGTCCTCTATGCAGTCCCTGGCTAGCAGGGCCAATTTTTAGGTTAATTCTTAGGTCCTACCACCACTTGGCAATATCCAAGCTGTCTGTGCTGTTAGGATCACTGCCAGACCACAGCTCTATTTGTCTCCTTTTTTTGGTGTTTTCATACAAATTCTTCTGCTAGTTAGAGTTTAGTCCCCTTCTATATCCTTCCCTTCAATTCTCAATTAAATATTCCCTGCTACCCAAATTCATCTCCTGTTTACTTTATTGAAGATGTGGAGATAAAAGTTAGCAAAGAATTTTCTTTCTTATTAAGATATCTTATCAGCAACTCTTTTTTTTTTTTTTTTAATTA
>NW_006921591.1:13602967-13605189 GCF_000298275.1 Orycteropus afer afer
GTTTCCCTTTTCTTTGTTGAAGAGGGTCTGTGCAATCCTTCTGCCTAGTCCGCCATCTTGCCCCGCCTCATCAGCAACTCTTGAAGGTGATTGGAGGAAAGTGATTTGGTGTCTTTTTCTTCCAGAGTGTTTTCCCATTTTCTACTCAGATATCTATCTGGAAGCATTAGAGGTTGTAAGCCCAAGGCCAAGAAAAATAAACACTGGAAACATTCTTAAACCACTACAGATGTATCATTTGTTTCAAATGTTAAAAAACAAACCTGGAATAGCTGCATAATTCTTAACAAATTAAAAGCCAATAATCAAAATATACAGCAGCTTGATCCTAGATTTCAATTCCACACATTCCAACAAATATCTATATTTTATTTTCATCTTCAAGTAAAATCCCAGGTTATATAGATGGGCTGTTGAAGATTCCTCTTTTGTAAGCATCAATAGTGTTTATTATCATCAAAAAGATTATTATTACCTTATACATTTGGGAAGAATGGCTCATATTCATTTCTTGAATAGAAAGCGTCCATTGATCAGAGATATAAATTTTGTATATGTATGTCTTATGGCAAGCCAGCAGAGACTTCTTTCTAACATCACAGTATCAGATACTGTCCTTGTTCACTACAATAAGAGCAGATGTATCCATAATTAGTAAGTTCTCTCTCAAAGCCAAAGTGAATGATACTTGAGTTTCCTGAATGGATGAAGTTGAATGTCAATGATGATCTCTCCTCAGGAAGTAGAGTGAATACTAGGCAATCACTTAGGCCAAAGAGAAGAAGTGATAACATGTAAATGAGAAATGGATCATGAAGGGATGCATAGAGCAAAGGAAGATACCATCACCAAACTATTCCATGGAGTCATATACAGGTGGTGTAGAAAGGCAACCATTCAGTGCATCACTTCTCATTCTCATTTTAGGTGAAACTGAGGCGCAGAAAGGTGAGTTGACTCAAAGGTCACCCAGCTAGTTGGGTTGAATCAGATTCCCCAAGCCCCAGCCAAGTGTCTTCACCTCTACACCTTGTCATTCTCTTATCAAATTTTTCCTAAGAACTCTCTCTGCTCAGGAATTCCACTCTGTCTGGGTAATTCTTTATGAAGGTAGAACATGGAACAGAGACTTTGCAAGTTGGAAGAAACCCCAATGACCATCTAACTCCTTCATTTAAAAATAAGAAATTGATGTACTGGCCTTTTAGGGCTGCCATAGCAAATACCAAAAAGTGGGTGGCTTGTAAGAACAGATATTTATGTCTTAGAGTTCTGGAAGTTACTGTCTAAATTCAGGATGTTGGCAGGTCTAGGTTCTCTGTTAAGAGTCTAGTGGAAAAGTTCTTCCTTGCCTCTCTCGGATTCCAGTAGCCTCAGACACTCCTTGGAAAGTAGATGCATTTTCATATGTATATCTTTCCTCTGTTTGTCTCCCCGTATGTCTTCTCTTTTATAGGACACTACTCAGATTGGATTAGGTTCCACTCTACACTGGTATGATCTCATGTTAACTCAATGATAACATATCCTAAGATCCTGTTTTTAGGCAAAGTCACATTCACAGGTACTAAGGGTGAGGTCTTCAACATATATTTTGGGGGACATAATTCAACCCATAACACATGACTTTCCCAACATCGCTTCTATTCCAGCTCTTTTTCATATTAGGAGAAAAGAAGAAAAGAAAGAAGTGAGGGAGGAAGGAAGTGACTTGTATCTAAGATATATAAAGAACTATTACAACTCGATAATAAAAAGAAAAACATTCCAATAAAAAAAAGGAACAAAGAATCTGAATAGACATTTCTCAAAAAAAGATACAGATGACAAATTAACCCATGAAAAGATGCTTAACATCATCAGCCACCAGAGACATAAAAATCAAAACCACTAGGAGATACCACTTCATATTCACTAGGATGACTATAATAAAAAAGACAGATAATAGCAAGTATTTGTGAGGATATAGAGAAATGAAATTCTCATGTACTGCTGGTGGCAATGTTAAATGATGCATCTGCTTTGGGAAACAGTTTTGGCAGTTCTTCAAACATTTAATCATAGAATTATTCTGTTGTTATTGTTGTTAGGTGTCAATGAGTTGATTCTGACTAATAGTGACCCTATGTACAACAGAACAGAACATTGCCCAGTCCTGTGTCATCTTCATAATCATTGCTACATTTAAGCCCATTGTTGAAGCCACTGTGTCAATCCATATT
>NW_006921591.1:13605699-13622431 GCF_000298275.1 Orycteropus afer afer
ATGATGAGACTGACAATCAACTCCATGGTGGGATCTACTGCAAGCAGCTGAGTAGCTGCCTTTGGGATGTGGTCTGCTTCCTGTATATAAGGAGAAGCCTTGGGGATAGTCTCTAGCCTGTGGCACACTTGAACTCTGCATGTAGCCGAGTCGTTGTTCAGCACCCTGCCATCCTCTGCCAACCTTGGGACTTGAATTAATGGTCTGCTGTGTGGCTTGGTAAATCGGGACTATGCCATTTTATTTGTTCACCTTGGGATTGTTAGCCTCAGCAGCCAGTAGCTGTCTGAGTGAAGAGATGCCTGTAGCTTCAGTGGGCTGGAAGCAAGAGGCAGAGCTGCAGCCCAAGTTTGAGGGGCTTTCACACAGCCCCTAGAACCTGGCACTTTGAACTCAGACTTCTAGCTTCCCGAACTGTCAGAGAATAAACTCCCATTTGTTTCATACCATTTTTGGTATATTTTTGTCAGCATGGTACTAGGTAACCAGAAAAACCACATAAGTGAAGCTTGATGACATTGTGCTAAGTGAAAGAAGCCAATCACAAAGGACCACATATTGAATGATTCCATAAAAAATTTTCAAAGTACACCAATATACAACTATAGATAGTAGATTAATGGTTGTCTGCTGTTGGGTGATGGCTAAGGAATGTGGAGTTTCTCTATGGGTAATGAAAATGTTGTAAATTGATTGCAGTGAGGCAAACTTTGTGAATATCCTAAAAGCCATTGAATTATATATTTTAAATTGGTGAATTTTATGGTATATGATTATATCTCAACAAAGCTGTTAATAAATAAATAAATAAAGATAAGTCCTCATCACTTAGATTGTTTTTTTTCCAAAGGATCTTCTATCTCCAAGACCTTCACATTCTGTGCTTTATGCTAACTAGTGTAGGGCTTGATTAGCAAATCCTGTAACACACTCACACAGTCATATACACACTCACAGACACACACACATCACACATATACAGACTTGCACACATACACATATGCTCACACATCTTCTCTCTCTCTTTCACACACACACACACATACACACACATGTGCACGTGCACACTCACACATGCATATGCACACCAGCTCCTTGGCCATAAGGAATTAGTCTGGCTCTAGTGAGTGAGGGGAATTTGATGAGAAATGACAAAGGGCTACTATAAATGTGTATCAAAACAATTGTTTTTATTTTATTTTCCCTTGAGTGGGAGGAGAATGGAGATAAGGGAAGTATGCAAGGTATTTCTATAGAACTTCTCACTCACTGCATTTGTAGGACTCTGATTTCACTTCAGCATCCTCCAAGCACAGGTCCCAGGAGTGAAAGAACTAATGAGATCTAGTTGGACCAGCTGGTGCTTCCTTCTATGTCCACGAAAGGCAGCTGCCTCAGTGATGTGCTTCCAGGAGATTCAGGCAGAGACATGCCTACAAATCAAACCATCACTTCTGTACATAAGGCTCACACAATAATCTCACTTATTAGGTACAAATAACTGTCAGACTACTATGATTCTGATTCTTGACTTCTGAACATCCATTATTCCACTTTGACCCCAGCTCCAGAAGGTAGCCCTGCTTGGTGTAAGTGGGATGCAGTATCCTTGTTTCAAGAAAGGATTATGGTCTTAATTATGGTCTTTGATATGCAGGAATGAGTTTGGCATTTCCTTTGGAGAAAAGTTCTTCCTGGGTCTTAAGAAAGCTTAGGGAAGTTTCGTGCTTTCTCTCCCTGGCTATGAACTAGGAAACATGTAGCCACAGTTACTCCACCCTATACCCACAGGGGGACCAGACTCAGGGTGAAGATGATTTTGCAAATGGTAGAGGGAATGACAGGTTAAAGTTGAGTCTGTAATTATAACCTCCATATCCATTAGCCTAAGAGCTCATCTGATCTCTGAACTTACTAGTATGTACAACGATAAATCTACCTGTGATTGAGGAAGTTGGATTGAAATTTTTGATACTTGAAGTTGAAAGCTTTCTGACTGTCGCAAAGATTTCCAGAGGGAACCTACCGCAGCTTGGAAAGGACCATGAAAGTCAATTGATATGTACATGGAGAGCTGTGAGGGGGATATGTTTCCACTTGGCTATGCTTCTAAGAGTGGACATTAATATGTGTGTATGTGCATGAGTGGGTATCAGGATGTACTTAGATGACTGAGTTCACTGACTCATTCACTCATTCATGCAACAAGTCCATATTAGTTTATCATGTTCACCGTACCTTTCAGTGTGAAGAGTGGTGCATAAGTATAGGAGTATGTGTGTCATCTCTGAGAACATGTGTGAAAATGAATACATGGGCTTGTTTTCTGCTGAAAGAATATTGGATTTGTCTGCAATCTGCTCTCTTGGCAGAAGTTGTCATCTCTGGAAAGAGGAGTCCTTATCTCCACATAACCCACATCTCATCATTAATTCTGTGCTGAATAAAAAGGTGAAGATGGTGGAGGGAAGGTCAGCAACAAGTGGAATAGCAAATGACAGACCCTGGCATCATGATCTTTGCACCATGAAGCAAGGCTTTGGACCTTGGAGAGAGCAGTGGCATGTAGCACATCCAGATAAGGTCCATCTCCTGTAATTAATTTCTTCTGGCAGGTCTGACTTCCTAATGGTGCCCTGCATAGGCTGGGGCTGTTATAGACTCTCTAGTCCCTGAGACACCAACAACATCTTCGCTTATAGAGACTGGTTTTCTGCATTGAGAAATTTGTGATAGACACCCACAAAGTAAATAATCTACTTTAAACAATACTGAGAACTTTTGATTTCCATTTGTAAAATAATAGATGCTAGGTTTATTTTAAGAAGCTCTGGTGGCGTGGTGCCTAAGACATTTGACTGCTAACCAAAGGCTGGTGGTTCAAACCCACCAGTAACTCCACAGAAGGAAGATTGGGCAATCTACTTCCGTAGTGATAGTGCCTCAGAAACCCAAGGAGGGATCACTATGAGTCAGATCTGACTCAAAAACAGTGAGTGAGTTTGAGGTTTAATTTAATATTCAGATCACTAATATTATAAGGAACTAATATACTAAATGAGGAACTCTGGTAGCATAGTGCCTAAGGCACTTGACTGCTAACCAGAAGGCTGGTGGTTCAAACCCACCAGCCACTCCTCAGAAGGAAGGTTGGGCAATCTACTTCCATAGTGATACTGCCTCAGAAGCCCAAGGAATGGTCACTATGAGTCACGTCCCACTCAATGGCACATAACAACAACAACAACAAATATACTAAACAAGAAATACTATATGATCATCTATATTCATGAAAAAATGAATTAAGTTCTGCTTCCATTTCTGCTTTTTAAATGTCTTAGTAACCTAGGGATAGAAAGAAATTGCTGCTAAATTATAAAGTAAGTATTGCTCAAACCAACTGCTGGTGTTATATTTAATAGCTAGCCAATGCAAAAATACAACTGACAATTATCACAATGTTTAGATCTGACTTTTAAATGGACTGCACACTTGCCAAAAAAGATAGAAAGATAAATATTGTTCTCTGCAATGATCATAAGATATTATGTATTGTTCTAGGGATGACTTCAACAGGCAATTATCATCCAATGGTTAAAAGTTACATATTTCAAAACCCAAACCATCATATTGGTCATATGGTATCCAACACTAAATTGGCATACAATGAAAACTTCAATGTAATACCTGGGGGTATAATTTGCAGATACTATGTTTCTTTGATTTGAAGATATGCTTTTGAAAAGCATTAATGTTTGAGAAATTAGTTTGCCTTACAACCAATGTGTATATTAAAAGTGCTATGTTGTTGTTGTTAGGTGCCTTCAAGTCATCTCCAACTCATAGCGACCCAATACACAGCAGAACTGCCCAATCCTGTGCCAGCCTCATGATCCTTGCTATACCTGAGCCCTTTGTTGTAGCCACTATTTCAATCCATCACATTGAGGACCTTCTCCTTCTTCATTGACCCTCCACTTTATCAAGCATGATAACCTTCTCCAGTGAATGGTTCTTGCAGAAAACATGACCGCAGTAGGTGAGATGAAGTCTGGCCATTCTCTCTTCCAAGAAGCATTCTGCCTGCACTTCATCCAAGACAGATCTGTTAGTCCTTTTAGCATGCTATGGTAGTCTTAGCATTCTTCTCCAACAACACAACTCAAAAGCATCAACTCTTCTTCGGTCTTCCTTATTCATTGTCCAGCTCTCACATGCATAAGAGGTGATTGAAATACCATGGCTTTGGGTAGGGGCATCTTAGTCTTCAAGGCGATGTCTTTGCTCTTCATCACTTGAAAGAGTTCTTTTGCAGGAGATTTGCCCAATGTAAAATGTTGTCTATTGTCTTGACTGCTGTTTCCATAGTTGTTGACTATAGAGCCAAGTAATATGAAATCCTTAACAAATTAAATCTTTACTCTGTCCATTATGAAGCTGTTTATTGGACCAGTAGTGAGGAATTTTGTTTTCTTTATATTGAGATGTAATCCATCCTGAAGGTTACAGTCTTTAATCTTCATCATTAAGTGCTTCAAGTCATCCTCATTTTCAGCAAGCAAAGTTGTGTCATCTGAGTATTGCAGGTTGTTAATGAGTGTTCCTCCAATCCTCATGCCATGTTCCTCTTCATTTAATCCAGCTTCTTAGATTATTTTCCTAGCATACAAATTGAATAATGATACAGAAAGGATACAACCCTGACACACTCTCTTCCTGATTTTAAACCATGGAGGTTCCCCTTGTTCTGTTCAAATGACAGCCTCCTGATCTATATATAGGTTCCTCATGAGTATAATCAAGTGTTCTGTAATTCTCATTATTTCCAATGTTATCCATAATTTGCTATGATCCACATAATTGAATGCTTTTGCATAGTCAATAAAACATAAGTAAATATCTTCTTTGTTTTCAGCTAAGATCCATCTAACATCAGCAATGATATCCTTCATTCCACATCCTCTTCTGAATCCAGCTTACATTCATGGAGGTTCTCTGTCAATATACCACTGCGACCATTTTTGAATTATTCTCAGCAAGATTTTACTTACCTGGGACTTCTGGTAAGATGGAAGAATAGTCAGACAAGCTACACAGACCCCCTTCAACAAAGCAAAGAGAAACCAATTGACAGAAATACAGAAGTTAATTCTGGAGCCTTGAGCTTTGAAAGGAAGTATACAGAAGTGGATTAGGCACCAATTAGTGGAAAAACGGGAACGAAAACAGTGAGTACAGAGATAGTCAGAGCAGTGGACTGTCAGCTACTCTAATGGGACCAACAGCCTGAATATTACCAAGTGGTGTTGGGATGTGAAAATTGACCTAAAGATCAACTCTGGTCACCAAGGGCTGCCGGGATGACTGTGCTTGTGGCCTATGACTAAGAAGGGAAACAGCAAGAAGGGACACAACCTGAGCTGTGGACTTTCAGCTGTCTGGAGGGCACAGCCATTTTGATTGTGTACAAGTGGCAGCCACGTTGGATATTTAAAGTGACTGAGGGTGCAGCCATTTTGAATCTTTACAAGTGGTAGGCATTTGGATTTTATAGTGACAGCTTTCTCATTTGGATTCCAGGGACCTAAGAATAGTCTCTGTTTGCCAAAGATGGCAGGGATATACAAGAGGCTGACAACAAAATGATCAGTGTGTAAGAGCTGCCAACTAGTGAACAGAGGAGCACAGCACAGTACCCAGTTTATGCAGATAATATCCAAACAAAACAAAGAAAATGCAAATTGTGGGCAAGTCACTCCAACATACAATCGCCAATTAAATATGAACATAAAAACATCACAATGCCTCAGAGACAACAGAACATCACACTGCACACAAAGAAGCAAGATAAACCAGGAGAAACAAGGGACTAGGATACAGGCCCAAAACACATCCCGAGGAAGATGCAGCATTGGAACTCCCTGATAAGGAATTCAAAAAATTATATTTAAGTACCTTCAATAAATAGTCAGGCTACACAGACACTTAAAAGGAAAACACTGACAAAATTGAGGAAAACACAGAGAAAAACCCTAAAACAATTTTGAAAGACAATACAAGAACAAAATGACAAAATAAATGAAAAATAAGAAATGATACAAAAGCAACACATAAAAATCCAGAAGATTTATACTAAATATTTAGAAATAGATAAGACATTGAATGGGCAAAGGAGTAGAATTGAATCAATGGAAGACAGAATTAGGGAGATTGAAGGCAAATGCCTGAATACTTCTTTGGAAAGGGATCAATCAGAAAAAGGATCAAAACAAAATGAAGAAAGACTAAGGTTCATGTGGGATACCATCAAAAGGAATAACCTATATGTAATCAGAATTCCAGAACACAAAGAGACAAACAAAACCATGGAAAAATTGTTGAAGATTTGTTGGAAGAGAATTTTCCTGGTAAGATGAAAGATCAGAATATATCCATTCAAGAAGTCCAACGAACTCCAAACAGGACATACTGCCAAAGAAAATCACCAAACATATCATCATCAAAGTCATCAAAACCAAAGACAAAGAAAGAATCCTGAAATCATCACAGGAAAAACAAAATATTACCTACAAGGGGCCACCAATAAGATTAAGCTCGGGTTTCTTGGCAGAAACCATGCAGGTGAGAAGACAATGAGATGGTATATACAGAACCCTGAAAGAAAAAAATTTCCAACCAAGAATTCTGTACTCGGCAAAACTGTCCTTCAAATATGATGGTAAAATTAGGACATTTGCAGATAAGCAGAAATTAAGGGAATTTGCTAAAACCCGACCAATCTTACAAGAGATGCTAAAGGGAGCTCTTCGGACAGAGAAGCAACAAGAACAAACAACAACTGACGATTAACACACATGGTGACATAACTGAGAAACCAACCCAGCTATGGGAGTATCCAAAGTAAATCAGCCTACATGATTGTAAACAGGGAACAGAGACATCAATTGATAAATGAGTACAACTACAAACCAAAAATAACAAGGGAATAAAATAGTGTAGGTACAGAACTTCTAAATGTAGGGAAGTCAAGACAACTGCAAGATAGAAAAAAATATTCTAAACTTGGGAAGAAAACTATAAATCACAGGTTAATCTCAAAGAAAAATGATATACCTTCACAGCAGAATAAAAAAGAGGACCAGCACAAATATTTAGCAAATACTAAAACAATAGCAACAAAGGAAATGATAACAACTCATAAACAAAATGAACTCGGCACAGAAAATTAAATGGAACAAAGAAATTGACACCATGTAAAAGCACAGCAACATATTCATGTTGGTTGATAATTACATATCTGACAAGGGACTTACCTCTTAGATTTAGAGAAAAATCTAACACCTCAACAGCAAAGGAATTAACAATTCAATTGAAAAATGGGCTGAAGACATGAATAGACATTTCACCAAGGAGGATATTCAGGTAGCCAGCAAACACATGAAGAGATGCTCATGACCATTGGCCACCATAAAGATGCAAATCAAAACAACCATGAGATACCATCTCACCCCAGCACTCATGGCAAGGTTCAATGAGAAAGAAAATAACAAAAGCTGGTGGGGATGTGGAGAATTTGAAACTCTCATGCACTGCTGGTGGGACTGTGAAGTGATACAAGCACTGTGGAAAGCAGTATGGCGATTATTTAGAAAGCTGGAATTGGAAATACCATTTGACCCAACAATCCCATTACTAGGTATATATCCTAGAGAGGTGAGAGCCAGAACAGGAAAACTTATATGAACAGCCATGTTCATCACAGCAGCAAAAAGATGTTAACAACTTACGTGCACATCAATGGAAGAGTGGATGACCAAACTATGGTACATATACACAGTGGAATGCTATGCAGCACTAAAGAAAAAGAATAATGTAGAGTCTGTAAAACACTGCATAACATGGATGAACATACATTATGCTGAGTGAAATTAGTCAATCACAGAAGGACAAATATAGTATTATTTTGTTGTTGTGGAGAGTCAAGGAGAGGTTTATATATGGAGGGAAACTTTCTTTGTTGGTTGTGAGGGGTGGGAGGGGAGAGGAGGGAACACTGCAAAAAAAAAAATGCATTGACCCATGTCACTTTAGTTTTGTGTATTTCACTGTACATAAATTATATTTCAATAAAATCCATTAGAAAAAAAAATTTACTCGCCTGCAATATTAATGATATTGTTTGATAATTTCCACATTCTGTGGAATCACCTTTTTTGGAATGGATATAAATATGAATCTCTTCCAGTCAGAGGACCAAGTAGCTGTCTTCCAAATCTCCTGGCATAGCTGAGTGAGTGCCTCCAGCAAGGCATCCGTTTGTTGAAACATCTCAAAGGTATTCCATCAATTCCTAGATCCTCATTCTTTGCAAATTTTTTCAGTGCAGCCTTGAATTGTTCCTTCAATACCATTGGTTCTTGATCGTATGCCACTTACTGAAATGGATGAACATTGACCAATTCTTTTTAGTACAGTGACTCTCTGTATGCCTTCTATCTCCTTTTGATATTTCCTGCATCATTCAATATTTTTCCCATAGAATCTTTCAATATGGCATCTCAAGCTTGAATTTTTTCTTTGGTTCTTTCAGCTTGAGAAATGCCGAGTGTGTTCTTCCCTTTTGGTTTCCTAACTCCAGATCTTTGCACATTCCATTATAGTAATTGGCTTTATCTGCTCAAGCTGCTCTTTGAAATCTTCTGTTCAGCTCTTTTATCTTGTCATTTCTTCCACTTGCTTTAGTAACTATTCTCTGCTCAAGGGCAAGTATCAGAGTCTCTTCTGACATCCACTTTGGTCTTTTCTTCCTTTCTTGTCTTTTTAATGACCTCTTGCTTTCTTCATGGATGGTGTTCTTGATGTCATCCCACAATTTCTCTGGTTTTCAGTACTTGTTCAATGCATCAATCTATTCTTTAGATGATCTCTAAATTCAGGAGGGATATTATCAAGGTAATATTATGGCTCTCATGTATTTGTTTTAATTGCCTTAAGCTTCAACTTGAACTTGCAATGGTCTGTTCCACAATCAGCTCCTGGCCTTGTTTTGGCTGAAGATATTGAACTTCTCCATCATCTCTTGCCACAGATGTAGTCAATCTGATTCCCGTGTATTTCATCTAGTGAAGTCCACATGTATAGCTGCTGTTTATGTTGTTGAAGGAGGTATTTGCAATGAATAAGTGACTGGTCTTGCAAAATTCTATCATGCAATCTCCAGAATTATTTATATCACCAAGGCCATATTTACCAAGTACCAGTGACTCTTTATTTCCAACTTTTGCATTTCCAGTCACCAGTGATAATCCACACATCTTGATTGCATGTTTGGTCAATTTCAGATTACAAAAGTTCTTAGAAATCTTTAATTTCCTCATCTTTGGCTTTGGTGGTTGGTACATGGATTTGAATAATAGTAGTTTTAAGTGGTCTTCCTTATAAGCATATGGATATTATCCTATCACTGACAGCATTGTACGTCAGGACAGATATTGAAACATTCTTTGTGATAATGAATGCCACTCCATTCCTCTTCAATTTGTCATTCCCAGCATAGGAGATGATAAGGTTGTCTGATTCAAAATGGCCAAAACTGGTCCAGTCAGCTCACTAATGCCTAGCACATTGATCTTTATGAGTTCCATTTCATTTTTGACAACTTCCAGTTTTCTGAGATTTATACCTTGTACATTCCATGTTCCAATTATTAATGGATGTTTGCAGCTGTTTCTACTCATTGTGGGTCTTGCCACATCAGCAAATGGAGATGCTCAATGCTTCACTTCACCTGTGTCATTAAGGTCATCTCTACTCTGAGGAGTCAGCTCTTTCCTAGCCATATTTTGAGTGTCTATTCTTGATGGGCTCATCTTCCAGCACTATATCAGACAATGCTTCAGGGCAATTCATAAAGTTTTTCAGTAATATATTAGACCATGTTTCACTGTTATTCTTAAGGTTTTCACTGTCCAATTCTTTGAGAAATGGATTGCCTCTTCCTTCTTCCTAGTCTGTCTTAGTCTGGAGCTGCACTGAAACCTGACCACCATGGGTAACTGTACTGGCATTTTGTGACATACCCTCCAGCCTCACAGTAACACAAAAGCCACCACAGGATGACAAACTGACAGACAAGTTCGTCTCCCTTAGTTATTCCTAACCACTCTGCTTACTTCCCCACCTATCCAGGGCCCAGCCTTAAATAAAGCCACTCCAGAAGCCCCCAGCTCCACATGCCTACCTACCTGTCTGGGGCCTGGCCTGAAGAATTCTGCCCCAGAAGCCTCAAGTGCCATGTGCCCGCCTACCTGTCCAGGGCTAGTATATCCTTTGTGCTGAACTGACTATTATTATTTTAGTCATAGAATGGAGTGTGTACTAGAAGTTAACATTGCTCAAAATGAGATGAATGATAACTATTTTGTTGCATTTTCATAAGACTATGATAGAAGGAAGATGGGGCAATCTACTTCCGTAGTGATACTGCCTCGGAAACCCAAGGAGGGGTCGCTATGAGTCGGATCCGACTTGATGGCACATAACAACAACAACAACAACAATGATAGATGATTGGTAACATCTACAGTGAAAACTTTCTAGGTGAATTGTGTTGTGACCCTCTAAGGCAGCAATATGGAAGCAACATTCAACTATTTGTCTGGTGTGCTCCAGTCAGCCCCAACCATTTGAGAAATGTGCTGAACTAATCCATATTTCAGTTCTCTTCAATGTGGAGCAGCAGCATATTTACTTTTAGACATAATTATTGTTTGAACTCCATAATTTTCACAAGAGAGCTTTAACCTGATCTTCCTGGTTACTTCACAACCAGGAGAATAAAGAACATACACTCATCTTGATGAGGATAGCAACCTTGAACTTATTTTCATTCAAAAGCCATCAACAGCTTGGTGATGAGACAAACACTTTTGGATATTGTGTGAGTGGTATATGGACCCAAATATTCCTGTAGACCAGTTATATAATTTTTAGCTTTTTTTTTTTTTTTTTGTGATTTGGGTGGAAGTTTACAGTGCAAGTGAGCTTCATTCAGTAATTTATACATATTTTTTCTTCTTGACATTGATTGCAATCCCCACAATGTTGTTAACAGAAATCATCCCACTTCCTCCCTGTGTTTCACATTTCCATTAGTTCTTCTTTACTATCCCTTCCTGCCTTCTGAACTCTGTCCCTAGGCAAATGCAATCCTTTTGATTTCAAATGGTAGATTGTTCTAAGAAATGTGTATTTCTCTGGTATTATTGTTCATTTTATGTTGTTGTATTGTTAGGTGCTGTTGAATAATAGGGTCTGAGTCATGGCAACCCTATGTTAAAAAGAGTGAAACACTTCCTGGTCCTGAGCCAATCTCACAATACTTGCTATACTCGAGCCCATCATTGCAGCCACTGTGTCAATCCATCACATTGAGGGCCTTCCCCTTTTTCACTGACCCTTCACTTTACCAAAAATGATATCCATCTCCAGGGAATGGTCCCTTCTGACAACATGACCAAAGTAGGTCAGATGAAGTCTGGCCATTCTCCCTTCCAAGGAGCATTCCAGCTGTATTTCTTCCAGAACATACCTGTTAGTTCTTCTGGCAGTCCATGGTACTTTCAGAATTCTCCACCAGCACCACAACTCAAAAGCAACAACTCTTCTTTGGTCTTCCTTATTCATTGTCCAGCTTTCACATGCATATGAAGTAATTGAAAAGACCAAGGTTTGGGTTAGGCACACCTTAGTCTTCAAAGAGACATCTTTGCTCTTCAGCACTTGAAAGAGGTCATTTGCACCAGATTTGCCCAATGTGATGCATCTTCTGATTTCTTGACTGTCCCTTCCATGGGTGTTGATTATGGAACCAAGCAATATGAAATCTTTGACAACTTCAATCTTTTCTCATTTATCATGATGCTGGTAATTGGCCCAGTTGTGGAGGATTTTCATTTTCTTTATGTTGAGGTGTATGTAATCCATATGACAGATTGTAGTCTTTAATCTTCATCAATAAGTGCTTCAAGTCATCTTCACTTTCAGCAAGCAAGGTTGTATCATTTGCGTATCACAGGTTTTTAATGAGTCTTCCTCCAATCCTGATGCCATGTTCTTCTTCATATAGTCCAACTTCTTGGATTATTTGCTCAGTATACACACTGAATAAGTATGGTGAAAGGATACAACCCTGATGCAGTCCCTTCCTAATTTTAAACCATGCAGTATCTCCTTGTTCTGTTCAAATGACAGCCTCTTGGTCCATGTGTAGTTTCATCATGAGCACAATTAAGTGTTCTGGAATTCCCATTCTTCTCAATGTTATCCATAATTTGTTATGATCCATATAATCAAATGCTTTTCCATAGTCAATAAAATACAAGTAAACGTGTTTCTGGTATTTTTTGCTTTTAGCTAAAATCCATCTGACATCAGCAATCATATTTCTCATTCTACAACCTCTTCTGAATCTAGCTTGCATTTCTGGAAGTTCCCTGTCAATATAAAGGCTACAACCATTTTTTAATTATCTTCAGAAAGATTTTACTTGCATGTGATATTAATGATATTTTTCAAAGATTTCCACATTCTGAGAGATCACCTTTCTTTGGAATGGGAACAAATATGGAGCTTTTCCAGTCAATTGGTCAGGTAGCTATCTTCCAAATTTCTTGGCATAGACAAGTAAGTGCCTTCAATGCAACGTCCATTTTGAAACATCTCAATAGGTATTCCATCAATTCCTGTACCCTTGTTTTTCACCAATTCCTTCAGTGAAGCTTTGATTCTTCCATTGGTTCTTGATTATATGCCACCTCCTGAAATGGATGAACATTAATCAATTGTTTTTAGTACAATGACCCTGTGTATTCCTTGCATCTCCTTTTGATGTTTCCTGCATCAGACAATATTTTGCTCATATAATCTTTCAATATTGCAACTCGTGGCTTGATTTTTTTCTTCAGTTCTTTCAGCTTGAGAAATGCTCAGCATGTATTTCCTTTATGGTTTTCTAACTCCAGGTCTTTGCACATTTCATTATAATCATTGACTTTGTCTTCTCCAGCTGCTTTTTGAAATATTCTGTTCAGATCTTTTATCATTTGCTTTAGCTACTCTCCATTTAAGGGCAAGTTTCAGGGTCTCTTTTGACATCCACTTTGGTCTTTTCTTCCTTTCCTGTCTTTTTAATGACCTTTTGCTTTCTTCATAGATGGTGTTCTTGATGTCATCCCACAATTCATCTGGTTTTCTGTCTTTGGTGTTCAATGCACCAAATCTATTATTTAGATGGTCTCTAAACTCAGGTGGGATATAATCAAGGTCATATTTTGGCTCTCATGGACTTGTTTTCATTTTCTTCAACTTCAGCTTGAACTTAGATAAGAGCAATTGATGGTCTGTTCCACAGTCAGCTCCTGGCTTGTTTTGGCTGAAGATAGATATTAAGCTTCTCCATCACCTCTTTCCACAGACATAGCCGATCTGATTCTTGTGTATTCCATCTGGAAAAGTCCACATGTATAACCGCCATTTATGTTGCTGAAAAAAGGGATTTGCAATGAATAAGTTGGTCTTGCAAAATTTTATCTTGTGCTCTCCATTGTCATTTCTATCACCAAGGTCATAGTTTCCAACTACTGGGGATTCTTCTTTGTTTCCAACTTTTGCATTCCAATCACTAGTGATAATCAACACATCTTAATTACATTTTTGGTCAACTTCTGACTGCAGAAGTTGGTGAAATCTTCAGTTTCCTCATCTTTGGCTTTGATGGCTGGTATGTAAGTTTGAATAATAGTGCCATTAACTGTTCTTTCTTATATGTATATTATTCTATAACCAATAACATAGTACTTCAGGATAGACCTTGACATTTTCTTTGTGATGATGAATGCCATGCCATTCCTCTTCATTTCTCATTCCCAGAATAGCAGACCATGTGATTGTCTGATTCAAATTGGCCAAAAACAGTACATTTTGGCTCACTAATGCCTAGGATATAGATCTTTATATGTTCTATTTCATTTTTGACAACTTCCAATTTTCCTAGATTTTGCAGCTGTTTCTCCCTATTTTGAGTCATGCCACATCAGCGGATGGAGGTCCTGAAAGCTTTATTACATCCACATCATTAAGGTCAACTCTACTCTGAGGAGGCAGCCCTTTCCCAGTTCTACTTTCAGTGGCTTCAGACCTGAGGGGCTCATCTTCTGGCACTACAGTGGACAGTGTTTCAGGCCTATTCATAAAGTTTTCCAGTAATATATTAGGCAGTGTTTCACTGCAATTTATAAAGTTTTCATGAGCCAATTTTTTCAGAAGTGAATGACCCCTTCCTTCTTCCAAGTCTGTCTTAGTCTGGCATATCCCCTGAAATCTGTCCATCCTGGGTGACCTTTCAGAAATGTCACTGGCATAGTCTCTATCCTCACAAAAACACACAATGCACCACAGTACAACAAACTGACAGACAAGCAGAGATGTTCACCTTATAGACTTGTTTATTGCTTGGCTGAAAGTTGAGTCATGGATTTGAGTTCAGTTCCAGTTCTGAAGGGTGAATAAAAGTTATAGTCTATGGGGTCCCACTAGTCTCTACCTGAGCAGAGAGCTTGGTCTTATGATTTTGAGATTTGTTCCACATTTTTCTCCCACTCTATCCACAGCCTTCTTATGTGATCTCTTTCAGACCAGTTGGTAGATGTAGCCAGGCACCATCTAGTTTTTCTGGTCTCAGGGTCATGGAAACAGAGGTTCATGTTGTCCATTAGTCCTTTGGACTGTTTTCACATGCTTTGATTTTTCTTAATCTTCCTTGCTCCAGATGAAGAAAGACCAATATTTGCACCTTAGATGGCTGCTCACAAGTTTTTAAGATTCTAGTCACTACTTACCAAACTAAGATGTAGATCATTTTTATTGAAGAATGAAAAACAAGGAGATCCGGCAAGATGGCGGACTAGGCAGAAAGACTGCACAGACCCTCTTCAACAAAGAAAAGGGAAACCAATTAACACAGACACAGAAGATAATCCTGGACCCCTGAGCCTTGAAGGGAAGGATATAGAAGTGGACTAAACCCCAACTAGCAGAAGAATTTGCGTACAAATACCAAAAAAGGAGATATATGGAGCTGTGGTCTGGCAGTGATGCTGAGTGATCCGGACAGCACAGACAGCTTGGAGATTCCCGAGTGGTGGTAGGACCTAAGAATTTATCTAAAAATCACCCTGCTAGCCAGGGACTGCACAGACTACTGTGCACGCTGGCTTGGGATCAAACAGAGAAGGTAAAGAGAAAGGTGGGCTGAGCTGTGGACTTTTGCTGGCCTGGCGAGTGCTGCCCTTTTGAAAGTTTCAAAAGAGGCTTGACTATTTTGGATATTTAAAGAGACAGTGCTCTCACAGATTCCTGGGGCTTAAGGACACATTCTTCTTTCCAGCAACCCCAAGGACACTTGGGACCTGCAAGACTGACAAGGTACGATGTTCCTCTTGTTACTCTTATACCCCACAACCACTTAGTGAATGGAGGTGTGGCCATCCCCCACTCCTACCTACCTTCTGGGCCCACAGGAACTCCATCACAGTCTGTGTGCTCAGATGGAGCCTGGGTGACCTGCCCTATCCTCCAAGAATTTTTTTTCTCTTTTTTTTATTTTTATTTTTTTCCTTTATTTATTTATTTATTTTTAATGTTTACTTGTATTTTATTGACTATGCAAAGGCATTCAATTGTGTGGATAATAACAAATTGTGGATAACAATGAGAAGAACGAGAATTCCAGAACACTTTATTGTACTCATGAAGAATATGTACATAGACCAGGAGGCTGTCATTTGAATGGAAGAAGGGGATATTGCAGGGTTTAAAATCAGGAAGGGAGTATGACAGAGCTGTATCCTTTCACCAAACTTATTCAATCTTTTATTATTATTTTATTTATTTATTTATTTATTTATATTGTGATTTGGGTGAATTTACAAAGCAAATTCACTTTCCATACAGCAGTTCACATACACTTTGTCTCATGACACTGACCACAGTTTACCACAATGCAACAGCCCCCATACCTCTTTCTTCCCATAATTACCTCTTCCCAGTCCCTCCATGTACTCCTGCCTCCTGAGCTGTCTTCCTGTGCATAGGCCACCCTTCTTTCCCAATGATTGTTCTCTCCAAGGAGTGTATCTACCTCAGGTAAATGTTCAACTCATATGCCTGTCTTCTGTTTGGCTAGAAACCACGGGGGTGTGTTCAATTCCAGACCTGAAGAGCAGCTAGGGACCATAGTCTCAGTGACTCCACCAGGCTCTATCAGACCAGCAAACCTGGTCCCCCCACTTTTTTTTTCTCCAAATGATTCTGAGTTTTGTTCCACATTGTTCCCTCTCTATCAAGGATCTCCTACATAGATCCCCTTCCAAGTAGATGACAGTGGTAGCCAGCCACATCTAGTTCTTCTGGTCTCATCGTTGTATAGGCTGCACATCGGATGGTGTATCAGTCACTGGGACTAATTGTTTCCATGAATTTTGGTTTTCTTCATTCTTCTTTGCTCTGGACGAAGAAAGACCCATCATTGCATCTAGATGGCAGCTTGCAAGCTTTTAAGATCCTAGTAACTACTCACCAAAGAAGGAGGTGGAACAATGTTTTATATAGTATGTTATGCCAATTGAGCTTGATGTCCCCTGCAAATATGGTCCCAAGCCCACAGGTTCAACTA
>NW_006921591.1:13626366-13630450 GCF_000298275.1 Orycteropus afer afer
AAAGTTTCCTACTGCTCTTGTGGAGTTGTATATTTCTCTTTTCAAATCTATGAAAATTAGATTTATGTATTTTGGGGCTCCTTCTTTGAGTGTGTAGATATTTATTATGGTTACGTCCTCTTGTTAGATTGGCCCTTTAATCAATATATAATGTCCTCCTGTATCTTATGACTTTTTCCCCTTAAAGTCTATTTTATCAGAAACTGATTTGCCATTCTGCATTTTGTAATTGTCATTTTCGTGATATGTGTATTTCTATCCTTTGATTTTTAGTTTATTGTAATTTTTTGTGTTTAATGTGAGTCTCTTGTAGACAGTATATTGATGGATCATATGTTCCTATCCATTCTGCTACTCTCTGTCTCTTGCCTGGTACACTTTATCCACTTACATTAATTATAATGATCAACAG
The DNA here is from genome assembly GCF_000298275.1 of Orycteropus afer afer. NCBI lineage: Eukaryota > Metazoa > Chordata > Mammalia > Tubulidentata > Orycteropodidae > Orycteropus > Orycteropus afer. The sequence continues at coordinate 13,626,779 of NW_006921591.1, forward strand.
ATTTTTTTTTTTTTTTTGCTGTCACTTTGCTGTTTTTATTTTGTTTTTGTGATGCTGCTGACTTCTTTGTTCCAGACATTTTTCTGTGCTGAATTAATTTTTTTATGGATTTTCTTATAATTTCCTTTGTTTCTGTTGTTTTGGTATTTATTGGATGCTTATAATTTTCTTTTTTAGTTTGATGAGAGTTATTCATTTTCTTTGAGGTTAGTCTGTATTTTATTTAAATTTAAAACAGTCTGTTCTATCTTGATATCATCTTGACACCCTCTCCATCTGGAAGTTCTGTAACTATACCTTTCATTTCCTTTTTTTGCTTTGTAATTATCCTCATATAAAAACTGGTGTCTTTGGCTCCCACTTTTCAGACCTGTAGTTTATTTTTCTTTGGATACTTCTATATCTTGGGTTTTTTTCTGGATGATGTTGTCATGTGTATTTTAAAAAATAAAATAAAGAACAAAGAAACAAACAAACAAAAAAGGAGAAAGGGTCAGGTAGATAAGATAAAAGAAAGATAAGAAAAGAAGTGTTATAAAATCAAAAACAAAAACTAGGGATGGGAAATAAGAAAAAAAGAAAACGAAATAAAGCAGCAAAAAAAGTGAATAATAAGAAAAGAAAAACAAAATATCATTAAAAGAAGAAGAAGGAATAACAAGAAAAAAATAAAGGAATAGAAAGAAAAGAAAGAAAGGATAAAGCCTGGGGTGGGGTGGGGTGGGGTAATATGCTAGGTCTTCGCTTCTGCCGGCTGAGGAAGTGGCAGAGAGCAGTGTTCAGGTTGGCATGCTCTGCTAGCCAGGGAGGTTGAAGAGGGTTGGATACTCAGTACGAAATATTCCTCTTCTGCCAGTCTGAGAAGCAGCTGGGGGCAGGGACTGGGCTACACTTCTGGCAGCCCAGGAGACAGCTGGGGCAAGGTACCCAGTCCGGAATAGCTCATTCTACCAACCCAAAAGTCAGAGAGTGTGTTCCTCCAAAGACAGGAGTGACATTTCTGCCAATCTAAGAGATAGCTGGGAGCATTGAATTGAATGGGTACAGGTAGCCTGGTCCGGGATAGCTCATTCTGCCAGCCAAAAGAAGCAGAGAGGATGTGCCTGTAAATGTGGTAGTGGCATTTCTGCTTGCCTAGAAGACCATTGGTCTAAGGCACCCTATTTGGGAAGGCATTTCTGCTGGTCTAGGAGCTAGCCAGGGGCAGGGTACCCTCTCCAGGATGGAGTTTCTGCTATCCTAGGTCCTGGCCAGGAACAGGGAGGGCATTTGGCCTTAACTAACACATTCTTCCAGCCCAAACAAGCAGAGAATATGGGCCTCCAAATGTGGGGATGGTATGCACCTGGTACACAACCCATAAGGCTGCACCTCTGACCTTAGGTGGAGCCGAGTTGGTGCAGGAGAGTCGTGTCACCAGCCACTAGATGAATGGTTGTGTGGGCTAGCCACACTTCTGGTCACCAAGAGGGTGTAGGGAACAAGGGAAAGATTGCATCTTTCTGGTCACCAGCCACTGGTGTGGGTGCTGGTGCAGTCCCGGACAAGTGGAGTCTATTATCACGTTCCTGTCCTGATCAGAATGCTTTGCAAAAATTCAAATTACTGTGCTGTATCAGTGCATTTGACAATTCACCTTACCCTCTGTCTCTTTCATTGCTGTTTTCATTCAGTTTCTTCTTCAAGATGGTATTTGATCTGTCTTTATCCTTTCCTTTGAAGCTCAGAGCTCAAGAATTATCATCTCTATCTGTATTTGCTTTCTTGAGTCTTTGTTGTAGAGAATCTGGGTTGCTTCTCTGCCTAGTCCACCATCTTAGATCAGTTATATTTAAACTCTTTATTAACCATGGAAATGTTCAGTTCAGAATAAAAAGGACAAATACAGTTATTCTAATTGAAGTGGGAAAGGAAGAGAAACCTCCTCTACACCCTCGTTTTTTCTCCCCAGGAAGAGTGAGACCAAATTTAAGAATGATGTGAGAGTTACAGAGACCTTCTTTTTGTAGGATGAAGGATGCAGATTCATGGATGAGGCCTGTAGTATTAGGCAGTGCATATAGGTAATCAACTGCTAATCACAAGAAGCTTATCAGGTTCTTGTGCCCTATAGGGTTAAATCAATTGCCAACAAGATGATAATGAAACCACAGACTGATTCCATCCTGAATTAACTCTCAGAACATGTGGGCTATCTCGGGATTTGTGTGTAGAGTATTTTCAGAATTCCTCTGTCTTGTCTCAATAACTCTTGCCTTTATTTAGGAAACTTCCAGCTGTCTCTTTGCTAGTTACTTAGCATCACATTCTTAATATGGTCATTGTATTACCCTTTTCAGTCTTCAAGTGAAGAATCACATGCCATATTAAAATTTGCATTAGTCAGACTTAAGCCTCCAGTTGTGCTGGGATAGCTGGTATCAGATTAATCCTATAGCTGAAAATAAATAAATAAAAGCAGAATGCAATTTTTAAAAATTAACTGAAGGTAGTGGAGAGCAACAAAAAAAATCCAGGACTCTAGGGGCCAAAAACCAGAGAGAAAAAGAAGTTCTTTGCATTGAACTTAACATCACTTTCACAATTTCTCCTCAGGTCATTTGCCAACATATAAGTTACACCTTAGCTAGGCAAGATGTTGAAAAATTAAGCAGAAACAGGAATTGAATGGCTAAAAGCCAAGCAGAGATTTTCATAGACTTGACAAAATTTGATTTCAGAGACCACTTAACAGCAGGGTCTCTGATAAATAAATCAAGATTTCAGTTGAGATTCAAGAGGTAGGAAAAAAATGGAAATACACAAGCACTGATTAGATCAAGGTAATTGGCACATAGTCTAACCGCCTTCCAGGAGCAAAATTAAATCCTCACTGTGGAAGATAACTTATCTAGAACCTCTACAGTTTATCTTACACAATCCAACCAGACATAGATCCACAGGTGTTCCACATAATGTAAACATCAGACAAAGATTTTCCAATAACAAATATTAATACATTTAAGAAAATTGTTGAAAATGCAGTGAATTTCACCAAAGAAGTAGAATCTATAAGAAAGAATCAAATGAAAATGAAAATAACTGAAATTAAGAATTCAATGCACAAATATAAAATAGTATCAAAATGGAAAAGAAAGAATTAATGAACTTAAGGATAGATCAGATCAATAGAAAATACGCTTATTGAAGCTCATGCAAATAAGATAATTGAAAATGAGGGTATTTTCATAAAATATATATATGAACAAAGATAAAGAAGTTTAATTATTCATACTTGGAAGCCCCAAATGGAGGACCAAGGCATGGAAGCAGTATTTGAAAAGATACTGACCAAATGGTTTTCTTATTGAAAAGCATCAAACCACACACTTGAGCAGCTCTGACTCCCAAACAGGATACATGAAAAGAAAACCACAATTAGGCACATCATAGTCAAACTACTGAAAACAAAAGAAAAAAAATAAACATTGAAACTCTACAGACAAGACATCAATATGAGCTCATGTATACCTTAGCATTAGTACAGAGGATACACATGGGAATACGTTAGTATACACGTATACATTTTTTTGCTCTGTCAGTGGTGAGGACCTAGAAACAAAGACACTCCAACAGTGATGTTGTTGTTGTTGTTGTTGTTAAGTGCCCTCGAGTCATTTCCGACTCATAGCG
>NW_006921591.1:13635010-13654716 GCF_000298275.1 Orycteropus afer afer
CTCACCTAATCCCTTCAGCTGATTGCTCTTCTCTTTGGCTTCCTGGGTTTTACCCCTTTTCCTGCTCTTCCGGCCTGCTACTCTGTGCTACGCCCATGCTTACCTTGCTCCTGGAGACCCGGTCCCTCTCGGGAGGGTAACAAGGGAAAGTGTTCAGTGCAGATCAGTGATGAGCATATTTAAAACCCAGATATTGATTTCTAATACTATTCTGAATTAAAAGACACTAGATTGACTTGCAAAAATGGCTGATTGTAGGGTGAGAAGGGAATTTATAAGATGATTATGCATCAGGTTCTAGTGCCAGAAAGTAACAAAGTGCTAAAAATTCAAAACAAACCACATATTGATCAGAGTATGGCAAAGGGAACAAGAACACAAGAGCCAACTAAAAGGTCTACCAATGATCAAAGCTGGAACAATAAGAAAAATGAATGAATGAATGAATATTATATTATATTATAACCCAAAAAATAAAATAAATAACTTTGAAATATCCATGTGTCCATATGATATAAATAATTGAATAAATAAATAAATGGAGAAATGACAAATATCCTGTGCAGAATAATTCCAAATAATTTATATAAATATTTTGCCCTTAAATGTGGGCTGCATACAGCATCTTCCTCCCAAAGAGAACAGTATGTAAGAGGAAGGGAAAGAGTAACTTCACTGTGGAGAAACCTGACAAACCCACCTCAGTCAAGTGATCAGGTTAGCATCAACAGCAATGTCAAGTCAATAGCATGAAACCTTGATAGGATGTGATAAGAATGACACTTTAACTGTCCTCCCAACCCCAATTTTTTTTTTTTAAAAGATAATCCCCAAGTAATCATCAGAAAAATATAATTTCAATTGAAGGGCTTTCTGCGAAATGCCTGACTAGTACTCCATAAAACTATTGAGGTCATAAAAAAGAAGAAAGTTTTGAGAAGCTGTCACAGACAAGGAATTCTGGTAGCATAGTGCCTAAGGCACTTGACTGCTAACCAGAAGGCTAATGGTTCAAACCCACCAGCCACTCCTCGGAAGGAAGGGTGGGCAATCTACTTCTGTAGTGATACCGCCTCAGAAATGCAAAGAGGGGTTGCTATGAGTCAGGTCCAACCTGATGGCACATAACAACATCTGTATTCCATGTGCAATATTTCTTTAAATCTAAAAGTATTCTAAAAAAATTTTAAGCATTTAAAAATAAAGTATCTGGATGAAAAAGACACATTTCTTTCAAAGAAACAAAATATAAAAAGACTTCCCATCATGAATGATAAAGTACAGCAGACAATGGAACTACATTTTTAAAGAGTTGAAGGAAATCAACTACCAACCTAGAATTCTATGCTCAGTAAACATGTCTTTTATAAATTAAAGAGAGAAAGGAGACATTTTAGAAAAACAAACAGAATTCATTATTATTAAATTATATATATACAAAAGAGTTCTTTAGGCATAAGAAAAATCACCCCAGATGGAAATAAGTTAACCAGGAGTTAAAATACATGCTAACAGTAACACAGAAGGCAGGTTTTGTTGTTAGGTGCCATAGAGTCAGTTGCAACTCATAGCACCTCTGTGTACAATAGAACGAAACACTGCCAGGTCCTGCATCATCCTCACAATCTTTGCCATTCTTGAGCCCTTAATGCTAGCCACTGTGTCAGTATCTCATTGATGATCTTCCCCTTTTCTGCTGACCCTCTACTTTATAAAGCAGTATACCCTTCTCCAGGGAATAGTTCCTTCAGACAATATGACCAAAATAGGTAAGATGTAGTCAGGCCATTCTTTCTTCCAAGTAGCATTCTGACCACACATCTTTCAGGACAGAGTTGTTCATTCTTTTAGCAGTCCATGATATATTCAATATTCTTCTCCAGCACCACAGTTCAAATGCATCAATTGTTCTTCCATCTTCATTGTCCAGCTCTCATATGTATATGAGGATACGAAAAATAGCATGACTTGAGTCAGACACATTTTAGTCTTCAAAATGACATTTTTCTCTTTAACTCTTCAAAGAGATCTTTTGCAGCAGATTTGTCCAACACAATACATTATTTGATTTCCTGACTGTGCTTCCAGGGAGTTGATTGTGGATCCAAGCGAGATGAAATCCTTGATAACTTCAATCTTTTCTCTATTTACCATGATGTTGTTTAGGTCTTGTTTTGAGAATTTTTGTTTTCTTTATGCTGAGGTGTAATCCATACTGAAGGCTGTAATCATTGTACTTCATCAGTAAGGGCTTCAAGTCTTCTTCACTTCCAGCAAGCAAGATTGTGTCATCTGCATACTGCAGGTTTTCAATAAGTATTCTTCCAATCCTGATGCCACATTCTTCTTCACATAGTCTAGCTTCATGGGTTATTTGCTCAGCATACAGACTGAATACATGTGGTGAAAGGATGCAACCCCATGCACAACTTTCCTTATTTTAAACCATGCAATATCCATTTGTTCAGTTTGAATAATTGCCTTATTGTCTCCATATGAGTTCCTCATGAGTACAAATATGTGTTCTGGAATTATCATTCTTCATAATGTTACCCATAATTTGTTATGAAGCACAGAGTCAAATGCCTTTGCATAGTCAATAAAACACAAGTAAACCTCTTTCTGGCATTATTAGCTTTCAGCCAAGATCTGCCTGACGTCAGGAACGATATTCTTTATCCCACATCCTCTTCTGAATCTGGCATGGTTGTTGCCTGTCATTTTACTGCCACAATCAGTTTTGAAATATATTCACAAAATTTTACTTGCATGTGATATTAATGGTATTGATGGATAATTTCTGCATTCTTTTGGATCACAAAAAGCAGTGGGGAAGTGTGAAAAAAGTTAAAACATTCTTAAAATCCTTCCAGTGCCCAAAAAGTGATAAAAGATGTACTTTCAGATAAACTCTGAAAAGTCAAAGATGAATATTATAAAATCTATGGTAACTTCCACAGAATATATACCTAAAAATAAATAAATAAATTCATAAATGTATATCATTGATTCACAGAGGATAAGAAATTAATTGATCTCTAGATGCCATGTAATTCCAATATAAATCCTAACAGTTTTTTTCTCTTGATCATGGTTTTTGTTTTGGAAACTAACAAAGAGATTCTGAAATTTATATGGAAATGCAAATATCCAAAAGTAATCACTACATTCCCCTTTTTTCCTTTAAATTTTATTTATTTTCTTGTTGAGACTATACATCACAAAACATATACCAATTCAATAATTTCTAAATGTATAATTCAGGAATATTGATTACATTTTTCCAGTTGTGCAACCATTTTCACCCACATTTTCTGAGTTCTTATTCCTTCATTAACATAGGCTCACTGCCCCCTAATGTTCTTATCTAATCTTTCTAGTTGTAAATATCAATTTGATCCCACATAGATAGTTGTTAAAGGAGTATAATGCTAAAGGCAGACCTTTTTTACTAGTTAAGGTAAACTAATATTCAGTTTTAAGAAGATTTCAGGGGATATTTTTGGTTTAGGTTTAAAGATTACCTCAGGGCAATAGTTTCAGGAGTACATCCACCCTCCATAGCTCCAGAAAGCCTAGAGCCCATGAGAATTTGAAAGCTTGCTCTGTATTTTCCCCCTTTTGATTAGTATTCTTGTATGTAATCTTTGATTAAAATGTTCAGTAATGATATGTAGACACCATCAAGTTCTTCTAGTCTCCATGGCAAAGGAGGCAGTTAGTACATGGATGCAATTAGCAACACCTTCCATTTTCCTCCTCTTATTCATGACTCTCCTTCTTCCTCTATTGTTCCAGCTGAATAAATATTAATTGCTGTGGCTTTGATGGCCACTTGAAGCTTTTAAGACCCCAGGAACTATGCAATGAATTAAGAGGTAGAACAGAAGCACTAATCATGTTATTAGGTCAATTAATGGCACACCCTGTAAAACCATTACCTTAACCCTTCAAATCAAGGAACTAAATCCTGTGAAGCTTTTGACTTTACATAATCAGTCTCAGCAGCTGCTTTTGTCATCATTTTAAATATGTTTATCACACAACTTTTGCCAATTCAACTTTTTACAGGTATACAGCTTATTTTTTCCATCACTGATTTTACCCCTCCTTCCTGCACCTGATAACCACGAATAAACTTTGTTATCTCTTAAAAAGCAAAAAGAAATGTGGAACAAATGAACAGAGAATTAATGGAATAAAGAGAAAACGGTAACAAGATAGTAGATTTAATTCCAGCATAACAGCACCCATTTGTCATTTCACTTGCCCTCAGCAAACACTGGTTCTTTCAGCTGGTCATGGTTCTTTGCCTAGTGGGGTGACCCAAACCTTCATGCCTGAAAAGTCTGGGCCATTAGTAGTCATATTGAGTTCCTGTAGTTTTCCGTTTACTTTAATCACAGGGCATGGTAGTATTAAGAGACAACTTAAAGAATTTCCTGTATTCTAGACAAATTCTTCTTTACCTCCATTATATAATATCAATCCAATTTCCCCTTGGTAATCAGGATCTATCACACCAGAAAGTACAGTAACTCCCTTCTTTGCCTTTTGGCATGAGGATGCCAAAATGACCAGGTAGCATTCTTAACTTCCAGCTTAACGCAATCAGTATTGTGTCTCCAGGTGGGAGGGTTCCTCTTTTTGGGAATAAAACCTCCAGATCCACAAAACATAGGGTTGCAGGGACAGGAAGCAAACATTATTTGAGTGGGTCACTAGGGGTAATAGTGAGGGGTACCACTTCCATTTCCAACCCTTGGTTCCTGGACCTGTGAATCCTGGCTATTGGAGAAAGAACACCATATACTGGACACTGGTTTACAGCTTCCTGGAGGACATTGTCAAGGTACTGCCACCTAGTTGTCACTATAATTGTGTTTTTAGTAGGCCGTTTCATCATTCTATCAAGCCAGCTGCTTCAGGATAATGGGGAACATGGTAAGCCAGTGAATTCCATGAGCATAGGCCCATTGCTGCACTTCATTTACTGTGAACTGAATTCCTTGATCTGAAGCAACGCTGTGTGGGATAACATAATGTTCTATAAGGCATTCTATAAGTCCATGAATGGTAGTTTTGGCAAAAGCATTGCATACAGAGAAGGCGAATCCATATCCAGAATAAATTATCTATGTCAGTAAGAACAAAACCCTGTCTTTTCCATGATGCAAGTGGTCAAATGTAATCAACTTGCCACCAGGTTTCTGTCTGATCACCCCAAGGAATGGCTCCATCTCACTCACTCAGTGTTTCTCTCTGTTGCTAACAGATTGGGCACTCAGCAGTGGCAGTAGCCAAATCAGCCTTGGTAAGTAGAAGTCCATGTTGCTGAGCCCATGCAGAACTTCCATCCCTACCACCATGGCCACTTTGTTCATGAGCTCATTGGACAATGATAAGAGTTGTTGTTGTTGTTGTTGTTATGTGCCGTCGAGTCAAACCCGACTCGTAGCGACCCCTCCTTGGGTTTCCGAGGCAGTATCACTACGGAAGTAGGATTGCCAACCTTCCTTCCGAGGAGTGGCTGGTGGGTTTGAACCGCCAGCCCTCTGGTTAGCAGGCAAGTGTCTTAGCCACTATGCTACCAGGAGTAGCTGAGGGAAAAGGATGACTGGTTTCCACAGAACATGTCATCCTATCACCTTGATTGTTAAAGTTCTCCTCTGACAAGGTCATCCTTTGGTGGGCATTCACATGAGACACAAATATCTTTACTCCTTTGGCCATTCAGAGAGATCTATCCACATACTTCTTCCCAAAACCTCCTTGTCACCAATTTTCCATTCATGCTCCTTCCAAGTCCCAAACCATGAAGCCATGCCATTGGTCACAGCCCATGAATCAGTATAGAATCACACATTTGGCCATTTCTTGTTCCATGTAAAGTGAATAGCCAGATGAACAGCTCAAATTTCTGCCCAGTGGGAGGATTTCCCTTCACTACTGCCCTTCAGGGAAGTGCCAGAAAGGGGCTGCAGTGCCGCCGCTGTCCACTTTCGAATGGTGCCTGGATATTGCGCAGAACCATCTGTAAACCAGGCATGAGTTTTCTCTTCCTCAGTCAACTAATCATAAGGAACTCCCCATGAGGCAATAGGTGCAGACTGGGAGAGGGGAAGTAATGTGATTAGAGTGGAGCCCATAGGCATTGGGGCCACTTCTTCATGCAACTTAATTGTGCCTTCAGGTCCTGCTTGAGCCTGATCTCTTATATACTACTACCATTTAATGATGGAGTGCTGCTGTGAACATCCAACTTTATGATTCTGTGGGTCAGACAACACCCAGTTCATGATGGGCAGCTCAGGCCTCATGGTGACTTGGTTAGGCATTCAGTCTCTACTAAAGCCCAGTAACAAGCCAAAAGCAATTTCTCAAAAGGAGAGTAGTTATATGCAGAGGATGGCAGGATTTTGCTCCAAAATCTTTAGGATTGGCACTGTGATTCACCAATAGGGGCCTCCCAAAGACTCCAAACAGCATCTCCATCTGCTGCAGACAATTAAAACACCATTGCATCAGCTAGATCATATGGCCAAAGTGGCAAAGCAGCTTGCAAGGCAGCCTGAACTTGTTGCAGAGCCTTTTGTTGTTCTGGATCCCACCCAAAAGTAGCAGCTTTCCGAGTCATTTGATAAATAAGCCACAGCAACACACCCAAATAAGGGATATGTTGCCTCCAAAATCCAAAGAGGCCCACCAGACGTTGTGCCTCCTTTTTAGTTGTGGGAGAAGCCAGATGCAATAACTTATCCTTCATTTTAGTAGGAATATCTCAACATATCCCACACCACTGGACCCCTAGACAGACATTTCACTGAGGTGGAAGGTATCTGAATTTTTTTTTCAGGTTAATTTCCCACCCTCTAGAATGCAGATGTCTCACCAATAAGTCTAGATTCATCAATACTTCTTCCTTAGTAGGTCCAGTCAGCATAAAGTCATCAATATAATAGACCAGTATGATGTCTTATGGAAGGGAAAGGCAATCAAGTTCCCTACAGAATAAATTATGACATAATGATGGGGATTTGATATACTCCTGATGAAGCACCATGAAAGTGTATTTTTGGCCTTGCCAGCTGAAGGCAAACTGCTTCTGATGATCCTTTGAAATTGGTATTGAAAAAAAATGCATTGGCCAGATCAATAGCTGCATACTAGGAGTACCAGGAGATGTATTAATTTGCTCAAGCAATGAAACCACATCAGGAACAGTAGCTGCAATTGGAGTCACCACCTGATTAAGTTTATGATAACCCATTGTCTCCATGATCCATCTTTTTTTTTTTGCACAGGCCAAATAGGCAAGTTAAATGGGGAAGAGTTGGGACTAATCAGCCCTGCATCCTTCAAGTCTTTGATGGTGGCAGTAATCTCTACAATTCCTCCAGGGATGTGGTATTGCTTTTGGTTTACTATTTTTCTAGGTAGAGTTAGTTCTAATGGCTTTCACTTGGCTTTTCCTACCACAATAACCTTTATTCTGTATGTCAAGGACCCAATGTGATAATTCTGCCAATTGCTCAGTATATCTATTCCAATTATGCATTCTGGAACTGGGAAAATCACTGCAGGATGGATTAAGGGACCCACTGGATCTACTGTGAGATGCAACTTGACCTCCATATGCCCCCACTCTGACTGGTGGGCCACAGTGATGCTTTGGGTCTCCTGGAATTAGTATCAGTTCAGAGCATGTATCTAGTAATTCCCTGAAAATCTGATTATTTCCTTTTCCCTGTTGAACAGACATTTCACTGAGGTGGAAGGTATCTGAATTTTTTTTTCAGGTTAATTTCCCACCCTCTAGAATGCAGATGTCTCACCAATAAGTCTAGATTCATCAATACTTCTTCCTTAGTAGGTCCAGTCAGCATAAAGTCATCAATATAATAGACCAGTATGATGTCTTATGGAAGGGAAAGGCAATCAAGTTCCCTACAGAATAAATTATGACATAATGATGGGGATTTGATATACTATATACATTTATACTATATACACTATATACTATATACTTTATATACATTTGATTATGTTTTACTCTTGTAAAAGGCCTTAGATCCTTTCAGGGAAGGTTGGGAGAAAGACTATCAGTATAAATTTTTGGAAATGTAGTGGGGTCCGTCCTCAAGGGGACTTGGCCTCCCCTTCATTCATGGAGTTGTGGGTCTGGAAACTTACTCAAGTCTGGGAATTGATTGAGGGACCACAACTCTGTATTCTGGTGATTCAATCTAGACTACTGTTCATGTGACCTAGGATTCTTCTGTCTATACAGATCAAGTAAATAATTGGTAGGTTTCTCATGTATTTCACTCCTGGAAACACCATGCCTAAGTAGCCAATGTCATAATGCCATATTAGTCAGAGTATTCTGATTACTGTTTTGACTCTGTTATTTATTATGGTAGCCACAGCCACCTTGTCTTTGTCAATTAACTGCTGCCACTTGGACCCTACCACCACGGGGCCCAATCAGCCCCATTGTAGTTAAGTGTCTTAGTTCAATTAGGGCAGTTTCCACTGTCAAATCTGACTTACATAAAATAGCATTCACTGCAGTCTTCAAGGATGCTGGGGCTCCCTTCACAAATTTGTTTCTCACCATAGTGGTAAATGGTGTGCCCTGAGCTCTCCATTTCTGGGTCTAGGGGTCTAATCTGATAAATCCATTCCAATATGCCAATTTCCCTAAGCCTCTGGATATCTTCTTCTAAATTATATCAAGGCAGGTCTGGTACTTCAAGTTGACTTAAGGTAGGCCACTGCATAATCCATGTTTCCGTAAGCCAACCAAATAAACAATTAGATGCTTTCCTAACCTCTTGAGCTAAAACACTGAATGAAGAACGAGTACTTAGTGGACCTAAATCAATAAACTCAGACCACTCTAATGTCACATTCCTTGTACCATTATCCCATACCCTCAATAGCCATTCCCACACATATTCTCCAGGTTTCTGTCTGTACATGTTAACAAAATCAAGTAGGTTTTTTCAGGTGTAGCATACCACTCCCTCAGTCACACTTTGTGTTTCATTTTTCAGGGTACACTTGGACTTAAGTTTAGTCATAGGTCTAGCAGCAATATCGGGTGGTTGGGACAGTTCCTGAGAACATTCAGCAATGTCTTCCATGGCATCTATCTCAGGCAATGACCCAGCAGGAACAGCTAGGTTAATGCTATCAAATGGAGGTAGAAGAGTGGTTTTATAGTAAATCTTTCAGATTGGAGGGAAGGTGCTGTTGGCAGGAGGGATTCAACATAATTTACAGGCTCCATATCCTCATCTTCCTAATTGTCCCCACATATTCCCATCCCAGGTTTCAGGATCCTGTGTTTTCCTAATCAATACCCTCACCTTAACTTCAGATACCTTTCTGGGTTGGCAATTCAATTGGCACTGTAATTCAGCCACCCTTATGATAAGACTCTGGGTTTGGTTTTCAGCAATATCAGCTCTAATACTAGAAGAAATAAGGCTTTCTTTCAGGATGCAGCTGGCAACATTGAGGTCATTTATGTGACACTGGAACTGTGACTTAGCTGTCCTGAACTCATTTCTCTCTTTCCTCACTTTGTCTAGCATAAGTAGGACCAGCCAATCAGCTTCCTTATACTCCTCATTGCTGACAAAATTGCAGAAAAGTAGCAAGCATACGGTCACCCAGAGCCTCACTTCTCAAAAATACTTAATCTATTGGTGGTGTTGTTTTGCATATTAATGTTGCCACCCCATGCCATTGTTGTGCCCAGATCCTGAATCCTCCAAAACCACCAAGGAGCCGATTCCACTGCAAAAGCATAGGGTTTGTTTATTCAAGCTCGAGCTCGGACCCTCAATTGTCACCGATGCAGCGGTTCAGGATTGAGAGCCCCGAACTCAGGGGTAATGTGGTTCTTATAGGGGTTACAGCAGGAAGCAGGAAGTTTCAATCAGAAAATTACAGGATTGGTTGACATTTTCCAAGTTGCTAGTTGTTCCTACTTGATTGGCTCTGTCTGGTGGGCCGAAACCACCAACTGTCGTTTCTAACTATTTTAGGTAAGGTATTTCTCTACCATTTACTGATTGGTTGTTGCTAAGGAGAATGCTTGGGTATCGATGAGGTGGGGGTAGTCAGGACTCTTTGTGGTTTTTCCAGTAACTAAAGCACTAAAGTGTGAAGTAAATGCTAAGGCATATTGCAAAATGGCTACATACTTAAAATGGTTACATACAGGGTGGTTATATAGAGACATGGTCTCACACCATGGATTAACAGGGTCCTCTTTACTAATGGAGGCAGGGTCACCAGTGGCTTTACAATTAATCAAATTGGAGAATCAAAACATAATTGGTGAGAACCAATTTAGGAAACCCATCCTTATGATTTTGTCTCTATAGAACCACTCCTGGTACAAAATGTGTTAGGTTGGGTTCTCTAGAGAAGCAAAACCAGTAAAGCTTATGTATAAACAGAAAGAGAGAGAATTTTATCTTAGGAAAATGACTCACACAGTTATAGAAGCTGACAAGTCCCAAGTTCCTGGATAAAATGTCAAATTGGAGCCTTTTTCTGACACACACAGTTGCTGGGGCTGACCAGATCAAGATTGGCTTTTGTCTTCGGCAGATTATAAATCCAAGATCACCAGGCAGAATGGTGGATTGTTCATTTATGAATAGTTGTAGGTAGCACAAGAGGATCCAGATCGACAGAAAGTTCTCCCTTTTTCCTAAGATGTCTATATATATACTGGAAGCAAGCCACATCCCTAGGGAAACTCCCTTTCAATGGATTGGCTGCTCAAAGCATGTACATCCAATCTCATCATGGGAATAACCACATCACAACTGCTTAAACCACTCAGAATTGTGGTCCAGCCAAGTTGACACCCAACCCCAACTATCACTCCCCCTGTGCTGAGATATGATATAATGTAATCATCTCCATGATGAGATCTGCTATGAGCAACTAATAAACTGAAAGGGAATTTCCTCAGCAAAGTGGCCTGCTTCCAATATATATGGACATTCTGGCAAAACTCTCTGGCTTTTTGTCTAATCTGGATCTTGTATCTGGCTCATCATCATCTCACCTCAAGTTCTTCAAGCTTGAACCAGTGACCTGCTCTATTGCCTACCAATCTTGGGATTGTTGCCTTCACAGCCTGTGAGCCAGCAGCCTGCCTTCTTACCTGATGATCTTGAATTTAGCTGCTGTAGCCAGCAGCCTGCTGTATTGCCTGCTGATCTGGGTTTGTCAGCCCCTGAAACTACATGAATCAGGAGAAGGCTCCAGCCTGACATCTGACCCATGGACTTGAACTTACCAGCCTCCACAACTACATGAGCCATTTTCTTGATCTCTCTCTTTCTCTCTATATATAAGCTTCACTGGTTTTGATTCTCTAGAGAACCCAGTCTAAGATAACCATCCTTCAGATTTCCAAATAGGCAGATACCAGCCTCATGTTTGGGGAGTCCACATGACACTCAGCCTATGACCTTCTGGACACACACTTGAAACTGCTAACACTACTATTATAGAATGCCAGGGACAAGCTCAGGAGTATACACCATACCCTTGCTTTCTGATCTGCTGGCTCCTATAATCCTTTTGGGATAATTCACTGGAATGACTCACAGAATTCATGAAGAGTATAACTACACTTATGACTACAGATTTATTATAGCCAAAAATGGATACAAATGAAAAGATGCATAAGGTGAGGTCTGGGAGTGTCCTTAAAGTGGAGTTTTCATGTCCCAAAGGACACACTACTCTTCCAAGAGCAAATATTCTCACCAACCAGGAAGTTTTCCAAGCTTTAGTGTTCAGAGTTATTATTGGCCAGTCTTGCATGATTGGCTAAATTATGGCCCCTGAGGCTAGTTTATATGGGCCTCCCAAATGAGTCTCTTTGTCTGCCCACCCCTCAATCACAGGGACAACTTCTTCTGTGTGGCTTACAAATCCCAAACAAAGACATCCCATTTATTCCAGTGGTTATTTCTTCACAGCCAAGGAAAGAAGTCTACCTTACATAGGGTAAAACTAGGTCCTTTACCCAACACACATATATAAGCCCCTGAAAAGCAATGCAGAAAGAACAACATACACAAAAATCAATTCCAGATAGATTGTAAACCTAAATAGAAAAGTAAAACAATTAATTTTCTAGATGCTAACATAGAATAATACATTCATGACTTTGATTGGAGTAAGCAAGAATGTCATAAACCAAACTCACTGCCGTTGAGTCAGATCCAACTCATAGCGACCCCTCCTTGGGTTTCCGAGGCAGTATCACTACAGAAGTAGATTGCCCAATCTTCATAACAGGACTTAAAAAAGACTACCCATGAAGGAAAACACTGATAAATTGAACTTTGTCAAAATTAAAACTTTTGTTCATCTGGAAAAGTTAGAATAGAAATAGCAAGGATATTGATACAATGTGAGAATGTAACCATTGTCACTGATCAACATGCCTAGAAACTTGAATAGCAACAGGTTTTGCAGTGTACATTTTTACCAAAACTAAAATACTTCAGTAAAAGTACTTTTTTTCATCAAAACATATCATTAAGACAATGAAAGGAAAGCCATAGAGGAGATATTTCCAAAATGCATATCCAATAAAGCATCAATAACTAGAATACAAAAAGAACTCCTAAAGTTGATAACAAAATACTGACAGCCAATAAAAAAAATTGGCAAAATGCTCAGTCAGGCACAATTTTGCAATAAACTCTATTGTTGAAATTTTGTATACCCTTATGCCTAGCAATTTTACTTTCTTGCCTAGAACCAGCTGAAGAATGTTGGCCTGGATTCCAAAGAAAACTCTATTATCTAGTCTCAAGTGAGGCTACGTATATCAAGTACATTTGAAAGGGACATAATGGGTATGGTAAGACTTTTAAACTCAAACTAACTTCTTAAATAAGAAAAAGTAAGTTTTTGTCTTATATAACAGGAAGAAAAAAGAAAAGGTAGAACTAATTTCAGACAGTGCTCGATCCCAAATGTGAAATGTTGCCATCAGGACCCAGTCACTCTTTTAGCTCTGCTCATCAGGTTGGCTTTATTTTCAGATTCCACAAAGTGACGAAATGGTGAAAAATCTAATCCTACTTCTTCCCATGTTCAAATCTAAGTAAAAATTGGACATTGTTCTCCAAGAACTACATCATAAATTGCAAGACTACTCTAATCATAGGAAGTTGAATCTTGTGACAAACACTAACATAATAACTATGGTCAAGGCAAAGGAGTTACATTGAATGGTTATACCTGGGTCATGCCTCATCCCTGAACCCCTTGTGGCTAGAGGTATGTAAAGTGCTGATTAGCCATTCATGAGTTTTTTGCTCCTCTGGCAAAGTCAGAATCATCCCCAGAACTGATGAGATGATACTGGGTAAAAGAACTTTGAGGTACTATTCCCAGAAGAATAGATGATAGATGATGAACAGATAAAAATCACATATATATCACCCAAGTGATTGTTGTAAGACTGCTTCAGACAGTGAAGTGACAGGACCAAAGCCTACAGCCTTGGTGTTATAAGCTAGACATAAGTACACATAGCCTAATGTAAAAGTCAGAAAGAATTTGAATTTTCCTGAAGGCTATAAATATGCAAATAGGCCCTCAGGCTTAATTCTGCCAGGCATTCTTCCCTTAAGTTATGGCTGGCTCTGAGTCCAGGGAAAGAAGAGACTTCACACTGGGGGGAACAGGTTGCCAGACAGTCCCCTAAGGTAACTGGATGCAGTTCCACATGGCCCTTCATGGAGGAAGGCTGGGATCTTGACTAGGAGCCAGGAGTCCGATGGCTTGGCTGGGCCTGGGTGTCCAGGATTGGCAGAAGGTGCCTTCTGCACACTATCTCTCCACAGCACCATCTGCAGCTGCCTTCTGCATTTGGCCCAAAGACAGCATCACCAATCACCTCAGGGGATTACTGGACCTTCTGTAATCAAGACTTGAGAAGGGCCAAATTTGACACTTGGCTTCTCTCCTTGAAGCTAAAAGTCCTAGTTTAGGTCAAGAAACAAGGGGGGAAATAAATAAATAAATAAATAAATACAGCATGATGCCTGAGAGGATGCAGCCCTGCAAGACAACTGAACAGAAAGCACTTGCCAAGAAAACTAATGGAGGGGCACAGAAAGGGATTTATGGCCTTGGAGTTGCTAAAGAAAACTCTAGAAAGGTTGAGTGTTTAGTTGTTAAGTTCATATTAAGTTCAGAATAAGGATGAGAGGAAAAAGAAACATGGGACTCATTCTTCAAAGGGGACATAAGTAAAAATGTGAAGGGATCACTAGTTGACTATGGTTGGGCTGACTAATCATCTGATCCTTCTCTAATATTAGGTGGAGACCACAGGAATGGTGGATTAACAAGGGAGGATCCAATGGAGCTCTGTGGGACCAAAGGAAAGCAGATCACTGTCACTGAGAGAGGGCCAAGGCAAGAATCTGTGACCTGGATGAATATTGGAGATTGTCCTAGGAAAGTAGGGAATGGGGAACCATACTAGCAAATCAAATGGTCCAGTTGAATTCAGTGTCTTACCTTGCCTCACCCCAGCCCCCAGAAGATTCTGAGCACTAAACCAAAGGATGCCCCTCTTTAGTTCCAACTGCACTGGAGAAGTTCAAGCATCACTCAGGCACATTACAGTCACCAGGTCACCAATCTTCTCCTTTTACGAATGTCTCACTCTTCATGTTTGATCCATAGGCCTTCTACCTTCCCTAGATATAGCCATGACCTCCTGCCTACGGACTTGGTTCTCTGCATCACTCTGGACAGCTTTTGTGCAGCCAGAACAATCCATCCTCCTTGTAACTCTCTTACCATCTTTCCCAGTTTTACCCTGGAGAAGGCTACCTTCACTTTTGAGGACCCATTCATCTGGATAAGGTAAAGAGAGCACTTGTCATATGTGGCACATGTGGCAATGTTGTGTGTGGTAGAGTCTATGTTGACTCACAGCAATCTCATGTGACAAAGTAGAATTTGCTCTTAGAGTTTTCTTGGCTATCTATAATCTTCACAGAAACAGATCTCCAGGTCTTTCTCCTGTAGAGCTGATTGATAGGTTCAAATCACTAATCTTTTGGTTAGCAATCAAGCACTTAATAGTTGTGCCACCAGTGGTCCTTATGTGTGTGTGTTGACCTGAATACTTTTATATGGCTTTTGTCTTAGTTCTTTGGAAAAACAGCTAAAGAGATTTTTCTCCTGAGGAACTACCTTTGCCTAAGTTTTCTATCCCAAGATTTTGTTACTTCTGTCCAGCTTGAGTGATATTTGCTCGGTAATGTGTAAAGAACTTAGAAGACTTTTATTTTTTTTGTCAGCCCCGGGCTGCAGCCTAACCTGCGAGTGGTCTATTTTACATGTCTTTCAGGGATTGGTCAATATACTTATGCAAATTGACCATGTCCTACTGAGAGGGCATTGGTCAATTTGTGGCCCTGATGGGAGGTTCATGCCTTGAAAATGACCAAGAGTTTCCTTTTGCACAGAGGTTTCAGAAGGAAGAAAGAAGCAATAAGGAGAAAAGGCAAGAAAAGAGAAGCAGAGAGGAAGGAGGTGAGGAATCTCCTAAAAGAGGTGTCACATGGGTCAAGTCCTGTAACACTGGACATAGGAAGAAGGCCAGAAGGGGCACTGCATCAGTGCTGGTGGTGACAGGCATAGTAGAGGCCCTGCAGCAGGGTTGGTGGCAACAGCAGAAACCTGCTGCTAGGAATGCAGCTAAGAGAGATGAACAAAAGTGGTACCCTGACTACATCAGCAGTGGAGAGGGTGACAGCAGGGAGGCTAAAGGAAGAGAGGCCTATCTTCAGGGTCTGAGAGGAGATCTATCCTGAAGGGGCCTAGAGGAGGCCTGTCCTGAGGGGTCTGAGAGGAGGCCTGCATGGCTGGGAGGGAGCACACATGGCAGAGAGAAGGACCTGCTTGCAGGCACAGCTGAGAGGGGTTGAAAAGCTTCCCTTTACTGAAGAAGGGAAAGATGTACTCTCCACTTTGGGGGAGCCTTCTAGACTTTGCCTACATGTGTCCTCATCCTGATCCTGAGTTGTAGCCTATTCCTTTTTTTTTTTTTTTTTTTAAATAATCCACTTAACTGTAAGTATGGTCTAGAGTTCTGTGTGGTCATTGCAATGAATTCTCAAACCCAGCAGAGAAGTAGAAATGCCATTGGGAAAGCTGGTGTTAGAATTGGTAAAAGGGTTGGCGAGTGGAGGCATGTTTCCTCCATCTCATAAAGAAAAGTCTTGGATTTTGAGTAGCATTATCCCCCCTGAAGTTAGACAGCTTCTGATGGTACTAATACCATTTTATGCATACATACCCACTGCTCTCAAGTCAGATCCAACTCATAGCGGCCCCTCCTTGGGTTTCTGAGGCAGTATCATTATGGAAGCAGATTGCCCAACGTTCCTTCCGAGGAGTGGCTGGTGGATATAGTGTGGCAGTAAAAATGTGAAAAATATCACCATCGGATACTCTTAATTAAAACAGGGATGAATCTTGAAACGTTATGCTAAGTGAAAAAAAGCCAGAAACAAAAGCACAAGTGTTATATGAGACCATTTATAGAAAATATCCAGAATAGGCAAATTCAGAGAGACAGAAAATATATTAGAGGTTACTAGGGAGCTCTGGTAGCATAGTGGCTAAGGCACTTGACTGCTAACCAGAAGGCTGGCGGTTCAAACCCACCAGCCACTCCTCGGAAGGAAGATGGGGCAATCTACTTCCGTAGTGATACTGCCTCGGAAACCCAAGGAGGGGTCGCTATGAGTCGGGTCCGACTCAACGGCACATAACAACAACAACAACAAGGGGCTGTGGGTATGGGATGAGAGGAGGAATGGAGAGTTATTGCTTAACAGGGACAGTTTCTGTTTGGGGAGATGAAAAATTTCTGGAAATAGTAGTGATGGTTATACAACATTGTAAATGCACTTAATGCCACTGTATTATACACTCAAGATGGTAAATTTTGTTTTACATATATTATACCAAAATAAAACAAAGATGAGAAGTTTGAATTCTAGTTCCTATCTAAATGTGTCAAAATATTGTTAAGAAAGGCCCAAGCATCAGAAAGCATTCTAATGATGAAGATTATCACCACACATGCTTTACTATTCTCTTCAACAAGTAAATTGACAAGTTACCTGTTCCGGTTACCTAGTGCCGCTCTGACAAGAGTATCCCACAAATGGGATGGTCTTAACAAACAGGAGTTTATACTCTTACATTTTGGAAGCTTTAAGTCCAAGTTCAAAGTGCCAGGCTCTAAGGGCTTGGTGAAAGCCCCTCAATGTTGGGGTCTAGCTCTGCCTCCTGCTTCCGGCCCACTGGACCTAGAGGTATTTCTTCACTCAGACAGCTGCTGGATGCTGAGGGTGAGAAGCCCAGAGGTTGCCAAGTAAAAAGGCACAGTCTCAATGTTACCAAACCACATGGCAGGCCATTAATGTTAGTCCATTGTAAGTTCCAAGGTCGGCAGAGCATAGCAGGATGCTGAGCAATGACATGGCTACATGCAGGGTTCAAGCGTGCCATAGGCTAGAGACTATCACCAAGGCTTCTCCTTATATACAGGAAGCAGACCACATCCCAAAGGCAGCTACCCAGCTGCTTGTGGTAGATACCACCGTGGAGTTGATTGTCAGTCTCATCATGGGGAATAGCTACCACCAGCTGCCCAGACACTCAACCAAGCCCAGCCAACTTGACACACAATTTTAACTACCACATTACCTATGTACTATTTTTCTTCTATTAAACAAATGTCAGACAAACATTCTAAAATTTTCAGGGATGTTTATAGCATGATTTCCACGTTTAATGCAAAGTTGGCTCCAATGATGTCAAATGTTCTTTTCCAGCTGAGTATCTTTCTTGTGCTGCTTATTTGCTGGGTAATTAGGGCCCATGTACATCACCTTTCCTGGATTCATCTCTTTTATCTGGAAACTGGTGATCACTTTACCTGTTCTATCAGCATGAAAAAGAACTCTGGTTGTGCAGTTATTAAAGCGCTCAGCTACTAAGCAAAAAATCAGTGATTTGAACCCACCAGCTGTGCCATGGGAGAAAGACGTGGCAGTCTGCTTCCATGAAGATTGTTGTTGTTGTTGTTACATGCTGTTGAGTCGGACCGACTCATAGCTACCCCTCCTTGGGTTTCTGAGGCAGTATCACTATGGAAGTAGATTGCCCAACCTTCCTTCCGAGGAGTTGCTTGCTGTTGGGTTTGAATTGCCAGCCTTCTGGTTAGCAGTCAAGTGCCTTAGGCACTCTGCTACCAGAGCTCCTTCCATAAAGATTACAGCCTTGCAAATGCTCTGAGGGCAATTCTACCCTGCCCTGTAAGGTCATTTTGAGTCAGAATTGACTTGACAACAATGGGTTTGGTTTTTTGGTTTTGGTATCAGCCTGAAACTGTGAAGAACAAATAAATTGATAGGTGAGAAAAGATGTTAACACAGGACTGTGAGTATGGTGCTGGACTAGGCAGTATTTCATTCTGTTGTACATAGGGCCACTATGAGTTGGAACTGACTAGATGGCACCTACCAACAACATCCCTTCTCCTCTTCCTAGATTTCTGGACTTCTCTCTTTTCTTCCTCATTTCCAGGAACTCTTACCACCCTCTCTTTTAGGCTGCCCAAGGAATCTTCACACTTGCTTATTTTATCATGCATGGCAATTTCACAGGTTCTTTTTGCCTCCCTTCTCTGGTTCTTGACCAAAATTTTCCCAATGAGGAATTTTGTCAAAAGCTTTTAAGAATAATAATTTTGGAGAAATATTGGATCCAGTAATAAATAGGATAAAGGTTTAAAACACTATGTTTGATTATTAATTATGATCATCATGGTGGTTCTCCAAATGGGATCTGATAATTTACCCTTGGGTTCTATTTGTGATACCAGAATAAGATCAATGATGCTGATTTACCTAGAACTTTTGTGGTTTTAATACAGGAAGTCCCACATCCTGGGAAGTTCCTCAGTCACAGATAAAACGTTCTATTACAGAGTAATATGGAGCAGGAAAGGGGAAGTTTCTCACATTTCTCATTCCTAGACACCTGATATAGTCAAACAATATCCATTGTATGCACACATCTTAGCTACAGTGATGTAAGCAGTTCTCGCACTTCTGTGAGTGTCAGAATTACCTACAGAGCCAACAAAGTAGACAGGGTCCCAGACTTACTGAAACAGTGCTCTTCCCAAGTTCCCCCAGATGACTGTGATCTCCACCAGAGTCTGAGAATCATTGGTCTATGCAATTGCTTTAAAACAGAACTTTATTGGGGAAACAAATGGACTTGTTGAGACTAGTAAAAAATACATTAAAGAATGAACATTTTAAATAATTGGTGTGATTGATGGTCAGTTTTATGTGTCACCTTGGCTAGGTTATAGTCTCAAGTTTTTCAAACAGTAATCTAGATGTTATGAAGATATTTTGTAGTTGTGATTTAAGTCCATAATCAGTTGACTTTAAGTAAAGTATATTATTCCAAAGAATCTGAGTAGGCCTGATTTAATCATTTGAAAATCCCTACCAACAGAAACAAGGCGGGCTTGTGCTTACTCACTGATCTGCACTGAACACGTTCCCTTGTTACCCTACTGAGAGGGACCAGGTCTT
>NW_006921591.1:13658821-13738894 GCF_000298275.1 Orycteropus afer afer
TGGTGCGGGATCGGGCAGTGTTTCGTTCTGCTGTGCATGGGGTCGCTATGAGTCGGAAACGACTCGACGGCACTTAACAACAACAACAACAACAACAACAACAGAAATGAGGTTTCCCTGAAGAAGATGTAATTTCACCCATGAACTGCAGCTTCAGCTCATGCTTGAGAGTACAAGTTTGCCTTTCCTGAGGTCTGCCCTTATAGAAATTGGGCTTGCCTTACCAGCTCCCACAATTGTGTAAGCCAATTCCTTGCAGTAAATCTTTTCATATATATCTCTTACTGGTTCTATTTCTCTAGTTGAACCGTGGATAATACAGTTGGTTATCATAGTTACTACAAGAATAATTATATGTGCGAAAGTACAGATAAAATTGAGCTGGGCTCTGATAGTACATTACAGTTTTTCACAAATAATTCAGACTATCAAATCACACAGACTTGAAATTGAATACCATCTCCATCACTTTCCTTGCTATTTGTGAGGCTCAGTTAATATCTCTGAGCCTCTCTGAAATGGGTATGACTACACTGACCTTGTTGGGAGTACTAGAAGGATTGAATAAAGCAGGTAACATAAGGTTTGGCCTGTCACTGAAATGTCTATCTTCATCTGTACTGAAGATGATGAGCCCCTTAGTCAGATGGGACTGGGAAGTTGTCTTGGGACACACCTCTTCTTTGCATTTTTTTTTTTTTTTCTTGTTGGTGAAGGACGAACTTGGTTGCTTCCTTAAATCAAATAATGAATTACTACATGGAAAATCTATAATATCTATCTTAAGTTGTCTAATTCAGACTTTGCAACAGTAACTTTTCACTTCTAAAGAGGCACTTGATCTTTCAGTCTTAAAATGTTTACCATATATACATACATTCCAGTTACCAGTGAATCCTTGTAAGATTGTACTCCATTGGGCTTTCTTTTCTTCTTTCCCTTCTCCCTTCCTCCTTTCCTCTTTTCCTCCCTCCCTCCTTCCCCTCTGTCTTTCTTTCTTTCCTCCTTTCTTTTTCCTTCTTTCTTATCCACACAACACTTTATTTGGGACTTGATACAGTCAGCAACAGGGAGACATGGTAGCTTCTTTGCAGCTGTTTTACTAATTGTTGGAGACATTTAGTTAAGGTGTTGGTTTTGGCTCTTTATTCTTTTCTGATTTGTGTGTTGATTTCTACAAATTGCTTTCTGATCACTGCTTTTGTTGTGTCAGAGATTTTGGCATATTGTGTTTTAACTCTCATTTGCATCAAAGACATTTTAATTCCATTTTTTGTTACCTCTATTACCCAGTAGTTTTTAAAGAGGGTATTATTCAGTTTCCACATGTTTACTCTTTTTTCCATTTATCTTCCTATTGTTGGTTTCTAATTTTATAGCATTGTGATCTGAGAATCTACTTTGCAGTATTTCAGTATTTTTTAATTTATTGAGGCTTGCTTAGTAGCCTAACATATGGTCTATCCTGGAGAATATTCCATGTGCACTGGAAAAGAAGTATATTGTCCTGTGGTTCTGGTTACCTAGTGCCACTCTGACAAGAAATATGCCACCAATGGATGGCTTGAACAAACAGGGGTTTATTCTTTTACAGTTTGGAGGCTTTAAGGTTGTCCAGTTTTAGCAAAAATTTCTTTAATTTCTATTTATTTGGATATGTTCTAATTTCACCAAAATATTTGAGAGACAATTTTGCTGAGTATATAATTTTTTTTGACTATGTAAAAGCATTCTGCTGTGTGGATCCTAACAAATTATGGATAACATTGAGAAGAATGGGAATTCCAGAACATTTAACTGTGCTCATGAGGAACCTGTACATAGACGAGGAGACTGTTCATGCAGAACAAAGGGGACACTGCATGGTTTAAAATCAGGAAGGGAGTGTGTTGGGGTTGTATTGGTTCACCATACTTATTCACTCTGTATGCTGAGCAAATAATCTGAGAAGCTGAACTATATGAAGAAGAAAGTAGCATCAGGATTGGAGGAAGATTCATTAACAACCTACAATATGCAGATGCCACAACCTTGCTTGTTGAAAGTAAAGATGACTTGAAGCACTTACTAATGAAGATTAAAGACTACAATCTGCAGTATGGATTTTACCTCAACCTAAAAAAAACTAAAATCCTCAGAATTGCACCAATAAGCAGCATCACAATAAATGGAGAAAAGATTGAAGTTTTCAAAAATTTCATATTGCTTGGTTCCACAATCAACACCAATGGGAGCAGCAGTCAGGATATCAGATGATGTGTTGCACTGTGTAAACCTGGTGCAAAAGACCTCTTTAAAGTGCTAATGAGCAAAGATGTCTCTTTGAAGACTAAGGTGTGCCTAACCCAAGTCAAGGTATTTTCAACTGTCTCATATTGTCAAGCATGTGAGAGCTGGAGAATGAATAAGGAAGACGAAAGACTAAATAAGAGTTGATGCTTTTGAGTTGTGGCGTTGGCAAAGAAAACTGAAAGTACCATGGACTGCCAGAAGAATGAACAAATCTGTCCTGGATGAGGTGCATCCAGAATGCTCCTTGCAAGCAAGAATGGCTTAACTTTGTCTCACCTACTTTGGTCATGTTGTCTGAAGGGACCATTCCCTGGAGAAGGATATTATGCTTGGTAAAGTGGAGGGTCAGCAAAAAAGTGCAAGCCCCTCAAAAAGATGGATTGACACAGTAGTTGCAATGATGGGCTCAGGTATAATAAGTGTTGTGAGGCTGACACAGGACTAGATAGTGTTTTGTTCTGTTGTATGTAGGTTCACTACGAGTCTGAGCCAATTCAATGGCACCTAACATCAACAACAACATATAATTTTTGGTTGACAATTTTTTTCTTTAGGAATTTTATATATGTCATCCCATTGCCTTCTCACATGCATGGTTTCTGCCGAGAAATCAGAATTTAGTCTTACTGTTGACTTTTGTACATAACTTTTTATTTTTCCTGTGCTACTTTCATCATTCATTCTTTGCCTTTGGTTTTGGTGAGTTTGATTATTATATGCATTGGTAATTTTCTTTTGAGGTATGTCCTGTTTGTTGAACTTCCTGAATGTATATCTTCTCATCTTTCATCATAATAGGGAAGTTCTCTTCCAACAAATCTTTAACAATTTTCTCTGTGGTTTTATTTTTCTCTTCCTAGTCTGGAATTCCAGTCACATGTAGTTTATTTCTCTTGATGGTGTTTCATATGAATCTTAGACTTTCTTCATTTTGTTTTGATCTTTTTCTGTTTGATCCCTTAGCAAATGTAGTATTGAGGAATTTGGCTTCAGTCTCACTACTTCTCTCTTCCACTGATGTATTATCTATTTCTGAAAACTTAGTATTACTCTTTAGGATTTGTATTTGTTTTTGTATGGTATCTAATTTTTCATTTATTTTGTCAGTTTGTTCTTGTATTGTCTTCCTAATTGTTCTAGAATTTTGTCTGTGTTTTCCTTAATTTTATCAGTGTTTTCCTTGATCTGTCTTTCTATCCATTGAAGGCACCTAAATATAAATATTTTGAATTCCTTATCAGGCAGTTCCAATGCTGCTTCTTCCTCAGGGAGTTTTTCCATTTATTTATTTATTTGTTTGTTTGTTTGTTTGTTTTCTGTATACTGGTCCCTTGTTTGTATTGCTTTATTTTGCTTCTTTGTGTGAACTGGGAAGGTAGTTGTCTCTGAGACATTGTGATGTCATTGTGCTTATATTTATACTATATTTGCTAGTTTGGCAGCACTTAGGCACTACCATCTGTCTCCTGAGAGGTGGGATAGAGGATGACAGTGTGTGTACAGATCTCTGTTAACTGTTTGTGAGGGGAAGTTGGGGGTGAATTGCACTGGTATTGGTCTCTGTCTATTATTGATCAGTTGGTATAGAAGCAAGTGGTGGCCCTCATCCAGTGGGTGGGGCTGCAGGAGGTGCAGTTGTGATTGGGATGTGTGGACACAGTTGCTTTCTAGTCATCAGCCTCCAGTGCAGTCGCACATGATGTCCTCAGCAAGCAAAGCCTATTCTTAGGTTGCTACCTGGATCAGAATACCACTTGCAATTAATTGTTCAAATGGCCACCCTATCAGAACCGCTGGAAGTCCACAGCTTGGTTTGTCTCCTTTGTCACTGTTTTCCTTTCTAGTCCTCAGCCACCAATGCAATTGTCCATGCAGTCTTTGGCAAGCAAAGCCAATGGTTAGTTTGCTGCCTGGATCGGAACACCACTTGTAAATATTCAAATTATCATGCTATCAGCACAGTCAACAGTCTGCAGCTCCATTTGTCTCCTTATTCATTGTTTTCATTCATGTTCTTCTACAAGTTGATATTTAATTCACTACTTTATCTTTCTCTTCAAAACTCAGCATTCCAGGATTATCTTCTGTACATCTCACTCGGTTTCTCATTTCTTTGTTCCAAAGAGTTTGTGTAGCTTGTCTACCTATTCCACCATCTTACCAGAAGTCCTCCATAGGGTTTTCAATGCTGATTTGTTGTAAGTATATCACCATACCTTTCTTCCAAGGCATGTCTTGGTAAATTTGAACTTCAAGCTTTTCAGTTAGCAGCTCAGAATAATAATCATGTGCATCCCCTAGGAACTATTAAAATGAGATAAAACTATTTACAGGATCCTCTGATTTTTCTCTCTCTCTGCCTACTGTTTTCTTCTGCTATAATAATAATAATAGCTGACTCCTTTACATACATTTGTGTTGGTGTTGTTAGGTGCCATCGAGTCATTTCCAACTCATAGTGACCCCATGCACAGCAGAATGAAACACTGCCCGATCCCGCACCAGCTCCATGATCCCTGCTATATTTGAGCCTATCATCACAGCCACCATGTCAATCCATCTCATTGAAGGCCTCCTCCTCTTTCTTCAACCCTCCACCCAACCAAGCATGACATCCTTCTCCAGGGAATGGTCCCTTCTGAGAACATGATCAAAGTAGGTGAGACGAAGTCTGGCCATTCTCACTTTCAAGGAGCATTTCGGGTGCACTTCCTCCAGGACAGATCTGTTAGTTCTTTTAGCAGTCCGTGGTTCTTTCAGCATTCTTCGCCAGCACCACAACTCAAAAACATCAACTCTTCTTCAGTCTTCCTTATTCATTGTCCAGCTCTCACATGCATACAAGGTGATGGAAAATATCATGGCTTGTGTCAGGCACACCTTAGTCCTCAAGGAGATATCCTTGCTTCTCAGCATTTGAAACAGTTCCTTCATGGTTGACCTTCCCAATGCTACACATCATCTAATGTCTTGACTGCTGCTTCTATTGGCATCGATTATAGAACCAAGCAACGTGAATTCCTTGACAACCTCAATCTTCTCTCCATTTATTGTGATGCTGCTCATTGGTCCAGTTGTGAGGATTTTTGTTTTCTTTATATTGAGACACAATCCATACTGCAGACTGTATTCTTCAACCTTCATCAGTAAGTGCCTCAAGTCATCCTCACTTCCAGCAAACAAAGTTGTATCATCTGCATATCTCAGGTTGTTAACAATTCTTCCTCCTATCCTGATGCCACATTTTTCTTCATATAGTCCAGCTTCTCAATTATTTGCTTAGTGTATAGATTGAATAAGTGTGGGGAAAGGACACAACACTGATACACTCCCTTCTTGATTTTAAACCATGTAGTGTCCCCTTGTTCCATTCGAATGACAGCCTCCTGGTCAAGGTACAGTTTCCTCATGAGTACAATTAAGTGTTTAGGAATTCCCATTCTTCTCAATGTTATCCATAATTTGTCATGATCCACACAATCAAATGACTTTGCATAGTCAACAAAATATAAGCAAACATCCTTCTGGTATTCTTTGCCTTGAGCCAATATCCATCTGACAACAGCTATGATATCCCTTGTTCCACGTCCTCTTCTGAATCCACCTTTCACCTCTGGAAGTTTACATACATTAGTTTATTTAATGCCCATGACAACCCCAAATACATATATCTATTCCCCTTTAGAGATGAAGAAATGGGCACCAACAATTTAAGTCACTTGTCCTCTGTTACAAAGCCAGGAATTGAACCCCAAAGTCTGGTACCAGATTCTGTGTCCTTAACCACAATGCCACATTACCTCTTGTTACTGAGCCTGCTCCATTTGCTGAGAAGAGTCATCAGGTATGAATGAGCCATATTTCTGCCACCATCAGAGCCTAGGTGATGGCATGGCTTCTGTGAGCACACTAGCAGGTTTTGGTAAATGATGGTAACTTTTATGGGTGGCACTGAACTGGGTAGCCTGGGGAACTTGTCCACTTTCTACTACTGCTTGGCCTCCTCTATAGCAGTGAGTGGTGAGCTGAAAGCACATAGATTTCTTATCCTTTCCTGAGATGACAAAATTTGACAACTTGCTAAAAACTACCTTTTTCTTGCAAATAATACAGATCACCTGCAGAAGGTATCACAGCCCCCAGTTGTTTAGATGGAAGTGGCCTAGTATTCTGGATATCTGGGGGTTCACCAAAGGAACATCCCTCACTGGAGACTGCAACCAAGTTCTCTGTCCATGGTACCTGTGGAGTTTGTTCTTTTACCCAAAATCCATTGTCATCATGTTGATTCCAACTCATAGTAACCCTACTAGACAGAGTAGAACTGTCTCATAGGGTTTCCAAGACTTAATCTTTATGGAAGTAGACTGCCACTTCTTTTTCCCATGGAGCAACTGGTAGGTTCAAACCACTGATACTTTGGTCAGCAGAGGAGTGCTTAATCACTGCACCACCAGGGATCCTTGTAGTATGGTTATTTACAGATAAAGAAGGAGAGTGATAGAAGAGACATATATTGTCCAACTGGAAGCAGGGCCTGAAACTCAGTATCCTACATGAGCTTTCCAGGAGCGTGCATGACCATTTCTCCCTGCAGGAACTCAATGCCCTATGCTTATTTCCTGTTTCTATGAACCATGTGCCCAGGAAAGGATCATCAGGTACTCATTATAAATAACCTACCTCCCTCTCTAAGCCCAGCAGCAGATCAGGGCTCTTGTGCATGCCAGAAAACCCTTCCCTGGGCTCACACTTGCATCACAAAAGAGTTTGCTTTGTCCTACCAAGTTATCATTCCCAAGTTTGGTTCTCATAACATCTCTTGAAGAGCTTTTAAAAATCCTGATGTCCAGTTTACACCTCAGAGGTAGAATCTTAAGGTAGAATTCTTAAGGTAGAATCCAAACTTCCCAGGTGATTCCCATGCACAGCCAAGGTTATAAACCACTGAGATAAATTTTCACATGTATAATGGGAATTTGTATTATCTGCCTTTGAGAGTGCTTGAGTCACTCAGAAAAGGATTAAGTGTTATGATCAGTTGCTCTGAACAAAGAGACTTCTCTCTGTGCTGAGATCACTCTCCTATTAGAGCACAGCAATGTCCCCAATGAGTAGAACCAGAGTTCTGTGTGTGTATGTGTTTAAGTGTGTGTTAGAGACTGTGTGAGATGTGTGTGTATGAGTGAGTACATGTATATGCATTTGTGTGCACACACTTGTGAGGAATATGGGCATATGGGTCTGTTTCAGTGAGCCTTCAAAATAATCAGGGACAGCTGTGCTGCTGAGAAATCATCAGCCTCAAAATATTTGGTCCTAGGTAGCTTCCATGAGAGCTGAAGGTGTCTGAGGGTATAATGGAGAGTGCCCTTTGCAAAAAGAAGCATGTTCACTTCTTTGCTTCTCCACATACTCATGTCTGAGAATGCTAGTCATCATCAAGCTGAGACTAGACCCTATAGGTTACTTTGACACAGTGCCAGGACATATGAACCACATGTAGATCTTGAGATTGGGCTGGTTTGTTATAATTTCAACACCACACCCATTGGATACTGAAATCATGATTCAAGAATACAGAGGCATTTAAAATGCTACAGGTCCATTATAGAAGGGCTTGCTTAAGACATGAAGGCCCAGAGACTTCTCTGGTGTCCAGCACTCACAAAGCCATGCTCTTACATCTCAGAAAAATACACTTTAAAAACTCTGATATAGGGCAGTTTTGCCCACTTTTGTAATTGTGGTAAACATACATATATAACAAAACATTTGCCATTTTAACATATGTTAAATGTACAATCCAATGACATTTATTAGCATCACCCTTATCCATTTCCAAATTTCTCCATCAACCCTAACAGAGGTGCTATACCCCTTAAGCAATAACTCCCTTTTCCTATATCCCTGCTGTCCCTAGTAAACACAAGTAAACATTTACGTCTACACATATACCTATTCTAAGTAGTCCATATATATGTCAAGAGTCACTGCTGTTGAGTCGATTGTGACTCATAGCGACCCCTCCTTGGGTTTCTGAGGTGATATCTCTATGGAAGTAGATTGCCCAAACTTCCCTCCAAGGAGTAACTGGTGGGTTTGAACCCCCAGCCTTCTGGTTAGCAGTCAAATGGGTTAGGCACTACACCACCAGTGCTCACATTTTGATGACTGACATTTCATTCAGCATAATGTCTGCAAGGTTTATCTCTATTGTACCATGTATCAGGACTTTATTACTCTTTATGGCTGAGTAACATTCCATTGTATGCATGTAGTACATTTTGTTTATGCGTTCATCTGTAGATGGACGCTTAGGTCACTTACATATTTTAGCTATTGTTAATAGTGCTTCAGTGAGCACTGCTGGACATGTATCCATTTGCATTCCTGGTTTCAATTCTTTAGACATATACCTAGCAGTGAAATTGCTTGGTCATATCGTAATTCTTATATGGAAGATCTTCAATGAGATGGATTGAAACAGTGGCTACAATGATGGGTTCAAGCATAGTAATGATTGTGAGTATGGCACAGGACCAGGCAATGTTTGACTCTATTGTACATGCAGTCACTATATGTCAGAAGCAACTCAACGGCACCTAACAACAACAACAACAACATACCATTTGCCTGTCAGTTTGTATATTGTGGTGGATTATGTGTTGCTGTGATACTGGAAGCTATGCCAAATATTTCAAATATCAGCAGGATCTCCAGTGGTGAACAGATTTCAGCAAAACTTCCAGACTAAGACAGAGTAGGAAGAAGGACCTAGTGATCTACTTCTGAAAAATTTGGCCGGTGACTACTGAATGGATGGCAACAGAACACTGTTTGATGTAGGGTCAGAAGATAAGTCCCTCAGGTGGAAGGCACTCAAAATAAGACTAGGGAAGAATTGCCTCCTTAAAGTAGTGTCAACCTTAATGATGTAGATAGAGTAAAGCTTTGGGGATCTTCATTTGCTTATGTGACAGGACTCAACATGAGAATAATCAGGAGCAAATGTCTGTTAATAATCAGAATGTGGAATGTATGAAGTATAAATCTAGGAAAATTAGATTCATCAAAGTGAAGTGGAAAGCTTGAAGATAGATATCCTAGGCATTATTGAGCTGAAATGGACTGGTATTGCCATTTCACATTGGACAATCATATGTTCTACTATGCAAGGAGTGACAAATTGAGTAGGATAAGCAATGCATTCATTGTCGAAAAGAATATTTCAATGCCAATCTTGAAGTACAACAATGTCAGTGACAAGATAATATTCACCTACAAGAAGACCACTTAATGTTGTTGTTAAGTGCCGTCGAGTCAGCTCCTATGTACAACAGCATGAAATTCCCATCCTGCACCAGCCTCACAATCCTTGTTATACCTGAGCCCATCATTGCAGTCACTGTGTCAATCCATCTAGTAGAGGGCTTTCCCTTTTTCTTTTTTTTTTACTGACCCGCCGCTTTACCAAGCATGATATCCTTCCCCAGAGAATGGTCCTGTCTGAAAAACTTGTCCAAAGTAGGTGAGACAAAGTTTGGCCATTCTTGCTTCCAAGGAGCATTCCACCTGCACTTCTTCCAGGACCGATTTGTTCATTTTTCTGGCAGTCCATAGTACTTTCAGTATTCTTCGCCAACACCATGACTCAAAACCATTAACTCTTCTTTGGTCTTCCTTATTCATTGTCCAGCTTCACATGCATATAAGACTTGAAAATGTCATGGCTTGCATTAGGCACATCTTAGTCTTTAAACTGACATCTTTGCTCTTCAGCATTCTAAAGAGGTCTTTTGCAGCAAATTTGCCCAATGCAATACGTCATCTGATTTCTTGACTGCTTCTTCCATTGGTGTTGATTGTAGAGCCAAGCAATATGAAATGTTTGGCAACTTCAATCATTTCTCCATTTACTGTGATGTTGCTTATTCATTCAGTTGTGAGGATTTTCATTTTCTTTATGTTGAGGTACAGTCCATATTGCTGACTGTAGTTTTTAATCTTCATCAGCAAGTGCTCTAAGTCATCTTCAGTTTCAGCAAGCAAGGTTGTGTTGTCTGCATATTCCATATTGTTAGTAAGTCTTCCTCCAATCCTGATGTCACTTTCTTCTTCATACAGTCCAGTTTCTCAGATTATTTGCCCAGCATACATATTGCATAAGTATGGTGAGAGGATACAACCCTGACACACAACTTTCCTGATTTTAAACCATGCAGGATCCCCTTGTTCTGCATGAACAACAGCCTCCTGGTCTAGGTTCCTCATGAGCATGATTAAGTGTTCTAGAATTCTCATTCTTCTCAGTGTTATCCATAATTTGTTATCATCCACTTGGCCAAATGCTTTTGCATAGTCAATAAAACACAAGTACACATCTTTCTGGTATTCTTTGCTTTGAGCCAAGATCCATCTGACATCACCAATGATATTCCTCATTCCATGTCCTCTTCTGAATTCAGCTTAAATTTCTGGACATTCTCTGTCAATATACTGCTGCAACTGATTTTGAATTATATTCAGTAAGATTTTACTTCTGTATGATATGAATGATATTGTTCGATAATTTCCACATTCTATGAGATTTAAACATTTTATTTCAATAACATTGGTTCTTTATCATATGGCACCTCTGCAAATAGATGAACATCAACCAATTCTTTTTGGTACAGTGACACTATGTATTCCTTCCATCATCTTTTGATATTTCCTTCATTTTGCCCATAGAAAATTCCAATATTGCATCTCAAGGGTTGATTTCTTATTTTCAGCTCTTTCAGCTTGAGAAATGCTGAATGTGTTCTTCCTTTTTGGTTTTTGATCTCCAAGTATTTGCACATTTCATTATAATAATTGACTTTATCTTCTTGAGCTGCTCTTTGAAATTTCTGTTTAGCTCTTTTATCTTGTCATTTCTTAGTAACTTTCCACTCAAGACCAAGTTTAAGAGTGTCTTCTGACATCTATTTTGGCCTTTTCTTCCTTTCCTGTCTTTTTAACTACCTTTTGCTTTATTCATGTATGATGTTCTTGATGTCATCCCACAATTTGTCTGGTGTTTGGTCATTGGTGTCCAATGCATTGTATGTATTCTTCAGATGGTCTCTAAATTCAGGTGAGATATAATCAAGGTCAGATTTTGGCTCTTGTTAACTTGTTTTAATTTTCTTTAGATTCAGCTTGAAATTGCGTATGAGCAGTTGATTGTCTTTTCCACAGTCAGATCCTGGCCTTGTTTTGGCTGAAGATATTGAGCTTTTCCCTCTCCACTTTCCAACAATGTGGTCAATCTGATTCCTGTGTATTTCAGCTGGCAAGGTCCAAGTGCATTGCCTCTGTTTATGTTGCTGAAAAAAGGTATTTGCAATGAATAAGTCTTTGGTCTTGCACAATTCTACCATGTGATCTTCAGTATCATGTCTATCACCAAGGCCATGTTTTCCAACTACTGGTGATTCTTCCTTGTTTCCAACGTTTGCATTCTAATTACCAGTAATAATCAACACATCTTGATTGCATGTTGGTCATTTTCAGACTGCAGAATTTGATAAAAATCTGCAATTTTCTCATTTTTGGCTTTGGTTGTTGTTGCATAAATTTGAATAATAGTAGTATTAGCTGGTCTTCTTTGTAGACATATGGTTATTATCCTATCACTGGCAGCATTGTACTTCAGATAGATCTTGAAACATTTTTGGTGACAATGAATGCCACACCATTCCTCTTCCATATGTCATTCCTGGCATAGATCATATGATTGCCTGATTCAGAATAGCCGAAACCAGTCCATTTCAGTTCACTAATGCCTAGGATATCGATCTTTATGTGTTCCATTTCATTTTTGACAATTTCCAGTTTTTCTAGATTCATACTTTGTAATTCCATGTTCTGATTATTAATGGATGTTTGCAACTGTTTCTTCCCATTTTGAATCATGCTACATCAGCAAATGGAGGTCCTAATAGCTTTACTCCATACATGTCATTAAGGTTGACTCTACTTTGAGGAGGCAGCTCTTCCCTAGTCATATTTTGAGTGCTTTCCAACCTAAGGGGCTCCTCTTCTGGCACTATGTCAGACAATGTTTCAGGGCTATTCATAACATTTCCTAGTAGTATGTCAGACAGTGTTTCATTGATACTCATAATTTTTTTTACTGACTAATTATTTGAGAAGTGGATTATCCCTTCCTTCTTCCTAGTCTATCTTAGTCTGGAAGTTCCACTAAAACCTGTCAACTGTGGATGATCCTGCTGGTATTTGAAATACCAGGGGCATAGCCTCCAACCTCAGAATAACAGGTAAGCCACTGTTATATGAAAAACTGACAGATTAGTGGTTATTTAAATTTATACACCAACAACTAATGCCAAAGATGAAGAAAATGAAGAATTTTTTCTAACCAATTTCTGTAGTCTGAATAAATCAAACTTGCAATCAAGGTGTATTGATAAGTACCAGTAATTGGGATGCCAAAGTTGGAAACAAAGAAGTAATTGCAAAACATGGCTTTGGTAATAAAAATGATGCCAGCAATCACATGATAGGATTTTGCAAGGCCAAAAATATTCATTAAAAATATCTGTTTCAGCATAAATGGAGACCATACACATGGACCTTGCCAGATGGAATACACAAGAATCAAATTGAGTACATCTGTAGAAAGAGAAGATCTTGGAGAAGCTCAATATTATCAGTTAGAGCAAGACTGAGACCCACTGCAGAACAAGCTATCAATTGCCCATGTAGAAGTTCAAGTTGAAGCTGAAGAAAATCAAAACAAGTCCATGGGAGCCAAAGTATGACCTTGAGTATATCCTACCTGAATTTAAAGACCATTTCAAGAATGGATTTGATATATTGACTACTAATAACCAAAGACCAGATGAGTTGTGGGATGACATCAAGGACATGAAGTCATTAAAAAGACAGGAAAGAAAGAAATGGCTAAAATGGATGTCACAAGGGACTCTGAAACTTGCTGTTGAATGTAAAGCAGCTAAAGCAAATGAAAGAAATGATGAAGTGAAAGGGCTGAACAGAAGACTTCAAAGGGGAGCTTGAGAAGACAAAGTAAAGTATTAAAATGAAATGTGAAAATACCTGGAGTTAGAAAACCAAAAAGGAAAAACATGTTCAACATTTCTTAAGCTGAAAGAACTGAAGAAAGATTCCAAGCCTCAAATTGTAATATTGAAGGATTCTATGGAGAGAAAATTGATTCAGTTTTCTCTCCATAGAATCCTTCAATATTAATTGAAATTTTGAAGGAAACTTCAAAAGAAGATGAAAGAAATATGTATAGTCAGTGTACCAAAAAGAATTGGCCCATGTTCTATTATTTCAAGAGGTAAGATGTGCTCAAGAATTGATAATAATTGAAGGAAGAATTCCAATTGGCACTGAGGCATTGGTGAGAAACAAGACTCCAAGAGTGGCAAAATACCAAATGAGATGTTTCAACAAAACAGGTGCAACTTTTGGAAGCACTCACTCATCTATGTCAAGAAATTTGGAAAAAACACCACCTGGCCAACTGTCTGGATGAGATCCATATTTGTGCTTGTTCCAAAGAAAAGTGAGCCACCAGAATATCATTAATACCACATGCAAGTAAACTTTTGCTGAAGATAATTAAAAAATGGTTGTAGTAGTACATAGGCAGGGAACAGCCAGAAATTCAAGCAGGATTCGGAGGAGGATGCTGAATGGAGGGTATCATTGTTTTTTGTCAGATGAACCTTGGCTGAAAGAAGAGAACACCAGAAAGATGTTTACCTGTATTTTATTGACTATGCAAAGTCATTCTGTGTGGAATCTAACAAATTATGTATAACATTTCAAAGAATGGTTCTTCCAGAACACTTCATTGTGCTCATGAGGAACCTGTACATAGACCAAGAGGCAGTCATTCAAATAAAACAAGGAAATACAAACTGAAAAAACAAAACAAAACAAAACAAAAAAACCCATGCCATCAAGTTGATTCTAACTCAAAGCAACTCTTCAGGACCAATAGAATTTCTCCGTAAGGTTTCCAAGGCTTAAGTCTTGATAGAAGTACACTGCCTCATCTTTCTCCCACAGAAAGGCTGGTGGGTTCAAACTGCCAACCTTTGGGTTAGCAGCCAAATACTTTGACCACTGAGCCATCAGAACTCCTTAAGGAAATGCTGTGTGGTTTAAAATCAGGAAAAGTATGTGTCAGGATTGTATCTTTTCACTATACTTATTCAATCTGTATGTTTAATAAATAATTTTAGAAATTAGACTATATAAAGAAGAACAAGGGATCATGATTGGATGAAGATCCATTCAACCTACAATATGCAGATGACACAACCTTGCTTGCTGAAAGTGAAAGGGACTTGAAGTACTTACTTTTGAAGATCAAAGGTTATAATCTTTAGAATGGAATACACCTAAACATAAAGAAAACAAAAATCCTCACAACTGACCAATACACAACCTCATATATATATATGAGGCAAATTAGTTTCCTGTTCAACTATTTACATACATCTTATCTCGTGACATTAGTTATAATCCCCTCAGTGTAATGGCACTCTTCCCACTTCCTCACTGGTTTCCCCATTTCCATTCACCCATATTTCCTGACCCTTCCTGCCTTCTGAACTTTGTTTTGGGGTAAATGTTGCCTTTTGGTTTCGTATGTTTGATTGTTCTGTGAAGCACATCACTCACAGGTGCTGTTGTTCATTTTATAGGCCTGTCTATTGTTCAGCTGACACGGGATCTCTGGGAGAGTGTTTCATTCCAAGTTTGAAGGGTGTCTAAGGGTTATAGTCTCACGGCTTCCACTAGTCTCTATCAGACCAATAAGTCTGATCATTTTTGTGATTTTGAATTTTGTTCTACATTTTTCTCCTAATCTGTCCAGGCCCTTCTATTGTGATCCTGACCAGAGCTGTCAGTAGTGGTAGCCAGACACCATCTAGTTCTTCTGATCTCAAGCTAGTGGTGGCTCTGGTTCATGTGGTCCATGAGTCCTTCAGACAAATTATTTCCTTATGTCTTTGATTTTCTTCAGTCTTCTTTGCTCTGGATGGGAAGAGACCAAAATTATATCTTAGATGGCTGCTCACAAGCTTTTAAAACCCCAGTTGCTACTCACTAAAATAGGATGTGGAACGTTGTCTTTATGGACTATGTTATGCCAATTGACCTAGATGTTCCCTGAGACTACAATCCTCAAGCCCAGTGACTCAGTCCATCAGGGTGTTTAGTTATGGCTAAGAAGTTTGCAGAACTTTGCCCTCCATACGCTTTACTAGGTCTCCCATAGTTTGGATATGTTATCACAATGGACTAGTCCTTTGAGAAAGACATTATGTGTGGTAAAATAAGGGGTCAATGATAAGAGAAAGATCCTCAATGAAATGGATTGACACGGTGGCTGCAACAATGGGCTCAAACATAATAAAGATTGTGAGAATGGCACAGGACCAGGCAGTACTTTGTTCTGTTGTACATAGAGTCACTATGAATTGGAACCAACTCAATGGCACCTAACAAGACCAACAACGTGGTAATTCTGTTTAATTTTTCAAACTGTTTTTCATAGAGGCTGCATGAATTTACAACCCCACCAGCAAAGGATAAGGGTTCCAATTTCTCTGCTTCCTTACCAACACTTGTTGTTTTTATCTTTCTGATTATAGCTATCCCAGTAAGGGTGTGGTCATATCTCATTTCTTTTTCCCTAATGACTAATGATGTTCAGCATCTTTTCATTTTCTTGTTGGCTATTTGTATTGGATTGCTTGTATTTTTTTGTTGTAAAGTTACAGGAGTTATTTAATTATGCTAGTTATTCAACTCTTACCTAATATATGGCTCCCAAACATTTTCTCCCATTCTGTAGGTTTTCTCCTGACCTTGTTGATGAAGTTCTTTGATGCCCAAAAGCTTTTAATTTTCATTAGGTACAAGTTTTCTTCTTTTGTCTACTGGTGGTCATGCTAGTGGTGTTATATGTAAGAACCCACTGATAAAAAAAATAGGTCCTGAAGCATTACTGCTGTTTTCACCTAGGTGTTTTATGATTTTAGTCTCACAATTAGGTTCTTAATCCATTTTGAATTAATTTCATAAATGGTGTGAGGTATGGGTCCATCTCCATTCTTTTGCATGTGGAAATCCAGTTTTCCCAGTACCATTTATTGAAAAAATTGGTTTGACTCTTCAGGATCTTTTGCAGTTGCACGTACACTTGAGTATTGGCTTTTCCATTTCTGCAATGAAGGCTGCTGGATTTTGATGTGGACTGCATTGAATCTATAGATTTCTTTGTGCAGTGTCATCATATTAAGAATATTAAGTCTTTTAATCCACGAACATAGAATATCTTTTCATTTATTTAGGTTTTAATTTATTTCAACAGTGTTTTATAGTTTTCAGTGTATAAGTCTTTCATCTCCCTGGTTAAATGTACCACTAATTATTTTATTCTTTTGGATGCTATTGTAAATTAAGTTATTTATTTAGTTTCCTTTTCAGATTGCTCATTGCTGGTGTATAGAAACCCAAATGTGTGCATGTGTGTGTGTGTGTGTGTGTTGATCTTGTACCTTGCCACTTTTTTGAGTTTGTTAGCTATAGTAGTTTTCCTGTCACATCTTTTTAGATCTCTCTCTCCATATATAATTTACAAAAAAAAAAAAAAAGGAAAAGAATAGTTTTTCTTCCTTCCAAGTTTGAATACTTTTCATTTCTTTTTCTTGTCTGATTTCTCTGAGGAGGTTTTAAGTGCAATATTGAATAACAGTGGTAAGAGCAGGCATCCTTGTCTTCTTGATCTTAGATTTTCTACACTGAAAATGATGTTAGCTGTGAGTTTTCTATTTTTTAAATTCTCCAGAGTTTAGGAGATGGAACCAATATTTACCAAGTATTTGTGTTAGGAATACCATATATATTAAATTATTTGATCTTTAAAATAGCCCTAATCCTATGAGAAAAGTATTTTTATTTAACTTTACAAATGATAATCCTGAGAACATGAGGAATTAGGTAAATTTCCCAAGGCCACAGAGAGAGGAACTTTCAGAATCTTGGGCCATAGAGAGAGGAATTTTCAGTCTTGGTTCACACCCTACTTGATTCTCTGCCTCCAGAATCCAGTATTTCCTTTGTATTAGACTGCACTGAAGTTCATGTTGATGCTTAATTTATAACTCCCATATATATATATATATATATATATATATATATATATATATACATGTAAAGAAAAACACCAAACTCACTGTCATCAAGTTCAAACTGACTCATGGCAATCCACTTTGGGTTTCCAAGGCCATAACTCTTTACAGAAGTAGATTGCCCAGTCTTCCTTCAGCAGAGTGGCTGGTGGGTTTGAACCATCAACTTTCTGGTTAGCAGTAAAGTGCCTTAGGCACTATTCCACCAGAGTGCCTTAATTTATAACAACTGCTTATAATAATGCCATTAATTGCCAATTATCAAGAGTTATTGGTGCACAACATTCAACATGAATTACCTCAGTTCTCACCACACCACTATGAGGTGGATAGTATTCTACTCATTTCACAAATGGGACACCAGGCTCACAGAAGTTAGGCTGACTCCTCTGAGAGCCCACAGCCAGTAAATAGAGTCCGGTTGCCCCCAGGTAGGTCTGCCTTTAGTCCAGGCTATTTATAAGAAACTCATTTCTCTCTTTCTCCTGAGAAGACTCAGGAGACTTCAAAACCTAAGATGATTATGGCTCTTGGTAGAGTTTTGGACTTCAGCAGGGCAGCAGAGAAGAGATATTTAGGTGTATTAAGGAATAGGGAATCTCCATTGGCCTCAAATCATAAGGTTGGTGGTTTCTTACCCTATCTTTGCATAAAGACTACTTGCAACTTCAAAAGTGATGCAAGAACTCAAGTTGCTGCAGACATCTGAATAGACATTTAAAATGCAAACAGTCTGATTACATCACTTACTCTGAAATATATTTATGACACTGCAACAGTCATTTTGCGCTTTCACTGTATCTCACATTTATACCTAATTAATTAGGTATAATCAGGCTACTATGCATTGCAAATGCAAACAGTAAATATTTTCTTTCCTTGATAAGGACAGCAGAAAACTGCCTTCTAAAAGACATCTAAAGACAGTAAACACACAAACAGCCAGTTTGTCCAGACTCATGGGCAAACTATGAACAATATTTTATTATTCTTATTATATTTTTTCAAGTTTCTGATTTAAAAAATATCCTGTTCCTTTAAGGCTCATATAGTTTCACTTTCCATACTCCCTCCCCATTTTTCCTTTCTATTTTGGCATTTCATTTGCAAGAAGTCTCCATCTCCTTTATTTACATGTGAAAAAACTTGGAGCATCATGTGGTGAGGGTTCAGCCAGACACTGAATTCCATTCAATTCTCATTTCCTCTCTGACAGTCACCATTGAATCAATCATGTTCTCCCTGCCCTCTCCCTGACCACCTTGGAGATCCCAAATCGCTTTTCATCTCATATGTCAATCACCCTCAGACCATGTCCACTTTTCATTACTAACACGCCATCACATGACCTGCTAATCTGTCACTTTCTGACAGCGGTTAGTGTGCCAATTGATTTAATTAGCAATCAATTAGCTTGTTACTATTGGAAGTAATTACCTTTTATAGAGAAAAGAGTGCAGCTGGTGAGGGCAATAAAATTGCACTAATAAAATTGCATATACTCCCCTCTATACCAGTGGAGTCACTGCACTCAAGGGCTGGCCAAATTATGGGTGACATACGCATCTTTTGAATAGTCTGTAGAGATGTAGTCCTCTTATGTGCAGAGTCCCTCTGTCATTAATATTCCAAATTGTAATTTTCAGGACAACATTAGGTTAATGATTTATCTTCATATTCACGTAACATACACTTTTCAAAAGACTTGAATTAGACCAAGAAGAGACCTTGGAAATACACCTACATCCCTCCTCCTTTTTAAAATATGAAGCTATTAAGGCCCAGAGAGGTGAAGTGACTTGCCCAAGATCACACAGCTAGTTAGTGCTGGAGCCCTGAAGAGAGACCAGCCTCCTGACCTTTAGCTCCTCCCCCACATGTCTGGAGGGGATTCTTTGCACCACTCTTATATCAGCCTATGTAAGTCCAAGAGCAGGACAAGCCAAATACATGACAAGGGAAGGGAATGGAAATATTCAAGAGAAAGACTCTCACCTTCTTGGAGATAAAAGCCATTGTGATTTTAGACAGTCACATTTTGAAAACATGTGAGGAAAACACTAAGCCATCAGTGAGTTGGAAACATGATGTGGTCTTGGGTGGCACAGAAGTCTAGTGATTTTTGATAGGATAGCCTCATCTTGTATATATAGACTTAAAATGTACTCACAGCCACTCCTGACCCAAGGGCTACAGTACATTTCCTACACTTTCACTATTAAATTCAGCCTACCAACTGCTCCCCAGGCGCATGTTGACTCGCTACATTAGCTCGGTGGTGAACAGCAGAGGCAGTAATGAGATGACTAAGAAGACTTGAATTCCATTCATCATCCTGTTTGCTCCAATATAAGTGTTCTTTTATCAACACTATTGGTACTGATGTCATCACAGGAGACATAAATCACCTCACTAGTGACAGGGTCCTATTAAGGGTCACGGCCTAAAATCATTATTGACAAATTAAGGATCACACTTGGCCATTTTGTCAGTGTGCCCTCAATTGGGGGTATGGCCCAGTTCCTTGTATCTGGGCAGAAATTAAATAGTCATTTAGAGTCCTTAACAGCCGTGCAGATTAATTCAGATAGCAGCCATCTCTTTGCCTAACATTTAAGAAATGCACAGTTGACTTCAGCAAAAGTAAAGAACTCCTCAGTGAAATTCCATGCCCCTATCACAAATTCTCCTCATCTGATGGCTGTGAGGATATATTATATGACATTATAGCACAGTCTTGAGTTTGTTAGAGATTAGTGAGAATTCTCATTTGGAGTGCTGTCATCTTTGTCCTTCTCTGTTACCACCTAATGTGACTACAGAGAACTTTTTTGGAGGACAGATGAAGTGTTAAGTAAAGGGGAAAGGTTGATGGAGTAAATAGGATCATGTTTTTATATAAATCTGATACCACAAACTAAAAGAAAAATGGCTTCTCCTGGAATATTTGGCAAAATTAGTGCCGTTAAACTTCTTAGGATAAACATCAAATTTGGCTTCATGCTTTATCTTCTGATTTCTTTACTTCTAAAGGATCATATCCATGTGATGAAAGCTATCTGGGCATGCAAGTAAATTCAATATCTAATCTACAGATTTTATAGAGCTCTGGTGACACAGTGGGAGCTCTGGTAATATAGTGTCTAAGGCATTTGACTGCTAATCAGAAGGCTGGAGGTTCAAACCCACAAGCCACTCCTCAGAAGGAAGACTAGACAATCTACTTCGGTAGAGATACTGCCTCAGAAACCCAAGGAGGGGTCGTTATGAGTCGGAATCGACTCGACGGCACTGAGTTTTTGTTTTCTTGTTTGTTTTGGTGGCACAATGTGTAAGACATTTGAGAGCTAAACAGAAAGTTGTTGGTTCAAATCTACCAGCCACTCCATGAAAAGAAGAGAGGGCAATCTACTTCTGTAAAGATATACTGCCTTGGAAACCCAATGAGAGTTGCTTTGAGTCAGAATCCACTCCATGGCACTGAGTTTTTGTTTGTTTGTTTGTTTGTTAATCTACAGAATGCTGGTAGGTTTTTAACATTATAGAAATCATTTTAGGTAATGTGGTCCTAAATGATGCTAAAAGATTTTTTTAAAGGCTTGATTAGGTAAAGAACCATATCAAACCTTTGGTTGGTAAGACTCAATATTAAGATGTCAATTTGCTCCAAATCTGTCTGTAAATATAATGCAATCTCAAGCTAATT
This sequence comes from Orycteropus afer afer, assembly GCF_000298275.1. NCBI lineage: Eukaryota > Metazoa > Chordata > Mammalia > Tubulidentata > Orycteropodidae > Orycteropus > Orycteropus afer. Next base: position 13,680,050 of record NW_006921591.1, read on the forward strand.
GTAATGGTATATATTGATGTGTTTATATATATAAACTTCACAAAATTATTCTGATATGGAAGAATGAACAAGTGACTTTGCCCAGGGAAACACTATAGTATAAGAGTAATGGAAAGTACCTTGTCTCATCAGATTCTGAAACGTATTATAAACTTATATTAATTAAAACAGTGTGGGTATAACACCAGAAGAGACAAACAAAACAAAACAGGGAAATAAAGTTTAGAAACAGACACAAGTTTATATGTAGATATTCACTATATAATAAGAAGAAATTTCAAATAATATGAAAGAGATTCATTATTTAATAATTAATATTTTTAAAATTGACTAACATTTTGAAGAAATTAATAAATTCCTAATTCATATTGTCTGAAAACTTAAATTTCTTAAAAATATAAGTGCTAACACGAAGCCACAAAAATTATGAAAGTACTTCCAGGTAAATGTTTATATAATTTTTGGAGACAGAAGGCTTTCCTAAATATGGCACCAAAAACAGGAACCATAAAGGAATAAAAATGAAATATCTAATTATATAATAACCTAAAATATGGGAAAAGAAAGTTTAAGGCATATTGTAAACTACAAAAACATAAGGTAGGCAAAAGTTAAATAAAGAATTACTATTCTAATAGAAAAAAAAAAAAAGAGAGAGAAGTCAAGTTACAAAAACCAAAACTGAAACCAAACTCACTGCCATCTAGTTGATTCCGACTCATAGAGATCCCCATTGGATTTCCAATGCTGTCAATCTTTATGCAAGCAGACTGCCTCATCTTTCTTCCTCACAGCAGCTGTTGGGTTTGAACCACTGACCTTTTGTTTAGCAGCAAAATGCTTTAACAATTACACCACCAGAGCTCCTTAAGTTATAAAAAAGACTTTACTTTTAAAAACAAAACAAGACAATAAATATAAGGAAATTATTTAACCTCAGAAGTAATAAGAAAAAAAATGGATTTGAAACAAATAAAAATACTGCTTTTGCATATAAAATTAGAAATAATAATAATAATAATAGTACACAATGCTAGTGAGTATGTGAGGAATTAGGTACAATCATATTTTGCACATAAGTATATACATAGTTACAATATTTCTGAGAAATAATTTGACAAGATATCAAATGTAATTAAAAAGTGCATTAGTCTCTGACACAGCAAACTAACTCCTAGAAATTTATCCTAAACAGTTAGATAAATATGCAAAGATATAGTTAAATATGCTAAAAGTTATATAAATATGTGTAGAGAATTGTTTGTAAAATACTATTTAGAAAATTATAAAAAAATTGGAAAGTGCTTAATTCTCTAATAGTAGAGAAAAATAATGATCAATATATTATTTATTTTATAAGGGAACAACTGGGAAAAAATTTAAAGTTCAACAGTAGAGGATTAGTTAAATAAGTTTTAACTAACTCCATTAATACCATGGGATTCTATGCAACAATAAAAATAATGATAGAGTCTTGGATTTACTAATATGGAAATATGTTTACAATATCTTTTGAACAAAGGGCATATTGCAAAGCATGAAAATATACAAATTTGCATGAGGAAAAGTAACACAGAAGTTGCACAGAAGAAGAGGCTGGTAATCAACTTCCAAAAAATTAGCCTTTGAAAACCCTTTGGAGCACAGTTCTACTCTTAATACTTAAGGGGGAGATACAAGTCAATGTTGATGCAATGGCAACTAGTGGTAGTAAGATGTGTGTACATGCATGTGTGTGTGTGCATGTTGTTACTAGGTATCCTTGAGTTGGTTCCAACTCATAGCAACCCTATGTACAACAGAACAAAACAGTACCTGGTCCTGTATTATCCTCACAGTCATTGCATGTTTAAGCCTGTTGTTGCAGCCTCTGGGTCAGTCCATCTTATTAAGGGTCTTCCTCTTTGTCATCAACCCTCTATTTTACCAAGTGTGATGTCCTTCTCCAGACTGGTCCCTCCTGATAACATGTCCAAAGTACATGAAACAAAGTGTGATAGTTGAAGATGTGTCAACTTGGCTGGACTCCAGTTGTGAGTGGTGGTTCCCATGATGGATCACATGACTGCGTTCTAAGCGGCCTGTCGGCCTAGGGGGGTTTCCCCAGGGGTGTGGCCTACCTGCAATACTATCCCAGGGACAAACTGGAAGAACGGCATTCCGGACTATATACTTCCTGGAGGGAGCAGCTCGCTGCTCGCCCTGGAGGTTTTCGGATTCATTCTTTGTTGGGAACAGCGACCAGCGCACTGCGTGTCAGCTTGATTCTCTCGGCTCTACTGTGCTTACGGGAACCAGACGACTCCGGGCCCCATCTCTCTCCAGAGACGAACTTTGTGACTTGAACTCCTCTGCCGTGCGTGCCAGACAGCCCTGGGCCCCATCCCCCTCCAGAGACGAACTTTTCAGCTTGAACTTGTCGGCTTCTACAAGCTTGTGAGCCATTTATCTAAGATAAATTTCTCTCTCTCTCTCTTTCTCTCTCTATAAATATATATATATATATATACTTTGCTGGTTTTTGTGTTTCTCTAGAGAACCCAAGCCAACACACAAAGTTTCACCTTCATTGCTTCCAAGGAGCGTTCTGCCTATACTTCCATCAGGACAGATTTATTCTTTCTTCTGACAGTCTGTATTCTTTGTCGACACTATAGTATCAAAGGTATTCACTAAGACATTCAAAAGTATCAGTTCTTCAGTTTTCTTTATTTACTGTTCAGCTTTCACACACATATGAGGAGATTAAAAACACCATAGCTTGGGACAGGAGCACCTTAGTCATCAAAGTGATATCTTTGCTTTATAACATGTCAAAGAAGTCTTTTGTGGTAGATTTGCCCAATGCAATGTACATTGTTTGGTTTCTTGACTGCTGCTTCCATGGGTGTTGATTGTGGGTCCAAGTATAATGAAATCTTTGGCAACTTCAAGATTTTCTCCGTTTATCATGATGTTGCTTATTGGTCCAGTTGTGAGGATTTTTGTTTTCCTTATTTAGAGGTATAAACCATACTGAAGGCTGTAGTCTTTGATCTTCATCAGTAAGTGTTTCAAGTGCCCTTTGCTTTCAGCAATAAAGGTTGTGTCATCTGCATATCGCAGGTTGTTATGGATCTTCGTCCAATCCTGTTGCTGTGTTCTTCAAATAGTCCAGCTTCTCAGATTATTTGTTCAGCATACAGATTGAATAAGTATGGTGACACATGCCTTTCCTGATTTTAAGCCACCACAGTATCCCTTAACTCTGCTTGAATGACTATCTCTTGGGCTATGTACAAGTACAACATTAAGTGTTTGGAATTAAGTGTTCTGAAATTACTCTTCTTTGCAATGTTATCCATAACTTGTTATGATCCACATAGTTGAATTCCTTTGCATAGTCAATAAACACAGGTCAAAATCTTTCTGATATTCTTGCTTTCAACCCAGATCCAACTGACATTAGCAATGATATCCCTCATACCATCTCCTGTTCTGAATCTTTCTTGAATATCTGGCAGATCCCAGTCTATGTTCTGCTAAAACCATATAACTCTTGTCAGGTTTTTTTGTGTGGTGACTTGTTATAGTGCTGCTGGATACTATGCCTCTGGTATTTCAAACACCAGCAGGGTCACTCATGGTGAACAGATTTCATTGGAACTTTCAGACCAAGACAGACTACAAAGAAAGATCTGGCAATCACTTTTCAAACAATTGGCTAGTGAAAGCCATATATGTATATTATATGTATGTATGTATGTATATATATATATATATATATATATATATATATGCATATAATTGCATATACTCACATCATTGTATGTTGCTGCTGTTCCTGTGTGTCTTTGAGTCAATTTTGACTCATAATGACCCTTAAGGACAGAGTAGAACTGCCCTGCTCTTTTCTCCCATGGAGCCAGAGCTACTGGTAAGTTCAAACCACTGACTTTTTGTTTAGCAACTAAACACTTCCATTGTGCCACCAGGGCTCCTTATATAATTCTGTATATACATACAGTTGTATATATACATAAAAATATATAGATCCATATTATTGTATACACATATATAATTGTGTGTGTATACATATACACACACTGAATATATATATATATATATATATATATTTCTAAAATTAGAAATTTTGATAGACTTTGAATATCCAGCTTAATTTATTTAAATTTGAATATGGTTCTAACTTTGGGTATATTAAATTTTTTTCTTTCTTGAAAGCAGTGCAAATGATAATTTTGCTTATATAGAGAACTGCTCATGAAAAGAAAATATTAACTAGCAATGCAATAAAGAAATGATTTCTTTTGGGGCCATAAGCTCAAATCTTCAAGTTTGTACTTTTCCTTGTGGAATTATTTGATCAAACTGAAATTAAAACCAAAAGATCTAATTGGATCTGCTTGGCCTGCCTAGCTGCCCCAGATACCTTCTAGAACTTTCCACCTTTTGCAAATGCATAAGGCAATAATGATGATTAAAACATTGCAAGGAATTCATCCATTCATTCAGCTAATATTAATTGAGTATCTTTGTTGGGAACTCTGGTAGTGCCTAAGGCTAACCAGAAGGCTGGTGGTTCAAACCCACCAACCACTCTTCAGAAGGAGGGTTGGGCAATCTACTTCTATAATGATACTGCCTCAGAAACCCAAGGAGAGGTTGCTATGAGTCTGGCCTGACTCAACGGCACATAACAACAACATCTTTGTTTACCCCACTGTGGTAGTTAAAGCTGTGTATCATCTTGGCTGGGCCATGGTTCTGACGGGTTTGGCAGCCAGATGTAGTTATTCCCCATGATGAAATTATAATTCCACATCAATGGTGGAAACTGATGTGAGAAGTTAATGGAAAGGGAGCTGCCTTTGGGGTGTGGCCAGCTTCCAGTATATAATGAGAAGATTTGGGAAAAGTCTTTAGCTGTTTGGCACATTTGAATAACCATCAGCTTGACATGTTTCCTGCTGATCTTGAGATTATGCCATTTCACCCACCAATCTTGGGTTCATCAGCCTCAGCAGCTAGAAGCTGCCTGAGTTAGGAGAAGCCTCTGGCTTTAGTAGACATGGAATAAGAGGCAGATCTGAAGCCTAAGGGGCCTTCACCCAGCACCTAGAGCTGACACTCTGATGTCTAGCCTCCTAAACTGTAAGAAAATAAATTCCTGTTTGTTAAAGTCATCCACTTGTGGTATTTCTGTTATTGCAGCACCAGAGAAGCTAGACACCCACTCAGCTTCCTGATGGGCCAGATTATTTATTATTAGTTTTCCAAACCAGACAAAAATAATAAACAAAGACCAGGGCAAAACACCAGGAGAAGGTGGGTGGAGTATCAAAGCTGAAGCTTATAGCAAGTGTAAACCCAAGGTGTGGCATGAATCAAAATGTAAGAAATCTGGCCATGCACAGCAGCAAATGCTAAATTTTTCAATTGGATTTTTGTCACATTCTGCCAAAAATCTTCATAAATCATATACACAATAATTTCACTGACTCTCCATGGTCCCAAAGTAAAGAATCCCTGCTCTGTTGATTAGATGGAAACCTATTCCATTAAAGGAACTTATTTTTTGTCCTGAGTGGTGGTCTGATACCCTTGTCATGGTGCTGACTATGAGAATTGTGGGAGAGGTGTGTGTTATAGATAGAATCTGGAGGCATGCAGTCTCTTATCTGTTCTTAGTTCCACTGGAATTAAGAAGGCCCTCTATATTGAGAGATTGAAGAAGTGAGCTGGAAGTGGCAGATGAGAAGCTAACAAAATTGGGAAGGAGATCCAATATAAATTTTGATGGCTAGAGATGTTGTTGTTATTGTGGTTGCCATCAAGTCAGATCCAATTCATAGCAACCTCTCCTTGGGTTTCCAAGGCAGTATCACTACGGAAGTAGACTGCCTAAACTTCCTTCCTAGGAGTGGCTGATGGGTGTGAACTGCCAGCCTTCCGGTTAGCAGTCAAATGCCTTAGGCACCAGAGCTCCCGATGGCTGGGGATAGAGTTAGGAAAATGGAAAGCTGGCTATACAAGGAGGAATGTAAAGACAACGTGGTTGCACCAAGAGCCATTTGGGGCCAACACCTGAGGGTAGGATTATTGATTTTGGCTTGTGCTATTGGGCTTTCCTGAAATTTAGTCACATCCAAGTTCCCCTGAAAAAAGCTTTACTTAAATCAACTACTTTTTTTCCCTATGAAAATATACTTAAAATAAAAACTTTCAACTTTATATTTGTATGAGTCCATGGGTGGTGCAAAGGGTTAGCACTCTCAGTCTCTAAATGGAAGGTTGGAGGTTTGAGCCCACCTGTTGACAACTGAGAAGAAAGGCCTGGTGATCTACTTCCAAATTATCCAAAAAAAAAAAAAAAAAATCAAACTCACTGCCATCAAGTTGATTCCAATTCACAATGACCCTCTTTGGGTTTCCAAGGGAGTAAATCTTTATGGAAGTAGAGATTCTACTTTTGCCCAGTTTTCCTTCCACAGAGTGGCTGGTGGGTTTAAACCACCAACCTTCTGGTTAGCAGTCAAATGCCTTAGCCACCAAAGCTCCAAATTATAAGTCATTGAAAATCCCATGCACAGTTCTACTTTGACACACATGGGGGTCACCATGAGTTGGAGTCAACTCAACTACAAGTGATTGAATGGGTTTTTATTATTATTAATGGAAAACCAGTCTCATTCACCATAAAGAGATGTTAACTACGAAACGTAAGTAATGAAAAACAAACATTAATATTTAGTCCTTTCCCATTCAAAGCTCTGAGCCTAAAGTTCATAGTCTTTGTGTTATATGTAGAGAGGTGTTAAAGACTAGCACAGAGACTTTCTCCATGAGTTCATCAGAAGGTTTGAGACAGCATCAAGAAGGAACTCACTCTTGTTTCCCTGTTAGACTTAATGGTCTTTAACTCACTTGTGCAACACCTAAAATCACCTTCCACCTGACCAAGATTATCCTACATGCCATGTGGCATGTACTCCACTTCTAGGACATACTGCTCAGAGATACTGGGACCAGTAACCCTGACAAGAAGCAATATGCACCAAAACAAAGGATATGAAATTCACAAAGGCTGACAGCTGGCACAGTTTATGGAGGTGCAGTACATTTCACGGGGTATCCCAAGAACCCGGCTTCAAGAGAACATGCCCCTCTCACCCCCACCCAGAGACTTGAGTTTAGAATACATGGAACAGGAGTACCCTTAGCAGTAGATGAGCTGACACTGAGAAAAAGAGATTGAGTCTTTCTCAATGGGGACAAATCAGGGAGAGGATAGAGGGTTGAGTTGGGATGGTAGGGTTATTTCTGCCCTGTCAGCCACTGGTATGATGAAATCTCTAGCCCAGTGTGATGTGAAGAGGGTACAAGAGAGGCTTCATTGGAATTCTTGTCTTCACCTCCCACCTCCTCCTGGAGGAATCCCTAGGTTGCACAAATAGTTATGCACTCAAATACTGGCTAAAAGATTGGTGATTATAACCCATGTAGAGGCACTTTGGAAGACAGGACCAGTCCTGTTTCTAAAAGGTCACAGCCTTGAAAACCCTAAGGAGCAGTTCCACTGTGTACTCGTGGAGTCACCATGAGTCATAATAAAGTCAATGGCAACAACATCAACCTCCTCTTACACCCTCTGCCCACATCCAGGCAGGTGGCCCTAGCCAGACTCAATTATTATACTATTAGAATATTGATTATAGAGCAGAAGGTCTTGGAGATCATCCAGTCCAAGTCTCTTCTCTTACAAATGGGCAAACTGAGGCCCAGGTCATGGAATACCTTAGCCTAACTACAGAGCTAGTAGTTCTCCCTGTCTTACTGAAGGGCTGTCTTCTGGTGACAAGTTCTTGTCCCCCAGCTTCTGGTCCCAGCTGCTCCTTTGTGCTCTATGGGCTGCCAGGTGGAGGCACAACTCTGATTGTCCCCTGGGACCAGTTAGAGCTAGTGACCTCGAGGTGAGAGGACACAGATGGCAGCACTGATATGCTTAGCCAGTCACAGCTGTGGGTTTAGGAAGCTCTCCTGATAACCCCAAACCACATGATGTGTTCATATTTCTTTAAAGAAAAGGACATAAAAGATTTCCTTTGAGGTACCTAAGACTCTCATGTGCCCTCCTGAACTTCCTTTTTCAGTTTACTCAGTTTCAGCTCAACCCCTGTCTGACCCAAATCCTAGAACTTCCTTCTAGAACAACAGACCTCACTTGCTGCACCTGAGCCTGGTTCCCTCACTCACCTGCTCTGAGTGAAGGCAAATACTATGACACACACTTTCTCACTCAAGCTGCAAACGAGATCACCAGCTCCTTTCCACATTCACAGTGAACTGGGAGAGCTTGAGCTGGTCTCACATCTGCCTCAATTTCTACCCCTGAAAATTGAGGGAGAACAAGGAGCTCTGGTGGTGTAGTGCATAAGGCATTTGACTACTAACTGGAAGTTCAGCAGTTCAAACCTACCAGCTTCTCTGCTAAAGGAAGACAGGACAATCTACTTCCATAAAGATTTACAGCCTCGGAAACACAATGAGGGTCACTATGAGTCGGAAACTACTCAATGGCAGTGAGTTTGTTTGTTTGTTTTTAGATTACCAGAACTCTCAGGCTCCTTAAAGTCTCTAATCCTAAAGACAGAGCTGCAGAGAGAGGAAAAGGAAGAGAATTGGTTTTTGGAAAGGATTCAGTGCAGATGATAAACTAAACCAAACACATTGCCATCGGGCCGATTCCAAAGCTGGCTGCTAACAAAAATGTTGGCAGTTGAAACCCACCAGCCACTCACTGGGAGAAAGATGAAGCAATCTGCTTCCATAAAGATTTACAGCCTGAGAAACCTGTGAGGCTCTTCTATTTTGTTCTATAGGCTCCCTATGAGCAAAGACAATGGGACCTCAGGAAAAATGAAGAGGGCACTTTGCTTGATGCTCCCTTCCCACCATATGCTGTCATACAGATGCATTCTTACCTGGACATTCTGCCAGTGGATATTTACTATCAATAGTTTTTACTTGAAATTTACTTGCAATTCCAGCCCTGTGTAAACATGTACTCACCACCAGTTGCCATCACATTGACTCCAATTTATGACACCTCCATGTTTGTCAGAGGTGCTCCATAGGACTTTTAATGGTTAATTTTTCAGAAGGAGATCATCAAGACTTTCTTCTGAAGCACATTTGGGTGGACTCAAACCACCAGCTTTTAGGTTAGTCACTGAGTAACCAGACTCTGATCTCTATATATTTGCCTGTTCTTGTTTTTTTATGAGGTCATATAATATTCATTCTTTTTTTAATTGACTTATTTCACTCAACATAATCTCTTCAAGCTCCATCCATGTTGTTGCATGTATCAAGATTTCATTTCTCTTTTTGGCTAAGTAGTGTTCCATCATATATATGTATCATATTTTGTTTATCCAAATTTTGTCTAGAAAATGTCCTAATTTATATTTCCACTGCTAAAATATTAGAGTACCCATGTGTCCCCAAATCTCCACTGATATTATATGTTTTCAATTAAAAAAAAAATACATTTTTGACAATTTGGTGGATGCAAAGTGCATTGTCATCATTATTGCCTTAAATTATATTGTAATATTATTTATTCTTCTTTTATATTCCTTTTGTGAATTTCCTGGTCTTATACTTTGTTATTTCAACTGGATTTTTTTTTTCTTATAGAAAATCTTTATATATAAGCTAAACAGACTTTTTCATCTTAAATATATTGCAATTATATATTGGCATTTGCCATTCGGAAGTTTTGCCTTCTATATAGTCAAGACATCTACACCTTAAAACTATAGAAAACAGCTACATGGTAATCAACTGTTATCTACTTCTTCATTTTCTTTTACATTTTACAGTTACATCTATAGCCCCCACAGAATTCTTTTTTTGAAATTGTAATTTGGATGAAATTCTACATAACTGATTCATTTTCCATTCAATAATTCATACACATTTTGTTTCATGACATTGATTGCAATCCCCACAGCTCTCCTCCTAGCTCCTTCCTGTAGTTAGCTTTTCCCTGTGTCCTTCTTTGCTATGCATTCCTGCTCTCTGAGTATATCCCTGTGCAAATGCTGCCCTTATGATTTCACATGGTTGTTTATTCTAAAGAGTGTACCCACCTGGTATAAATGTTCACCTTATACACCTGTCCATTGTTTGGCTGGAAGGTACAGGAATGAGTTCAATTCCAGGCCTGAAGCAATGACTAGAGACCATATTCTCAGAGTGTCACCAGTCTCTATCAGACCAGTAAGCATGGTCTTTTTTTTTTTATAATTTTGAGTGTTGTTCCACATTTTTATTCTACTCTATTCAGGATCTCCTATTTTGATCCCTTTCTGAATGGTTGACAGTTGTAGCTGGGTACTATCTATACTTCTGGTCTCAGGGTCATGTAGGCTGAGGTTTACATGGTCCACTAGTCCCTTGGATTAATTGTTTCCATGTGTCTTTGATTTTCTTCATTCTTCTTTACTCTGAAGGAGGACAGACCAATTATTGCATCATAGATGGCTGCTCACAAGCTTATAAGACTCCAGTTGCTACTCACCAAAGTGAGATGTACAACAATGGTTTTATGCCATATATTATGCCAGTTGAGCTTGATGTCCCCCACAACTGTGGTTCAGAGCCTGTGGGCCTAGTGACTTACTTCTTCAAGGTGTTTGGCTGGGGCTAAGAAGTTGTTATAACTTTGCTTTCTTAGCTTTATTAGATATATGGACATTCTTATAGCACATAGAAATACATATGTAGAAATATCCTCTGCCAGACTTATATATGGTCATGGGTTTATTCCCCTTTACCTAGACACACCTGAGCATTTGGCCTGTGTACCTGTGTATCCACCCATCGATTAATGTATTTTATTACTGATAATGCAGTATTCTGAATGTAAAATTTTTTGCCTTTGTTGCATGTATTCTTATGCACCTCTCTATATCTTCCTTTTCCAGAGTGTTATAGTGCTGGTCTATAGGCTCCCTTATATATATATATATCTGTATATTGCCTTTCCCTTCACCTAAATCAATACTTGTCCCTTACCTATCTAGCAGTTTTCCCATTCCCTCCCACTCATCCCTGGTAACCAACAAAGAAAGTTTCCTTCCATTAGTAAACCATTCCTTGACTTTTTACAATATTAGACTACTATAATATTTGTCCTTTTGTGATTAGCTTATGTCACTCAGCATAATGTCCTCCAAGTCCATCCACATTATAAGGTGTTTTGAGGATTCTACATTATTCTTTAGTGCTGCATAGTATTCCATTGTGTGCTTGTACCATAGTTTGATGATACATTCATCTGTTGATAGGCACTTAGGTTGTTTCCATCCCTTCACTGTTGTGAATAGTGCTGAAATGAACATGAGTGTGCGTATATCTATTCATGTCCCAGATCTCACCTCTTTAGAATATATACCTAGTAATGGAATTTTTGGATTAAATGGTATTTCCATTTCCAGCTTTTTAAGGAATCAACATACCATCACCCATAGTGGTTGTATCAGTACCAGTAGTGTATGAGACTCCCAGTTTCATCACATTCTCCCCACCCAGTGTTTGTTATTTTCTATCTTGCTGAACTTCGTTATTATTTGTGAAATGAGATCTCATTGTTGTTTTGATTTGAACCTCTAATGGCTAATGATCGCAAACATTTATTCATGTTTGTTGGCTGCCTGAATATTTTCTTCAGTGAAGTGTTTGTGTATTCTGCCCATTTTTTAATTGGATTGTTTGTCTTTTTGATGTTGAGATGTTGGAGTTTTTTATAAATTTTTGAGATAAGTCACTTGTCAGATTTGTCATTGCTGAATATTTTTCCCCAATCTGCAGGTTCTCTTTTGACTCTTTTGGAGAAGTCTTTTGATGTGCATAAGAATTTTTTTTTTTTTTTTTTTGAAGATCCCAGTCATCTAGTTTATCTTCTGCTGTTTGTGCAGTTTTACTTATGTTTGGTAGTCTACAAATGCCATATATCATAGCCCCTAATTTGCCCCTATTTTTTCTTTGATGAACTTCATACTTTTAGATTTTACCTTGAAGTCTTTGATCCATCTGGAGTTAATTTTTGTGTATGGTGTGAGGTATGAATCTAGTTTTGTTTTTCTGCAAATGGATATCAAGTTTTCTCACCACCATTTGTTAAAGAGACAATCTCATTCTCATTTAATGTATTTCAGCCCTTTGTCAAAGATCAGCTGATGACAGGTGGATTCATCTATTTTATGGTTCTCAATTCTGTTCCACTGGTCTATGTGTCTGTCATTGTACCAATACCAAGCTGTTTTGACTACTGCCTCACAAATTATTAAAAATAGATTAAAGTTAGAATCAGTCTTGTTTCTCTAGTGCTGCTTTAATAGAAATATCACAAGTGGATGGCTTTAACTGACAAAGATTTATTCTTTAACAGTTAAACCTAAAATTTAAACTCACTGCTTTCAAGTAGGTCTCAACTCATAGCAACCCATCCTTGAGTTTCCAAGGTGTTATCTCTATGGAAGTAGATTGCCCAATCTTCCTTCTGAGGAGTGACTGGTGGATTTGAACTGCCAGCCCTCTGGTTAGCAGTCAAATGCCTCAGGCACTAAGTGACCAGAGCTCCCAGAAATCTGAGTTCAAAGTGCTGGCTATAGGGGCTGGGTGAAGGTTCCTCGACCTTGGACTTCAGCTCTGCCTCCTGCTCCAGGCCAACTAGAGCTGGAGGCTTTTCTGACTTATGCAGCTGCTGGCTGCTTAGGCAGATGAACCCAAGATGGACAGGTAAAATGGAACAATCTCAAGATGGGCAGGAAATATGACAGGCCAAGATTCAGCAAAATGCAGAGTCCAGTTGTTCCAAAAGCTAGAGAATTTTCTCAAAGCTTCTCCTTATTTACTTAAAGCAAGGCACACCTCAAAGGCAACTACTTAGCTGCTCACAGCAGATTCCACTCTGGAGGTGATTACAATCTCATCATGGGGAATAACTGTGGCCAGCTACCCAGCCACTCAAAACCATGGCCCAGCCAAGTTGCCGCACAACCTTAACTATCACAGAATCCAAGTATAATTTTTCCTAGGTGAAGAGCTAGTTGGCCTTATATCATTTATGGAATAATCTGTTCTTTTTGAATACATTTGAAATATTTTATATTTTATTGTTCTTTAAATATTTGAGGAAAGTTAACTCTAGGACAGTAGTTCTTAAAAATATGGCCCAAGGACTCTTGGAGGTCCCCAGATCCATTCAGTTCAAAACTATTATCACAACAATATGAATGCACTGTAGTACCAATACATTCTTATTCTCTCATGAGGATGCAGGGGAGTTTTCCAGAATCTCTGTGACATCTTATGATGCCAATGCTCTGATAACTAGTGAAATGTGTGCTTGTGAATTCTTGTGTTTTAAAATGTGTGGTTTTTTTTAATGTGTTAAAATGTGTTTTTAAACATGTTTTAATTTCCAATAGGGTAAACATCAATAGATATAACCCACATAAACAAAAACTCTTTGTTGTTGTTATGTGCCGTCTAGTCATACCTGACTCATAACGACCCCTCCTTGGGTTTCCGAGGCAGTATCACTATGGAAGTAGATTTCCCAGCCTTCCTTCCAAGGAGTGCCTGGTGGTTAGCAGTCAAGTGCCTTAGGCACTATGCTACCAGAGCTCCTTGGGATCCTAAATAAATTTTAAGAGTGTGAAGCGGTCTGAGGCCAAAATGTTTGGGACCATTGGGATAGAAAGATATGACATGTTTATTCTTTGATCTCACATTTTCCCTGACACATCACTACCTAACATCAGACAGAGTACACATACCCAAGACTAAGAATGAACATTGGCAGTAGGGAGAAAAGCAAAGCTCTGAAAGGGTTTGCAACCTAATACCTGTCACCTGTACTTGTTAGTCATGTCAATTTGAACACGAAATTCAACTCAAAACCACCCCTAGAATGTACTTTCTTGATGTCTTCTTAATTTATAATTAGTCTTATTCAAACTTAAACATATTTTTACTTCCTGAGTTTTCAGGTTATTTGAATATTTGAATTCTATTTGAATGGAAACTACTTAAAGTCCTATTTTATGGTTCTAACTCATCCCATTGCTTTTTTTTTTCATGGTTTCTGCTGAGAAATCAGAGCTTATTTCTTACTGGCTGTCCTTTGTGGGTAACTTTTTTTTTTTTTTTTTTAATTTTGTTGTGCTTTGGGTGGAAATTTACAGAGCAAAATTTGTTTTACATTCAACAGTTCATGTCATTTGATTTCATGCCCTGATTACCATACCCGACCATAACAAACTCTCCCCACCTCCTCTCTTTGTGACTACCCCCTCCCTGTGCCCTTCTTAACCATGCACTCCTGTCTGTCCAGCTTTCCTTTTATGTGAATGCTGCCCCTCTGATGCCCCATGGCCAATTGTTTTAAGGGGTGTGTAGCAGTTAAGTTTGTGTGTCAGCTTGGCTGGGCCTGGTGAGTGGCTGGGCAGCTGAATGTAGTTATTCCCCATGGTGAGATTGGTAATTAATTCTATGGTGGAACCTATTAGAGCAGCTGAGTAGCTGCTTTGGGTATGTGGTCTGCTTCCCGTATATAAGAAACAGCTTTGGGAATGGTCTCTAGCTTATTGCATGCTTGAACCCTGCATATAGACATGTGGTTGTTCAGCAGCCTGCCATGCTCTACCAACCTGGTGACTTTCAATGGACTTGAATTAATGGCCTGCTATGTGGTTTGGTAACATCAGGACTGTGCCTTTTTACTTGTTAACCTTGGGCTTGTCAGTCTCAGCAGCCAACAGCTGTCTGAGAGAAGAAAAGCCTCTAGCTCCAGTGGGTCAGGAGCAGGAGGCAGAGCTGAAGCCCAAGGTTGAGGGATTTTCACCCAGCCCCTGGAACCTGGAACTTTGAACTCAGACTTAAAGTCTCCAAACTGTAAGGGAATAAACTATTTGTTCAAGCATCCCATTTGTGGTAAATTTTCTGTTACAGTAGCACAGAGGTAACCAATACAGGGTGTATCTCCCTAGAGTAAGTAGGTGCATCACCCTGGTGTAGATGTTCTGCATGTAGGTCTTTCTGTTGCGGGTTGAGAGCCAATCCATGGGAGTGAGTCCAGTTCTAGGCCCAAAGGGTAAACCTGGGGCCATAGTCTTGGGGGTTCCACCAGACCCTATCTGACCAGTAATTCTGGTCATTTTTGTATTTTTGAATTTTGTTCCACATTTTTCCTCCCATTCTATCCAGGTTCTCCACTTTTGATCCCTTTCTGAGTGGTTAGCATGTTATTCAGGCACCATGTAGTTCTTCTGGTCTCAGGGATCATTGTATCCTTGGACTAATTGTTTCCAGAATCCTTTGATTTTCTTCACTCTTCCTTGCTTCAGATGAGAGAAGACCAATAGTTGCATCTAGATGGCCACTCAGAAGCTTTTAAGACCCCAGTCACTACTCACCAAAATAGGTTGTGGAACAAGATTTTTATGTTCCATATTGTGCCAAATGAGCTTGATGTCCCCTAAAACTATGGTCCTGAGTCAGCAGGCCTGGTGATTCTTTCTCTCAAGGTGTTTGGTTATCTCTGAGAGGTTACTCCAACTCTGTCTTCTGTTGCTTCTGTAATGTGTGTGGCTAATTTTGTAGCACAAGTGCCTATGTAAGATTATCTTCAGTTAAATCTGTCCTTGGTCTTGGGTATATTCCTGTTCACTGACCCCCCACATGATCTTCTTACATGTCTATGTGTTTATCTGTAGCCTGGTGTTTGCTGCAATGCACTATCCCACTGCTCTTTAAGAAAGAAGATCAGTTGATATAGGAGATGTCTTTGTTTTACTCATGAAGAGATGGAGTAGAACTCTGGAAGTATTTAAGTACTCCAAATACTAGGAGAATTTGGTCTGCATCCCCACACAAAGGTCCACATTGTCCTTTTTCATGATTACATATTTTCTAGGAGCTCTGGTGGCATAGTGCCTAAGACATT
Organism: Orycteropus afer afer; assembly: GCF_000298275.1. NCBI lineage: Eukaryota > Metazoa > Chordata > Mammalia > Tubulidentata > Orycteropodidae > Orycteropus > Orycteropus afer. The sequence goes on from NW_006921591.1 coordinate 13,696,068, forward strand.
TGACAGCTAACCAGAAGGCTGGCAGTTCAAACCCACCAGCCACTCCTCGGATTTTCTATTGAGTCAATTCATTGCAATGTTTTCCTACTAATAGACATTTACAATGTGTCAATTACATGTCTTTTTTTATTATCCTGGAAGGCTAAGTATCCTGCCCTATATGGTAGAAGTTCTGGGAGTAGAAGAAAGTAGTCCCTTTAAACTCATCCTGATGTCCTTGAATCTTTACAACTTAAAACCCTACTTTGTAGCAGTTAGCCCAGACAGCAGAGGGAGTTAATAAGGCAGTGGTCATTAGAATTTGAATTTCAGAAGGCATTTATTGTTTAATAGTGATTATAATGCTTATCTTGTGAACTAATAATTTTTAAAGATCCCCTATGAGAAACTGTACAATATGTATGCTTAAATGCTGTCTTTGACAGGAAGCTCACCACCTCATGAAGCAACAACATTGTTGAACAGCTCATATCATTACCCCTATCTAGCTAGATAGAAGCTCTGGTGCCATAGTGCCTAAGGCATTTGACTACTAACCAAAAGGCTGGTGGTTCAAATCCACTAGCCATTCCTCAGAAGAAAGCTGGCCAATCTACTTCTGTAGAGATATACTGCCTCAGAAACCCAAGGAGAGGTCGCTATGAGTCAGGATAGACTTGGCAGCAGTGAGTTTTATTTAGCTAGATACACTTCAACTCCCATTCCCTCTATTTACACACAAACTTCTCTTATAGTAATTGCTACTCTACTCAAGTGTCAACTCCTTCAGAAAGCCTTTCCTGACTCTTCTTCCTCAACCTCTGTCCAAATGGTTGGAGACTCTTCCTTGTACTCCTGTATTTAAACAAAAGTGTGTGTGTGTGGGGGGGGGGGTATTGATTATGCATTTACTCAAACAAAAATATAAAAATAAACCTATTGCTGTCAAGTCAATTCCTACTCATAGAGATACTTTAAGACAGAGTAGAATTGCCCATAGCATTTCCAGGGCTGTGAATCTTTATAGAGGCAGACTGCCACATTTTTCTCTTGTGGAGAAGCTGGTGGTTCAAACCACCAACCTTTCAATTAGCAGCCAAGCACTTACCAATTACACCATCAGGGCTCCCTGGCATTTAGGCAGGAGATAACAAAATAGCCACTCTTGGGTTAAATCCAGCCCACAGATGTCTGTAGCTTTTCCTTCAGAAGGTTTTATTCATTTGGACAATCTACCTAAACCTCTAAGTTTCAAATTATGAGGTGAAATCAGGATATCTGGCAACACTGGAACCATCTATCCAATCTACCAGAGAAGTTGATAGAGGCTGCACCCCTTAGGAAAAGTCTGTTTTCTCCAGTTCACATAATCCCTACCCATTTCCCAGCCTACCCACTTCACTCATTGACTTTACCTGTCAGTTTTCCACAGGCATTTGATTTTGTTACCCTCAATTTAGACACTATTATTATTTCTTCCACTGGATTTTGAGCTGTTCTATTTGACTTTGTATTCCTAGCATCTAGGACAGTACCTACAACACAGGGTAGTTGCCTAAAAAATATTTGTTGGATTACAGAATGCAGAACTTATACTAAATAGAAGTATACTTCTCTCTAGCTCCTACCCACAACCAGGTATTATTGTTCATGCATTCAGAGCCACAAAGTGTAAATGTAGTCTTTCTTTCTCATGAATGCATTTTACATTTTAAAAATATATAACACACAAGCTGTTGCTGTTAGTTGCTGTCAAGTTGGTCCTGACTCAGAGTCATCCTGCGTACAACAGAACATAATGCTGCGCAGTCCTGCACCATCCTCACAATTGTTGCCATCTTGAGCCTATCTTTGCACCACTGTGTCGATCCATCTTACTAAGAGTCTTCCCTTTTTGGTCCTCTACATTATCAAGAATAATGTAAGGAACCGGTCCCTTCTAGTAACATGTCCAAAGTATGAGAAAAGAAGTTTGGCCATAACCTTAAATAGACTCCCATATTTTCACTAGCATAAACATTGATCTTTGTGTTTACTATGAGGTATGTTTCAGTTCAGGCTTGGTTTTTGAGTAACAAATACTTGAAAAATAGTGGCTAAAACAAGATAGGGTTTATATTTCTAAGTGTGGGGGATACAGTTCAAGAATTATATGATGCCTTTATACATGACTGTAAGTGTCAAGAAAGACCTTGAGAGGCTCTCAGCTTCTTTTCTACCACCCTCAGGATGCTACTTCCACTCTTGACCATTATCCCTTCAGATATTGCTTCTGTCCTACTCTCTCTTTCTGCTCCTTCTAGGACACTAACTATATGTATGTTAGACATTTTCATCATATCCCAGATGTCTCTTATGCTCTCTTCTCTAGTTTCCATACTTTTATTTTTCAGTATCAACAGTCATAATATTTTCTCTTGATCTATTTTCTGGCTCACAATATATTTTATAGTTATATCTAATCTGCTGTTAAAACATTCTATTGAGTGCTTAATTTCAGTCATTTTATTTTTCAGTTCTAGATTTTTCTTTTAATTCTTCTTTACACTTTCCTGTACTCTGCTGAAATTTCCCATCTTATCATCTAATGTTGTGAAAATATTAATCACATTTACTTTAAATTTCTTGTCTAATTAACTCACGTATCAGTTTCTATTGTCTGTATTTTCTCTTGGTTTTAGTCATGCAGCCCTTGTCTTCTGGTATGCCTAGTAACTTTTTATTGAATGTCAGATATTATATATGAGAATTGTAGAGCTAATTTGAGGTCTAAGATGATGATATCTTCCTCCAGTGGAGATTTACTTTTGTTTTTGGCAAGCAGTTATGGAAGGACAGTATAGTATGCCCTGTTCCAATAAAGCTCTACATGAGCTTTAGATGAGCTCATATAAAGCTGCACTTCAATTTTTGTAAGGACTAGCTTATGTCACCACTACTGCTCCACAAAGCCCAGGGGTCCCAACTGAAGCCAGAGGTATCTGCCATGGCCTCTCCTGTTGTATGGGCCTGAAGTCCAATATTTGGCCATGCCACTCAGCTTTGGAAGACTGCTGGAAGCTCTTGTCAGCTTTCAGTATCTCAGCCAATGTTTTCTGCTGTTTGACAACCACTAAACTGCCACTTTGGAATTAACAAATGTTTCAGGGAGGAAAAGAGATGGTCATTTTACTCCTATCTATGTAAGCATCCCATGGACATGTGCCTGCATGTAGTAGTGGGTGAGTCATTCAGGGCAACTAAAGGATTCCCCAAAGAGCTTTGTATCTGCTATGCAGAAGGTGGTAAAGTTTGATAAACACGTCCATGCTTCTCAGTATGACCAGGTCATCTTTCTTAAAGTTGGAACCTTTGAAATGAGTGAGCCTTTGTTCTCTCCACTATTGACATTAAGAAGGATTCAGAAGAAAGGCCAGAGATATCTGAAGTGCACAGGGGCTCTGAAAGTCTTTGGGACCTCAATAACTTTGCCTTTAGACCTTCTGTTGGTGAAGGAAGGGGCAGGCATCTCTTCCACTCCTGCCCTTTGACCCCTTGAACTCTTACTGATTTGATAGCTCCCAATATTTTCAAAAACATAGTTTGTAAAGAAATAAAAATACATAATTAAAAAATCCACAACTTTTCTAATTGTCTGTCAGAAGATTGGTTTTCTAACAATAGATGTCAGTACTAAGATTGGAAGCTACTTCAATTTTAAAATCACCTCAAAATCTTAAGTGACTTCAACTACTCCAGAAAATTTACATCCAAGGACTACAACAGGAAGAAGGATCAGATAAGGACCTCTCTTCCTTCAAAGAGACTTCAAGGAAGTACAATACAATACTCTGCTTGCATCCCTTTGGCCAAAACTTAATCATGTGGCCACAATAAGTTGTAAGGAAGGCTGAGAAATGTAGTCTTTGACCTGGTACATAACTGTCCAGCTAAAAATCAGGGTTCTGCTAATAATGAAGAAGGGGAGAGTTTGTGCTGGGAGTAAGCATCTGAAACCCTGGGTGATGAAAATCGTTAGGTATTGGGTTGCTGACCAAAAGGTTAGCAGTTTGAGTCCACACAGAGGTGACTTGGAAGAAAAGTCTGGCAATTCTACTTCCAAAAAATCACAGTCATTGGAAACTCTATAGATCACAGTTCTACTTTGACACACATGAGGCCTCCATGAGTCTAAGTCAACTTGACAGCAACAAGTTTTTGTTTTTGTTTTTGCTCTCCCAATAGACCCTGAAGTAGATCCTCCCAGTGCTCATTTTCATGGATAAGACACCATAGCAATAGCAGTCAAACTCTTCTAATACCTGTGTCTGAGGATGCTCATTGTTCAGTCAAGTGACAGTCACCTGCCAGGTGATACCAATCATATGCAGCCAGGAGCAAGCTTAAAGATGGCAAACCCACTGGTCTGGGCCCTGATAAGTCATCTTTGTTTTAAGCTCCTGTTTATGAGTCCTCTTGGCTGGTTCCCAAATCTTCAGTATTAGATTGGATAATCCCACTTTTAATAATGCTCAGGATATTTGCCTCCCTTGGGGGACTGCGATCACAGCAGTGGAGGGTATTAAAATGGAGCTGAATGCCATGCAGAGCACTTACCCTTTAAGCTGCCTGTATGTGGGCATAGCACTTTGCATGTTCACACACAAGGGAAATGTGTATGTGTGTGTATGTGTGTGTCTATGTGTGAGCTTTCTCTTGGCCTTTTGAGATTCTTTTATAAACAAAATATTACATTGGACACCCAGATTATTTGCAGTGCTAAAACAAAGCATTGCACAAGCAGCTCAAAACTCAGGTTTCCTACATCAATGAGCTTCCAAATTCCATGTTTTCATTTCTTCTAAATAACATTAGCTCAGCATTAGCCTTAAGGCCATAGTAATATCTAATAAGACCCCAGAACCACTAAATTGAATGTATTTAAAGTTATTTGAATTGTGCTTAATATTTTAAAATTAGTATAAACTGAATAGTACTCAGAGAGGACACGATTTGCTCCCATTTATAATAATGTGTTTTGAGGGCCATGTTTTTTACTCCTTTTACCTGACTATTTCAATAATCAAGAGGCCACACTAAAAAATAATTGTTAGAGAATAGAGAGAAAAAATATACAAAGTTACTAATATACACCAGGGTTTAAGCTGACATGAAATTTTATCTTAATTATCGGACAAATTTGTACTCCCACTATCTAATTCAATTTGCATGCATCGGTAGACACTTATTAAAGGTAATATTACATCTGTCATTTTAAGACTTGTGAGAATTTTATCATATGAGCTGCATGAAATAGCCACTCTATTATGTACAGAACTCTTTTGTATGGCTTAAAATAACCAGTATCACATTCTAATTAAGTTTTTTTTTTTTTTTTAATTGTCTTTGGGGCAGTCATAGTCTTGTCCATTTTGCGTCCATCTTGTAAGATATTTGGACACAGAATTGAAGTTTCATAAGTAGACTTCTCCACTCCTCTGCTTCCTCATTCTCAGTGAAAGATGAGAGCTTTACTAATAAAACGCAAACTGGAATCAAATGTTCAAATAAGGGTTTATGAGAAGCACGCATTGCATAAACCCACCTTAGAATTCTTCACTGGATTTAGAATTCTGCTGTGTACAAATATATTAGGCGGTCTCAGGCATTAGCAGTTGAATACATTGGGGTTATTCTTGAGATGAGTTTATTAGATCTGTACTTTGTAAAAATGAATTGGTGAGGTGCTAATATAGCATCATCAATTCAGGTTAACAGTGATAGTTTCTGTGCACAGATTCCTAAAAAAAGCCACTGCCGTCAAGTCAGATCTGACTCATAGCAATCCCTCCTGGGGTTTTTGAAGCAGTATCACTATGAAAGTAGATTGACCTTCCTTCCAAGGAGTGGCTGGCAGGTTTGAACTGCCAGCCTCTGGTTAGCAGTCAAATCCATTAGGCATTGTGCCACCAGAGCTCCCAGAGCCCTAAAAAGCTTTATGATATCATACTTTCCCAATTGACCCCAAAATAAGTCCCCCCAAAAAATAAGTCCCCCAAAAAAATAAGTCCCCCCAAAAAATAAGTCAGCTTTGAGTTTCAGGTCTCTGTGAGGGTTGAGCTAAAAATACAAATAACAAAGAACACATTTAATTGTACATTTGTTCCCCAGACACAGCAATCTTGGTTTTGGAGCTCTTTTGTTCTATCTACTGAAGGGAATGAAAGAAATGAATTAAGGAATGGAAAAACAAACAGAAACAATGAGGCTAAAAAGAACAAAAGAAAGGAAAATTTAATAGGACTATTGTGCATAGTCATGAACTATCAGGTGAGTCACCCTTGGGAAAGGGTGGGAAGACATTGGGCAGTGGGTTCTTACTCCCTTTCGGCCTTCATTTGTCTGAGGCCCTGTATGCTCCTGGATACTGAAGAACCAAACCTTAAGGTTTTTCACTCGCTTATCTCTGGGTCCCAAAGTGCATTTGACATGTTCACAGACCTTTTTGGTTCTTGATAAGAGATTTTGTTTTTTCTTGTGCTTTCTCAAAAAAAGAAAAAAAGAAAAAGAAAAAGTAACCTTTATCTATGACTAAGCAACAGCTCCTACAGAGGTCAAACAAGGCATCACTCACCCAAAAAAATTGTTGGAGCATTCAGTTGGCCACAATGTTACCTTCTTAGACAGGAACTGTTTTGGCTTTGTTATGTTAACCAAGACATTTTAACATAAAATTTTATTTTACTTATTTATTTTTGAGATAAAACCTTAGTCTTTAACTGTTTACTAGGAATGAACACTTCAGTTAAATTATTAACAAGTGTTCTTGTCAGCATTGTTTTATAATCACTCAATACCCGTGTGCATTTAGTCTTTGAAAATAGTGCTCTGGTTTATAACTATCACATCATCAGAATAGCCTTATCATTTTCAGTGATTTTTTTTTCTCAAGCCCCCATCCCCTTACTGGTCTTAACTTCCAAAGATTTAACAATGTGTCTTCCAGGTCTTAGAGGGAAGGGGAGGGAGGGCGTCATTTCTCCCCAGCCTTGAGAAGCACATGAATAATTCATGACGCCACATGGAGGTCTTCTCTTAAGATTTCTCTGGAAGGCATCTGAGCGGGCGGAAGGACTAGGGAACTTACAAACATTCACAGTGTCCCGTGTCAAAGAACAGTCAATCAATCTCCAAAGAAATGTGAAGGGAACAGGTTTTTCATGCCTGTGCGCTGGGAGGGAGCCAAATGTGTGTTGCCATTTGATGGTAAAATCAGGGTACACCTGTTCCGACCAGCTGTCAACATAACCTGTGTCAGAGGCACGCGTCACACCCGTGGGTCCTCACAGCAGGCCGTGTCTGCATGACAGTCAGGACAGACAGCACCAGGAACTTGGGGACCAGGAGAGGAGGAGCTTGCAGAGCCATTTCAGGGACACAGATGTGTGAGGAGTGTGATAAAAGAAGGAAACATCTGAGGGAATAAGCTCAAACAAAACAGCAAATGTCATTTGCATTATTATTATAATTATGGCCAACCATTGAGTCCTTTGTAATAACACTCGGTAGGCCAATGTTAAACCTACAGTGAGTGATAAAAAGGCCTCAGCTTGAAAAAAGGTCAACGTGAATTAGTATATATTTGCTGATTAATTCAGAGCGTGCCTTCGTAAATTTTATAGTCCAGGGCCCCAGCCTGGTTAGAGACAGCCTCCTATGAAATTCAAATGTGCTGCATTCAGCATAGAACTAACAGTTCAACTTGGCATTGTGCTTGGTGGAAACTTTATCTAGGAAACATGGAAGCACGCAGGCATGTGACAGGGTATACAAGTGAATGGATTTGTGCATATAGAGATTCTAAAGTCCTAGAATCTGTATAGTGCCGCGATACCAAAGTTGAAGATGTTCTAGTACTCCTTGATCATACACATACAGTAAGCCTGGAACAGCACACCCACCCAACTGTGTACCCCTAACTCTAGCAGCACTTTTGGAAAGATTCCTATTCTTTTACTGTTGTCATTAGCTGCCATCAGGTTGCCCTCCAATTCATGGTGATCCCATGTACAATGGAAAAAATGTTGCCCAATCCTGTGCCATCCCCATGAGCAGTTTTGGACTAAACTGTTGTGATCTGTAGAGCCTGTCTTCCTAGTCCATCTTACTGTGAAAGCTCCACTGAAAACTGTTTAGAATCATAGTAACAGGCAAGCCTCCACTGACTAGATGGGTGGTAGCTGTGCATGAGGTACACTGGTGGGGAATCAGACCTTGGTCTCCCACATGAAAGGTCAGAATTCTACCACTGAACTACTACTGTCCCCTTCATCTTTTTACTAAAATCTTGGTATCAGGGCTGCTGCTTCTAAATCTAGTCTCCTTTGATGTTGTTTAGTTGAAGTTCAATATTACTTTGGGGGAAGGTGTGGATAAAACTGCCCACGGGAAAATATTTGTCCTGTCTGAGAGAGTGTTGGCCTAAAAATGCATTAAGATTATAAAGAAGTTCTGCTCTTAGATATGACTCATACAAATGGATATTTACTATGTTGAAATGTATTTGTCATTATTGCTCCATGAGATACCAATTATAATCTCCATTTAACAAATATAGGCAGAATGTGACCCTACCTCCAAAAGTCCTTGCTTCCACTCACTTCATTGTCTCTCTTGGTAATTGTTCATGTTACATTTTTTGTACATATGTTATAAATCGGGAGCTCTCGTGTTATAAATCCTTTGCCAGATGCTCTAAATCATGGACCCTCTCAGGTAGAGCATAGATACATTTTTTTATGGATCTTCAAGTTATTTCTGACTCACAGGGACCCCTTAGGACAGAGCAGAACTGCCTCCATAGGGTTTCCTAGGCTGTAACCTTTATGGAAGGACATGGCCACATCTTTCTCCCGTGGAGAAGCTGGTGGGTTCAAACTGCCAAACTTTTGGTTAGCAGCTAAGCACACAAGCACTGCACCACCAGATTCCAAATACTTACATGACTGATTTCAATCCAGAGTCCCTGAATGGTGTGATAGGTTAACAAGCTTGCCTGCTAACCGAAAGTTTGAAGGTCTAAATCCATCCAGAGACATCTTGGAAGAAAGGTCTGGCAATCTATTTCTAAAAATTCAGCCACTGAAAACCCATAGAGCACAATTCTACTCTAATACACATGAGATGACCGTGAGTAGGAAATTACTTGACATTTCCTACTGATTTTTTTTGGATTCCAATTCAACCCCCTTCCCAGTATGGTGCCTAAGGCTGTTGACTGCTAATCAGAAGGCTGGCTGTTCAAACCCACCAACCACTCCTCAGCAGGAAGATGGGGCAATCTACTTCCGTAGTGATATTGCCTCGGAAACCCAAGGAGGGGTCACTGTGAGTCAGGTCTGACTCAACGACATGTAACAACACCACCAAGCAGTCAGTAACTCCACCCCACTGCATTGCTGCAACTCAATTGCTCCAAACTCAGGTGACCAAAATGGCAATGTTATTTATTTATATAAAGGACAGAGACTCCTTTCTCTAAGATTCTGCATCAGCTTCTTCCACTTGGTCAACAGTCTTTAGATGATTCAAGTGGCAACGATTTGCATTTTATAAAAACCAGTGAATCCTTTGGTTTAATTGATCAATAGACTCCTCTCCACATGTGGAGAGATTTGAAGAGGCTTCTGAAGAAATGACTGTGCATCAGTGAAGGAGGACCATACCTACTCTGAAGACCATTTACATTGTGGTGTGTGGTTTTCAACGGGTCACTATGAGTCAGGTCTGACTCAACGGCACATAACAACAATGTATTTTATACAAAGAGTGGATAGTCCAGTTGGAATTATCAAGCAGCTTGCCCAGGAGGTGTAGTATAACAGGAAGACACCAGCCTTGGGTAGTCAGCAGAGTTGCCCCCTTGGGAAGGCTCTGATTCTGGCTCACAAAATTATTCTGGGGAGTCTTTTAATCCTTTCTGAGCCTCTAGGTTTCTTTGTTTGTTTGTTTTTACTTTTATTGTGGTGAAAACATACACAAGACATTTGCCAACATAACTTCCCCATTTACAGCTCAGAGACATTGATGACATTTTTCATGCTGTGCCACCATTATTGCTATTCTTTTGTTTTGTTTTTTGAGTTAAATGATTATTAAAAGACTGGCATGCCTTCTGATTTCAACCTTTTACTATTAATAAACATAACTTGTATTATAAGATCTTTCATGATTCACAAGTGCTCAGACATATTTTTCTAGAAAAATAAAACTCAGATAGGTGATGGGCTTGTTAAAGGGTAAGAGGTAGAAGTTGAAGGTATAGAGATTGAGCACAGGTTACCACATCTGCAGCAAAGCTCCTCATACTCAATGCTGTCTCCATTCTGCATGCACTAGAACCATTCCATCTCTGAAAAGTTGTTTCAATCTATTTCTCAAGACAAGCATACCTCCCATCCAATCACATTCTTTAAAGGATAGTATGTGTCTTTTCCTTCAATGTAGTTTGGACTTCTTCCTTCAAAACCATCAGTTCTTGATCACATGCTACCTCCTGAAATGGATGAACATTGACCAATTCTATTTGGTACAGTGACTCTGTATTCCTTCCATCTTCTTTTGATGCATCCTGCATTGTTCAACTGCACTGACAGCATTGGCAAAAAGCAAGCCTCCAGGAATTGAAGGAATACCAACTGAGATGTTTGAAGAAACATGAAGTGCTGGATCACTCATTCATTTATGCCAAGAAATATGGAAGGCAGCTATACTGACAACTGACTGGAAGAGATCTATATGTGTGCCCATTCCAGAGAAAGGTGATCCAACAGAATGTGGAAATTATCTAACCATATTATTAATATCATATGTATCTAAAGTTTTGCTGAAGATAATTCAAAACATTTGCAGCAGTACATGGACAGGGAACTGCCAGAAATTCAATGGATTCAGAAGAGGATGTGGAATGAGGGATATTGTTGTTAATGTCAGATGAACCTTGCTGAATGCAGAGAATACCAGAAAAATGTTTACCTGTGTTTTATTGACTATGCATTTGACTGTATGGATCATAAGAAATTATAGATAGCATTGCAGAGAATGAGAATTCCAGAATATTTAATTGTACTCGTTAGGAACCTATACATAGACCAAGAGGCAGCCATTTTAATAGAACAAAGGGATACTGTGTGGTTTAAAATCAGAAAAGGTGTGCATCAAGGTTGTCTCCTTTCACCATATTTATTCAATCTGTATGCTGAGCAAATAATCTAAGAGACCGGACTATATAAAGAAAACTGAGGCATCAGGATTGGAGGAAGACTCATTAACAACCTTTGATATGCAGATGACCCAAACCTTCCTTGCTGAAAATGAAGAGGATCTGAAGATCTTTCTGATGAAGATCAAAGGCTACAACCTTCAGTATGGATTATACCTCAACCTAGGGAAACCAAATCCTCACAACTGGACCAATAAGCAATATAATGATAAATGGAGAAAACCTTGAACTTGTCAATCATTTCATTGTACTTGGATCTACAATCAATGCCCATGGAAGCAGTCATCAAAAAATCAAATGATGTATTGCATTTGGCAAATCTACTGCAAAAAACTTCTTGAGTGTTATAGCAAAGAAGTCACTTTAAGGACTAAGGTGTGCCAGATCCTACTACAGTATTTTCAACCACCCCATATGCATATGAAAGCATGACAATGAATAAGGAAGACAGAAGAACCGATGCCTTTGAATTATATGTTGGCAAAGAATACTGAATATACCATGGGCTGTCAGAAGAATGAACAAATCTGAATTGGAACAGGTACAGCCAGAATGCTTCTTAGAAGTGAGGATAGCAAAACTTCATCTCATGTACTTTGGACATAATATCAGGAGGCACCGATCTCTGGAGACTGGACATCATGCTTGGTAAAGTAGAGGGTCAGTGAAAAAGAGGAAGACCCTCAAAAAGATGGATTGACACAGTGGCTGCAACAATGTGCTCAAACTTAGTAACAATTATGAGTATGATACAGGCCCAACCAGTGTTTTATTCTGTAGTACAGAGTCACTACATTGAAACCAACTTGACAGCATATAACAGGAACAATGTGTCACCTCATCTCCTTGAAGGTCCCACACTTTGAAGCCTTCCTGATTTTCCTTCTCTGAGCTTATGCTGCCTTGTAGTCTGTGCAATGAGAAGTATTTTGCATTGCACTGGTTTTTATCCCACTGCTTCAAGATACACCAAAAAGCCCTAACAATGTACAAACCAGTTATCGTCAAGTCAATTTCAACTCATGCTAACCCCATGTGGGTCAGAGTAGAATTGTGCTCCATAGGGTTTTAATGGCTGATTAGTGGAAGCTCTGGTGGCATAGTGCCTAAGGCATTTGACTACTAACAAGAAGGCTGATGGTTCAAACCTATGTGTCCTTCCTCAGAAGGAAGACTGGGCAATCTGCTTCTGAAGAGATACAAAAAAACTCACTGCCATCTAGTCAATTTGACTCATGGAGACTCCTCCTTGGGTTTTCAAGGCAGTATCTCTATGGAAGTAGATTGCCCAATCTTCCTTCCAAAGAGAGGCTGGTGTGTTTGAAACGCCAGCCTTCTGGTTAGCAGTCAAATGTCTTAGGCACTATACCATACCGCCTCAGAAACCCTAGGAGGGGTCTCTGTGAGTCATCAGAACTGACTCTGTGGCAGTGAGTTTTGTTTTTGTTTTTCAGAAGCAGACTGCCAAGTGTTTCTTCCAAGTCAGCTCTAGGTGAACTTGATGTACTAACCTTTCGTTTAGCAGTCGAACACCTTAACTGTTTACACCACTAAGGGATATCATACAATCTAAAAGAGGCTGCCTACTTGGCCTTACCACCTCTGCTGGTCTCAAACAAAACTCCCTCTTGCTCCTGCATATATACCACACTCATTTTCTCCCAGATATTCATACCTGAAAAGCACCTACTTCTTCAGGGTCTGGAGCATCCTCGATCTCTCTCCTCTCCCCTAACCATTACTGCTCACTCAACCTAGCTATCTTTCCCTCATTTTTCAGGTCCTAACTTGAAGTAAAGATACTTCTTAAATTCTCTGGGTCAGGTTAGGTACTTGATACATAATCTCAGAACTTCCTTTAGTTTTCTGTTGTGACATTTTCACACGTTTAATGTATCATCTCTGTGATTATTGGATTAATGTCATTTAATCCTCCTCCTCCACTCTCACCCCCCCCCAAAAAAAAAAAAAAACTATAAAACCGAACTGACTCTAGCTGGCTCATCCGTATCCTCTAGAATATAACAGAGTGCCAGCACACACTATATGCCCAATATTAACTTGACCTAGCCAAACTCATAAGTGACTAAAAGGTGTGAATCTACTCTCTTTAGCAGGAGCTGTGACCTTATGTTTTTGTTGATTACCATGCCTACTGAGTTGGACTCTCAGTAGTCACTCAGAAGTCCCTTTAGTTTTACCTTTGGGGAAGAGAATTAAGTCAAGAAGGCAGCAGACAGAGATGAACCTGTGCCACAAACTTCTACAAGGTCAGTACCAAGACTGCTCGGAAGGAAGCAGTGCAGAACTGTTGACCTTTCAAGTACATACACACATCAGAAATGCAATTTACAAGGAGGCACCCAGAATGTGGACTCTCGTGGCTGAAATGGAGAGAATCCCAGGAAAACCTCTGGCAAGGAGAGAGAACATCTAAGAGACAAATTGGAGTAAGTGATAGGTTTCCCCTCTGAAACAGATAATGGCACAATAGAACCAAGTGAAATAAAAAGGATAATAACAGAAGAATTATACTCCAACAAATTTATACTCCAACAAATTTGAAAACCTACAAGAAATGGACACATTTCTAGAAACATGCTACCCACCCAAACTAACATAATCTGAGGTACAAAATTTGAACAGACCCACCACAAAAGGAAAAAATTGAATAAGTCATTTAAAAAAAAAAAAAAATTCCTAGCCCAGATGGCTTCACTGGCAAATTCTACCAAACACTGAGAGAACAGCTGACACTAATTCGGCTCAAAATATTCCAAAACAGAAGAAGATAGAATACTCTCAAACTTACTCTATGAAGCAAGCATTACCCTGATAACATAACCAGTCAAAGATACTACTAAAAAATAATAGAGGCCAACATCTCTCATGAACATAAATGCAAAACTTCTTAACAAAATCCTAGCCAATAGAATTCAACAACATATCAAATAAATAAATGAATAATATACCATGACCATGTGGGAGCCCTTGTAGCATAGCACCTAAGGCACTTGACTGCTAACCAGCAAGCTGGAGGTTCAAACCCACCAGCCGCTCCTCGGAAGGAAGATGGGGCAATCTACTCTATAGTGATACTGCTTCAGAAACCCAAGGAGGGGTCACTATGAGTCGGGTCTGACTTGATGGCACATAACAACAACAACAATGTGTGACTCATGCCAAGCATGCAAGGATGGTTCAATATTAGAATAACAACATAATCCACCACATACATAAAACAAAGGAAAAGAACCACATTATCATATCAATCAATGTAGAAATGGAATATGACAAAATCCAACACTAATTCTTGACAAAACCACTTGGCAAAATGGGAAAAGAAGGAAAATTCCTCAACATAACTAAGGGTATATACACAAAACCACTGGCCAACATTATTCTCCTGGAGAGAGATTGAAACTTTCCCCTAATAAATAGGAATAAGACAAGGATGCCTTTTATCACCATTCCTATTCAATATCGTATTGGAAGTCTTAGCCAGAACAATAAGGGAAAAGAGAGAGAAATGGCATCCCAGTTGGTAAAGAGGAAATAAAACTATCTCTATTTGCAGATCATTTGATCCTGCACATAAAAAATCCCAGAGACTCAATAAGAAAACCACTGGAACTAACAGAAGGATTCAACAAAGTGGAAGGTATAAGATCAATACACAAAAATTATTCAGATTTCTCTACACCAAAAAAGAAAACTCTGAAAAGGAAATCAGGAAGACAGAACCATTTAAAATAGCCACCTAA
The DNA here is from genome assembly GCF_000298275.1 of Orycteropus afer afer. NCBI lineage: Eukaryota > Metazoa > Chordata > Mammalia > Tubulidentata > Orycteropodidae > Orycteropus > Orycteropus afer. The sequence continues at coordinate 13,711,071 of NW_006921591.1, forward strand.
AAGGTTAGTACTTAGGAGAAAATCTAACCACAGATGCAAAAGACCTATACAAAGAAACTACAAAACATTACCATAAGAAACTAAAAGTGACCTTGATGGATGGAAGAATATAATATGCTGATGGATAGGAAGACTTAACATTGTGAAAACGTCAATACTACCCAAAGTGAGCTACAGATATAATGCAATCCCAATCCAGATTCCGTCATCATTCTTTAAAGAGATAGAAAAACTAATCACCAACTATATATGGAAAATGAAGACACCCAAGATAAGCAAAGCACTATTAAAGAACAAAGCAGGAGGCCCTACAATCCAGTTCCCAAAATGTACTATATAGCCACAGTAGCCAAGATAGTCTGATATCGGTGTAACAACAGACACATAGACCAATGGAACAGAATTGAGAACTGTGGTAGTTAAGGTTGTGTGTCAACTTGTCTGGGCCTGATTGAGTGGCTGGGCAGCTGGTGGTAGTTATTCCCCATGATGAGACTGGTAATCAACTCCATGGTGGGATCTACCACAAGCAGCTGAGTAGCTGCCTTTAGGATGTGGTCTGCTTCCTGTACATAAGCAGAAGCTTTCAGAACAGTCTCTAGCTTATGGTATGCTTGAACCCTGTATGTAGCTGAGTCGTTGTTCAGCAGCCTGCCATGCTCTGCCGATTTTGGGACTTTCAATGAACTTAAATTTATGGCCTCCTGTGTGGTTTGATATTATTGGGACTGTGCCTTGTTACTTGTCAACTTTGGGTTTGTCAGCCTCAGCAGCCAGCAGCTAAGTGAAGAAAAGCCTCCAGCTTCAGTGGACTGGGAGCTGGAGGCAGAGCTGAAGCCCAAGGTTGGGGGGCTTTCACCCAGTCCCTAGAACCTGGCACTTTGAACTTGGACTTAAAGCCTCCAAATTGTAAGAATAAACTGTCTGTTAAAGCCATCCCATTTGTGGTGTATTCCTGTCAGAGCGGTACCAGGTATCCAAAACAAGAACCCAGAAGTTTATCCATTGATCCATGGACAGCTGATCTTTGACAAAAGGTCAAAAACCATTAAATGGGGAAGAGATAATCTCTTTAAGCAATGGTGCTGGCAAAACTAGATATCCGTTGGCAGAAAAATGAAACAAGAACTATATATCTCACCATGTACAAAAACTAACTCAAGATGGATCAAATACCTAAATGTAAAACCTAAAGCTATAAATATCATCAAAGAAAAGATAGAGGCAAACTTAGAGGTTTTAATAAATGGCAAAAATATACTATCAAATGTAACTAAAAATGCACAAATAGCAGAAGACAAACTAAATGACTGAGAACTCCTAAAAATTAAACACTTATGTCCATTAAAAGCCTTTACCAAAAGAGTAAAAAGAGAATCCACTGACTGGAAACAAATTTGGCAATGACATATTGGACAAGGAATTAATCTCTAAAATTTATAGAAAATTTCAACACCTCAACAACAAAAAGGCAAGCACCTACATGAGGGCAATGCACCCACCTACTCTAGGGAGATGCACCCCTTAAATCAATCAGCCATAAGACACCAAAGAGGCAGCATGCACACACAGGGAAAGATGGACAGATAGGAACACGTAGTTAAGAAGGGCACAGGGAGGGGTATTTACAGAGAGAGGAGGGGTGGAGAGATTTTTTGACTGTGGACCGTAACCGGGGCCATGAAATAAAATGTGCATGAATTGTTGAATGTAAATCAAATTTGCTTTGTAAATTTGCACCCAAATTGCAACAAAAAACAAATAAACAAAAAAGACAAGCAAAAAGTCCATTAAAAAATGGGCAGAGGACATGAACAGACACTTCACCAAAGATGACATTCATATGGTCAACAAACATGAAGAAATGCCCCTGATCATCAGTCTTTAGAGAGATGCAAATCAAAACAACAATGAGATATCATCTCACCACAGCTTCAAAAACAAAGTTCCAAAAATCAGAAAACAGCAAATGCTGGTGAAAGTGTGGAGAGACTGGAACCCTCATAAACTGCTGATGGGACTATATAATGGTATAACTACTATGGAAAGCAGTTTGGCACTTCCTGAAAAAGCTGGAAATAAAATAGCATATGATCCAGCAATCCTACAACTAGGCATATATCTAGAGAAATAAGAGCTATGACACAAATAGATATATGCACACCCTTGCTCATCGCAACACTATTCACAATAGTAAAAAGATGGAAACAACCTAACTGCCAATCAGCAGCTGAATGGATAAACAAACTAGGGTACATACCCACAATGGAATATTATGCTATGTTAAATTATGATGATGAATCTAAAGAACACCTCATAATATGATGGACCTGGCGGACATTATGCTAAGTGAAATTAATCAATCAAAAAAGGACAAATGTTGTATGAGACTACTGTTGAAAAAAAATAAAGAAAAGATTTATACACAGAAAGAATCATTCTTTGAAAGTTACCAAAGGTGGGAGGGGAACAGAGGATTAATCATTAACTAGAGATTTGAAGCATATTAACTTGGGTGAATGGCAAAGCAATGTCCAATAAGGAGGAGGTCAGCTTAAATGATCAAGGCAAAGGAGGACACTGGTAAGTGTGTAAGGCATCCAAGGAAATACCATTGCATACACAATCCTGCAGTAACCATAATAACAATATATGAGTATGTACATAGATAAACATTGAAGTAAACAGGAGAGAGAAGGTGAATAGGACTACACCCACAAATATAAATAGGTTTGACAGAGAACATTTCTGCATAAGTATTTATATTTACTGTAAATATATCCATGAATATAGTAGAGCATATGGAGGCAAAATTATGAAACCTTCTTAGCCATAACCAAACATCTTGTGGGAATGAGTCTCAATAATGAGTCTGGGTGAAACTTTACAGAGAAAATCACATTTTAAAAAAAGGAAAAAAAAATGAAGGGAGAAATAGTTCTACAACACTTCCTTCATTGTTATTATTGAATAGTAGCCTTAAAAAAAAAAAAAAAAAAAAAAAGGAAGGAAGGAAAGGCTATGTGGATATGTTAATCCATGCACCTGTAAATAAGAAGTGTTTGTCAATACAGTATTTATTTCACTATGTTAATTAGGTCATATCAGAGTAGGGTGGGTCCTAAACCTATTCCCTTCTGTAGAGTGTCTTATAAAAAGGGAAAGCAGACACAAAGTGACACACACAGTAGGAAAATAGGTGTTATATGATGACAAAAGCAAATGCAATTTCAAGGAATGCTGGTAAGTACAAGTAGTTGAATAGAACCAACAAATCTGTCCTGGAAGAAGTGCCCCCAGAATGTTCCTTGCAAACAAGAATGGCCAGATTTCATCTCACCAGCTTTGGTCACATCAGAAGGGACCATTCCCTGGAAAAGAATATCATACTTAGTAAAGAGGAGGGTGAGCAAAAAAGGGGAAAGCCCTCACATGATGGATTGACACCGTGGCTGCAAGAATGGGCTTAGATATGTGAGGCTGATGCAGGACCTGGCAGTGTTTCATTCTGTTGTAAATAGGGTCACTATGAGTCTGAGCTGGCTCAGTAGCATCTAACAGCAACAAAACAACAACAAGAAGTTGATAGAGCCAAGAAGGACTTTCTGACAGAACTGACATCCTGAATCTAGACTTCTAGACTCCCAGACTACAAGAAAATTAATTCTTGTTCATTGAAGCCACCCATTGTGGTAATTTTGTTATGACAGTGCTAGGAAGCTACGACACACTCTATCTTAGTTTGTATTTCTCCAAAAGCCAACCTAAAGAGAAGGACTTGGCTGCAGGTAGTTTGTTTGTGAGGTGTTTGAAGGAAGCATAGGGAAGGGAGGAAGCCTGGTCAACATGGACAATAGGAGCTCATTCTTACTGAGGACCCTCTGAGAATTCCCATGAAGATCTGGAAATGTCTTCAAAGAGGATGGAACAGATATAGGGTGCATTTACTCATTGACTCAATACCTCGTTGGTTAAGCATTTTTCTGTTGGGATGTTAACTTCCTTATTCTTCTAGGTTACTCCTGCCTTAAGCTGTCATCATTCTGAGAATTTCCTACTGCATCTGCCAGTGAATTCAGGCTGAGAACACAAAGAGTGAACCATTGTCTGAGTTACCTAGTGCTGCAATAATAAAAAATACCACATGTGAATGGCTTTAAACAACAGAAATTAATTTTCTTCCAGTTCAAGAGAGTAGAAGTCAAATTCATGACATGGCTCTAGCAGAGTATCTGCGTTTTCTATTTTAGTGTCTAATAGCTGCCAGCAATCCTTGCTGTTCCTGGGCTTATAGGTGCATCTGTTTCTGTCATCTGTCTTCCCTTTTCCTCTGTGTGTGTCCCTGTGTTTATTCTGCTCTGTTTACAACTCAGAAGAAATAAGGTGTTGGGCCCATCCTATTCTGGTATGATCTTATTAACATAAACAAGAAAACCATTATTTCCAATGTGGGTCATATTTACCAATACAGGGGTCAGGATTTCAACACATGTTTTTGGGACACATAGTTCAATTCATAACAGTCATTAACAGTATATGCTATATTCTAGGACCAGAAATAGATGAATTCAAGGGATGGACTTGAGTCATGGTCAAAGAAATGGACCAAGTGTCAGAGAAGCAGAATCAGCATAGACTCAGGGGGCAGATGGAAGTCAAATGGTTTAGAACATATATCTTGACCAAGGGGAATGTTGGCCATAGATATCTGGCAAGATTTGATGCAGGATACAGAAATACCTCTATTTATATATATATATATATATATATATATATATATAGTGATTTGAGTGAAAGTTTACAGAGCAAGTAAGTTTTCCATTCCATAATTCACACACATTTTGTTTCATGCCATTGGTTACAATCCCCTCAATGTACCATCACTCCTCCTACTTTCTCTCTGTGTTTCTCATTTCCATTCCTCCTTCTCTCCTAACCCCTCCTGCCTTCTGAATTTGCCCTTGGGCAAATGCTACCTTTTTAATAAATGCAACAAAATTGAGAACCCAGAAGTAAATCCACCCACCTACAGACAGCTATCTTTGACAAAGGGCTAAAACTGTTAAACGGGCAAGAGATAGTCTCTAACAAATGGTCCTGGCAAAACTGGATATCCTTGTAGAAAAATGAAATAAGACCCATATCTCACATCATATACAAAAACAAACTCAAGACAGATCAAAGACCTAAATGTAAAACCTAAAACTATAAAATATTATTTGCAGAAAATATTTAATACCAAGAAGCTATTGTTGTTGTTGTTAGGCGGTATTGAGTTGGTTTCAACTCATAACAACACCATGTATAACAGAACAAAACACTGCCCAGTCCTGTGCTATCCTCACAGTATTTGTAACACTCAGAACCCATCATTACAGCCACTGTGTCAATCCATCTCATTGAGGGTCTTCCCCTTTTTTGCTCACCCTTTACTTTACCAGCCATGATATCTTTCTCCAGGGACAGGTCCCTCCTGATAACATGATGAAAGAATGAGCGTTTGGAAGTTTGGCCAACCTCATTTCTAAAGAGCATTCCAGTTGTACTTCTTCCAAGACAGATTTGTTCATTCTTCTGGCAATCCATAGTATTTTCAGTGTTCACCTATACCACAAATGCATCAATTCTTCTTGTTCCTTATTCATTGTTCAGCTTTCACATAAATATGAGGCTACTGAAAAGACAATGGCTTGGTCAGGCACACCATAGACTTCTAAGTGACATCTTTGGTCTTTAACACTTTAAAGAGGTCTTTTGCAGAAGAGTTGTCCAGTGCAATATATTGCTTGATTTTTTGACTGCTGCTTCAATGGGCATTGATTGTGGATCCAAGTAAAATGAAATCCTTGAAAACTTTGCTCTTTTTTCCACTTACAATACTACTGCTTATTGGTCCAGTTGTGAGGATTTTTGTTTTCTTTATCATGAAGTAGTTGCTTACAGAAAAATTGGAAGGGCTAGAAAAGCAGATAACAACAACCACCTCTAATGTATAGGCTTCAAGACCACACCATCATGGCTGTGGTCTAGAGGTCAGGAAACTGGTGCTCTTTCGTTGCCACTATATCTGACTCTCAATACTGTGACACTGCTGGTAAGACACTGGGACATGAAATGAAGCTTCTGCAAGTCTCACCCCTGTCTAACCTTCCTTGCCAGCAGCCATGGTGGCTACTGCCTCAAGCCTTCCAAATATCCCCCAATGTTTTAGATCAGCAGAATCAAATTTGCATACACAATCCTAGCTGCAAGAACTTCCAGACAATGTAGGTTTTAGTTTTCCAATATTTCCAAATCAAACTGGAGAGAAATCAAGTTGAGAGACAATTCCAGCATTTACTAGACCACATATGACCCTGTATATGTGCTGCTGTCTTGTACTCATATTATACTTTAAGTGAAGCTGATGGAGTTTCCCAAGAGAAACAGAATAAGGCAAAGATTTCTGTCAGCATTATCTTCTATCTTGTGTTCTTTTACAGTCTAAATTAACCCATCAAGATAAATGAATACTTGGAGATTGCAAAAGACATTTTAAAAGGACCCTCATCGTCCCTGCCTCCAAACTGAGACTGGCTTTTCTAGCTGCTTTCAGAAATATAATAGAGGTCCTTCCCCTGTGCTCTCATAAAGCTCTGAGTTCATCTTATTCATTGTTTGTTTGCATTCTGGGACTGTCTATGGAAAGGTGATCTTTTTTAAAAGTACAATCTGTTGTTACGTGTTCTTTGAATGCCACACACAAGCACTGGGTCTCTAGAACACACCAGCAGCTCAGTAAATCAGTGTGAAATGAATGTATTTTCTGCCTCACTAAGTGTGATGGTGGTTTTGTGGGAGTGCTATCATTCACCCAGCCAAGACTTATTTGATGCCAGCAGTATCCTCACACATGTCCAAGACAAGGTCTCAGGCCTAATGCTGATGGCCTCCTTAGAAGCTCTATTGCACTGAACTCACATGCTTTAGGATTCATGACCAGGCAAGTTTCCAAGAAAACTTACTCTGAAGCCATCCCTTTCTGCTAGGAGTACCCTGGTACTCAGAACATCACAATGTGGTTTTCTTTAGCATGCATCCCTTGCATTTGGCAGCCAGGGTTATCAATTATATTTGAGGAAACATCCAAATCCCTACCAGTTCCTCCCCTCCCCATCTCACCCAAATATGACATCTACCTACAAAACTCATGAAAGGATCCCCTTGTCAACCACATCCCTGTCTTTAGAAAACAGATATTATTAGAAAAAACAGAGGCATACCACATATCAGCCAAGTTTTATACATTTTCTTCCCAAATTATTCCAATTCCAGTGGATTTCTCTTAGTTCTCTAGAGCTGCTATAACAAAAATACTTTAAGTGGATAGCTTTAACAAACAGAAATTTATTCTATTATAGTTTAGGAGTCTGAATTCAGAGTGCTGGCTCTAGGGGAAAAGTAGGCTAGAAGTCCAACTTCAGTATCCTGTCTCTAGGAGCTGGGTGGAGGCGCCTGCACCTTGGGCTTCAGCTCTGCCTTCCAGGTCCACCGGAGCAATCTGGAGGTTTCTCCTGACTCATGCAGCTTTTGGGTACTGAAGCTGATGAATCAAAGGTTAGCAGGTAAAATGGAAATATTCCAAGATCATCAGGTAACATGGCAGGCCACTAGTCCAAGTCCAGGAACTGGAGCTGAAAACTAGTCAAAAGCATGATCCCAAAATGAGCAAAAGCTAGAGCTTTTCCCAAAGCTTCTCCATATACACCAGAATCAGGTCATACCCCAAAGACAATTTCACTTCAGTTAATTAGCTGTTCACAGGAGATTCCACCACGGAAGTGATTGCACCACATCCAATCTCATCATGGAGAATAACTATATCCTGCTTCCAAACCATTCAAAATAATGACCCAGTCAAGTTGACACACAATATAAGTACCACAGGATCCATCCATTTTATCCAGAGAAAACAGAGCTACAGATTAAAATATAATAAACAATAAAACTTTTCACCTGGTACCAAGCCACCATGCCCACTAACATGGGAAAAATCTCTTTCACCTTGTTATTTTTTCTCCTTTTTCATTTTCTTTTCAAAAAAATGGAGAAATAAAGAGAGAGTGGTGAGAAAGAGGAGTGTTAAGTTATGTCTATATCATATTGGAAGCTGAAGACTTGTCTAGTGAGGCTGACAGATTTAGATAATACTATTTTGTCATGCAGGCCCTTGTTTCTCACTTTGACTTGGGTTGAGTGTAAATTGTTTTTGTACCAGACCTCTCCATTCCCCTTCTTCTATGCATAAGTAAAGAGAAGCTCATATACAATTCTAACAAAACCACACAGAACCCGATACCCTGTGACTTTCAAATCTGACCTCACTCCTTGACCTCAATTCTGCCATCTTGAGAATGACCACACCTTCACTTTTTGAGTGTATATTTGCATTATATGGTTATTTCAGTTGTTCACTGTTCAAGGGTGTTTGGCCAAAAGTATAAATGAGCTGAAATGCAACCGTGCATTTTGCTTGCCAAGCTATATGCTTTGGTGAAGGCTACAAATGCACAGAGGAAGGAAGACTTTTTCCAATTCACTAAGAGGTCATATGCATCATCCCAGCTAAGATGTGAGAAACTCTTTTTGGATAGTCAGGTTGGCATTTGGTCCTCAACATTAGTCCTCACTAAATGGCAGCTGTGGAATTTAAAATGAAGACTTGTAGACAATCATCATAAAGAAATTCAAATATGGTTTTGCATGTACATGTATAAGAGAGAGAGTTAGGTGACTGTGAAACGGAATGTGGAGCCAGGTTTCTGTAAGAGACAGAAGGAGATGAAAGCAATAAAGATGGAGAAGTTTATGAAAAGTAGGCAAGACATCCCCCTGTTGGTGCAAAGGAATGAGCAATATGACCTCTGTAGTACCTTCCAGATATGGAGTTCTGGTCTGCCCCAGGGGGAAACTCCATATCCACTTTCAATTTGTTTTGATACCAGCTATGGATTTTACAGAATAGATTTTTTTTTTTTTAATAAAAGTAGTTTCTTTAGCCTGAATAAAGCAAATATCCAGACAATAATTATTTAATAGCCTTGAAATCAACCAGCCGTACACAATAACATTAATTAGACTTTTATGCTCAACTCACAACTAATTCTGTAGTCTACTTATTTTTGTCCCAAAAGGATTACTAATGAAATATTTAATATTTCACCAGGTTCCAGATTATTCTCCACTCTAGCTGGTGATGTTTTTCTTATATAGCTTGAAATTTTACTCTAGATAATTTCACCCCAGAATGTATCTACATCACAGGATCACTAACTCAGGGAGGAATGACTTTTAGGTCTTTGACAATTGGATAATAGCTTAACTTTTAGCTAGCAGAGGAAATCAAAGAGCAAGAGAGTACAGATAATATGAGTATAATTTATTATTCAAATCTGCAAGTGATCCCCTGAAAACAAAGAGACAAGAAGAATATTGGTGTCATTATTTTTATTACTCTTGTTGGGCAAACCTAGCAGGAAACACTAGGAGACCAGGGTGAGCATTTTGATTATGTGGTGACAAATTGACATTCAGAACAATATTGATAAGGGGAAAGTAGAACAGATGGCTTTTCTGTAGGTTTGCTTTCTCATTGGTGACCCCATTAACTATTTCCTTGGTTGCTGGGTGCTTCTTAAGGTTCTCAATGCTTCTTATCCTTTGGGGTCCACATCATTGATTGTGAAATAATGGAGTGTGGTTTCCCAAGTTAGGACAGTCTTCAGCGCCTGTAGCATAAGTAACAAAGGCCAGATAAGTGGGTTGTGGAGCACTTTTCCTTCCTTTTGTGTACACAAAGGAACTTCAAGTCATAGAAGAGGATCCATACAGGAACATGGCTTTCTAGAGACTCTGATAGAAACAGGAATGACATAAATTTGATTTATCACAGACCTAAAGCTTCCCTTGAATGTAACCATTCTTTTGAATACTTCTCTTTAATCATTTCTCTTCCTGGGTTCTTTTCACACAGAAGCACATCCCTCTACACTACAGCTAGGAGAATCTTCTTCTTTTCTTTTTATTTTAAGGTTTGTTTTACATTCAACATTACATGTAAATTTAGTTTCACTCCCCATTTACCATGCCCAACCTTAACCTTGTCTCCTCCCCTTCTTCCCTCATACCCCTCATAGTTATGTACTCCTGTCTGTCCTGCATTTCCTTCATGTGACTATTGCCCCTCTGGTGCCCTGTGGTCAATTGCTCCAAGGAATGCATTTCCACTGAATATGTGGGTGCGTCACCCTCGATTGAGTGATCTGCATGTACATCTTGTTTACTATTGAACTGAAAGTCAGGCCCTGGGAGTGATCTTTAATGTAGGTCCAGAATGTATCCCAGGGCCATAGGATTGGGGGTCTTATCAGACTCCATCTGACCAGTAATTCTGGTCATTATTGAATTTTTGGATTTTGTTCCATGTTTTTCCTCCCACTCTATCCAGGATCTCCAGTTTAAATCCTTTCCTGAGGGGTTGACATTGGTAGCTGGGCACCATCTAGTTCTTCTGATCTTGAGAGTCATTGTGTCCTAGGGCTGATTGCTTCCAAATGCCCTTTTTTTCTTTTTTTGCACTCTTCTTCACATCTGATGATAGGAGATCATTTACTGCATCTTAGATGGCTTCTTGAAAGCTTTTAAGACCCCAGTCACTACTCACCAATGTAGGATGAGGAACAAAGCTTTTGTGGATTTTGTTGTGCCAATTGAGTCTGGTGTCCCTCAGTACAATGGTCCTGAGTCAGTAGATCCATTGGATCTCTCTCACACAGTGTCTGAATGTCTGTGAGGGATTACTCTATGTCTGTCTTCTGTTGTTTTTGTAAGGAGAGTCTTCTTAAGCTTTCTAAGAAAGCTGGAGGCTAAGAAGAGAATTTTGGGGATTATCTTATGGAGAAGAATGATGGAGCCAAGGAGATCAGGAAAAGTGAGAGACCTCAGTTGAAGCTTCAATCAGCAGGGATTTTGTAGATGAAGGTATGTGTATGGAGGGCACTGATTTCTGTGATTCCAGTATTATTAGGAAGGCTTCCCAATTCTCCCTACACCCTTTAAAGCAACCACATGCACAGAGGTGTATGGTGCACAGAATTCAACCATTACATAATTATTGCTTTGAGTTTTTATCTGTGGTATACACTTTGAGAAGGAAATAACTCTGAGAGAAGTACTGTTATAAACTATGGTATTGCTAGTGATCAATCAAGACAGATGTTGTCCCAAGTGGAGGAACAGAGAAAGCAAGAAGCTGTATGGCAGAAATTATTCAGAGAGCTAGGAAGAATGAAAAGTTCATAGAAAATGGAGACGAGTTAAAAACTAGAGAGACAAACAATTGAAAAAGCATGTTCTTATAGCTTTGTCTGTAAGAAACATAGCCATTGTGTGGTTTCACCATGTAAGTGATGTTTGGTCATAATTGTAGTAGAGGTACAAATAAACTCACTGACTACAATATGAGATTACCCAACTCATGATAGAAAGTCAACATCATTAAACAGGTGAGTAAACCAGTAGACCACTATTAGGGGATGTAGGTTTAAGATGGTTTAATAGCTCACCTGAGCTTGGAAAACCACTTTACATATCACTCCCTCAGTTTTTCTCATCTGCAAAATGGGCTTACAACATCAACCCTCACAAGCCAATTCATTTATTCACTTATTCAGCCAATATCTATTGAACTCTTGTATGTGCCAAGCACTGTTATAAGACATATGAATACTAAATGTGAAAAAAAAAATAGGCACAACTCTTGTTGTCATAGATATTATTTCTAGTGACAATATATTTGAAAGACATTGTAAGGTGGTCCCTGAGTGGCACAAATGGTTTGCACTTCAGTACTAACCCAACAGCTGGCAGGTCAAACCCACCCAGAAGTGCCAAAGAAGAAAGGCTAATGATCACCTTCCATAAAAGATTACAGCCAAGAAAACCTTATAGAGATCTGTTCCACTCTATAGTACAAGGGGTCACCACCAGTCAGAACTAAGTCCATGCCAGTGGATATGGCTTTTGTTTTTTTAAGGTACAACAAAAATTTAGAATATTGTTATTTTACGGAATCATAAATCTATCTTTTGATTCTAGCTCTTCTGTTCTGGGGCAAAACGGAGAACATACCTACCTCCTCCACAGAATCATTCTCTTCAGACATTTGAGGACAACTCTCACATCTTCTCTGACCTTTGCCTCTTCACATGAAGCACCGTTTCTTTGCTCCTCTTGTGTCACACTTTGCAGATTCTGCCTTTCCTGGTTATTTGCCATATCCCTTTCAGGGTGGAGACCTGGCACAGGACAGGACCCAGACTGTCCCTTTGCTGAGAATGTGATTGCCTGGAATCTGGTCCCATAAAAAAACCCATTGCCATCAAGCCAATTTCAACTCACAGTGACTCTACAGGACAGAGTAGAACTACCCATAGGATTTCCAAGGTTGTAATCTTTATAGAAGTAGATTGCCACATCTTCCTCCTACAGAATGGCTGGTGGATTTAAACTGCTGATCTTTTGGTTAACAGCCGAGCACTTAATAACCACTGTGCCACCAGGGCTCCAGCCCATGAGCGGACTAAATATGCTTATTTAGCAACCATTGTTTCTCCTCAGCACCAATGTCTAATAACACATGAAACATTCAGGCCAATTTAAATGATGTCAAGTTTCAAAATGAGAATCTAAGCATCACTGTGAGTAGAAAGAAACAGAGCTGGCACATCATTGTGGCATGCATAATCCAGTGGCTTCCATAATTTAATAGAGAAATAAGGTTTCCCATTCTCATCATCAGAAAACAATCACCATATGAATGCATTTTAGCTGTTAATACTTATTCCTTGATGCATAAACAATTCATTTAAAAATTCTAGCTGCTGAAGATACTTATCTTCTTCTAGGGGAGGCACATGGAGCAGGGGGAGGCAAGGTAAGCATGCTACATCACGCTTAGCTGAAACCCCAGCCAAACTCACAGCCTTTAAGAATAAAAAACTATTAATGAGTATCATCATAGTCAGTGCCCCAAATAGTGAGATACAGAATTCCATTCACTCTATCATGGCCATGACTGACATTTAATTATTCTCTATTTTTTAGTGCTTATAATTCCATTCTTATCATTCATTGTAAATCCTTTGGAGCCCCTAGAAAAAGCGAGATCCAGTGACAAAACAGAGATAATGAAATCAGAGGCAGTAGAATAAAATTATATCTTGTAGGTAAAGTGATGATTCAGTAGAGCAAGTTATTTCATAAGGTTGCAGAAGCTGGGGGAGGGAGTCCAAATTAATGTAGCCAACTCTCAGGAGAGCTGAGAAAGAATCTGTCAGTGGGGGTGCACAATAGGTGAGAGTCTTGCATGTGGAAAGAGCATTTGACCAGCTGGTAAGATTGCTGTGCTCTGTCTTGCCCAGCTGTGTGGTCATAGGCATATCATTTAACATTCTCAAGGTTTTTCTGTTTCTCACCTGTCAGATGCTATCACCTACCCCTTAGCATTTTTGTAAAACACAAAAAAAGATGCACAACCGCTATACAAACATAAGGACTGAAATTCTGTGATAACATTAGGAATGAAGCTAGAAGACCTTGGACAATGTCAACATTTGAAGAATACAGTCAAATTTTACCAAAGAGGCAAAGAGATTATGGATTCCCCTACTCTATTCTAGCATTACCTGTAGAACTCCAAGTGCTCTGGCCAGTATATTGCTCCCATTTTCCCTCACTTGCCAGTAACATTAGAGATCTAAGGGCAATGGTCTGAAAATTGGATATAAAATTGATACTCACATGCTGCTGTGAGTGGCACTGAGCCCAGGTAAGTGTGCCAAGTTGAAAACACACTTGTGTGGAGGTTGAAAGTCTGATCAACTGAAGAAAGGAATTTGAGCTAGGTTGTCAGCCAGAAGGAGGGTCCCAGGCAATGATATGGAGGTAAAGCAAGAATCAAATCAAGGGATCAAAGATTCAAGAGTTTAGAGCAGAGCATAAGAGGCAGAGTGAGCTTGTGGTGAGTCGCCTGGTTTTTCAAGTGGCTGTTTTCCAGATGTTCTAGTCAATGAGATACATGAGTAAGCAGCTCCATTTAACAGTCCAGGGATGGGAAGCCAAAAACATAGGATGCCTAGTAAGAGAGGTTACTTTCCTTTTCCTCCTTTTCTCTACGTGTTTTTGTAGACCCTCCCCGCACCAAAAAAAAAATGTCAAACTCACTGTTGTCGAGTAGGTCCTGACTCATAGCAATCCCTCCTTGGGATTCTGAGGTGGTATCTCTATGGAAACATATTGCCCAATCTTTCTTCCAAGAAGTGGCTGGTAGTTTGAACTGCCAGCCTTCTGGTTAGCAGTCAAATGCCTTAAACACTATACCACCAGAGCTCTCACTGTTTTTATAGAGACAGTTTAAAACTTTCTGTTCACTTGTTACTTAGTAACAGGTTATGATGTTCAGTCTTACCTTCCACAAAGGTATTTTTACCTTTCTGCCCATGGTGGTGGCTCAGACTTCAGGAAGCATAACTCCCCTCATAAATTCCTTTTTATTTTTAATTAATTTTTTTTTTAACTTTTGCAGTGTTTCCTCCCCTTCCCTCCCACCTCTGGTAACCAACAAAGAAAGTGTCCTTCCATATATAAACCTTTCCTTGGCTTTTTACAATAATGAACTTATACAATATTTGTCCTTCTATGATTGACTTATTTCACTCAACTTAATGTCCTCCAAGTTCATCCACGTTATGTGGTATTTTGCAGATTCTGCATTATTCTTTAGTGTTGCATAGTATCCCATTGTGTGTAAGTACCATTGTTTAGTTATCCCTTCTTCCACTGAGGGGCACATAGGTTGTTTCCATCTTTTTGCTGTGGTAAATAGTGCTGTGATGAACATGGGTGTGCATATATCTGTTCTTGTCCTGGCTCTCACTTCTCCTCATAAATTTCTTGAATCCCGTCTTGACCTCTGCTTCCCAGAAAACCCAAATTAGCATAAATCACCCAGAAAAGAGCTGCAAGGATGAGTTTTGGCCCCACTTACAACCTCAGAAACCTACCCTCACATACAAACAAGTCCAGGGCCCACATAGTGTGTCACTATTTTTTCAGGAGCATTATACTCTACTCCTTTAGAAAATCACCAATATGAGATCAAATGCTCAACAATTACTTTAAAATAAAGATGAGAATGTAATAGGGCAGGGAAATTAGATTAACGGATACAGACCAACCAGAATGGAAATGAGAATGTCCATGCATTGTGAAGAACGCAACCAATGTCAGTGAAGAACTTGTGTAGAAATTGTTGAATGGGAACCTAACCTGCTGTATAAGCCTTCACTTAAAACACAGTAAAATATTATTTAAAAAAGATATAATAGAAACACGGGTTCTTAGTGGGAGTTAAAAGTATGGAAAGGGAGAAAACAAAACTGATCCTTGTGGTGCTGTATTGGAATTGGAGGCATCATTGTGGACTCATGGATAGACAAACAGATAGATGATAGATAGATAGACTAGACAGGTAGACAGATACAGATGATAAATAGATACAGAGAAATAAATATAGATGTAAATGTGTTTGCATGTATGTGTATAACTATTGTTCT
This sequence comes from Orycteropus afer afer, assembly GCF_000298275.1. Taxonomy (NCBI): domain Eukaryota; kingdom Metazoa; phylum Chordata; class Mammalia; order Tubulidentata; family Orycteropodidae; genus Orycteropus; species Orycteropus afer. Next base: position 13,726,724 of record NW_006921591.1, read on the forward strand.
CCATTAAAAGAAACTAGTGTTCCTTGGAGAAGTGGCTGAATCAGGACAGGGAAAGTAAAGCACAAGATGAGCCACGAATATCTCACTGTCTCAGAAAGCAAGAAACTTCTCAAGGATAATGTAGACAGTTCAAAAGGACACAGAAGCCAGGGTGAAAGTGTTCCCAAAAGACAAACCAGGGCAATTTGAGTGTCAAAATATGGACTATACTAGAATATAACATGTTGTTGTTGTTGTTATGTGCCATCGAGTCAGACCCGACTCATCGCAACCCCTTCTTGGGTTTCCGAGGCAGTATCACTATGGAAGTAGATTGCCCCATCTTCCTTCTGAGGAGTGGCTGGTGGGTTTGAACCACCAGCCTTCTGGTTAGCAGTCAAGTGCCTTAGGCACTATGCTACCAGGGCTCCTAGAATATAACATAGTGAATAAAATATGAAAATACTAATAGAAACAAATGAATAAATTGAAAGTCTCACTAGGAACAGGTAATTACATAATTTCAAAATTTTTCTGAGAAAATACTAATTAACTGGCACTGTGGTTACAAGCTTGGCTACTACCTTAAAAGTAAATGGGTTTCAGCTGTTCCACAGGAGAAATATGTGATAATTTGTTTCTGTAAAGATTTACAGCTTTTGAAACTCTGTGGGGGCAGCTCTACTCTATCCTATAGGTTGTTATGAGTTGGAATCAAGCCAAGGGCAATGGATTTATAAAGAGAGAGAGAGCGAAAAAGAAAAGCAACTTTACAATGAAGAAGCTGAGAAGACATCACCTTAATTGAGTGATCAAAAAGAACATCAGCAGTAATGAGACAAATAAAAATCATGTGGCACCTGTTAGGATGCAATGAATAATCCTGCATCACTTCTTTGATATTCCTGCCCAACATGCATGATCTGAATCTAACCACAAGGGAACATCAGAAAAACCCAAATAACTGAGGGATATTCCACAAATAATAATCTTCAGTCAAGGAAAAACTAAAGGATATTTCAAAAGAAAAGATGAAAGAGACATGACAACTGAAGGTAAGTGCTGATTCCAAACTGAATATTTTTGCTATAAAGATTATTATTGGGACAACTGGAGAAAGTTGAAAAGGGTCTGAGAATTAGATAGTAGTAATATTTCAGTATTAATAATCTGATTTTGATGATTGTATTGTGGTTACAAGAAAATGTCCTTGTTTATAGGAAATTAACACTAATATATTCTGAGGTGATGAAGTGTTGAGTAGGTAACTTACTCTCAAATAGTTCAAGGAAAAAAATGTGTACAGTACTATATTTGTAACTTTTCTGTGTGTGATTGTTCCAAAATAAAAAGATATGTTTTAAAAAATCACAACTGGTATATTGTAGATGGCAGTGAAAATTGGAATAACCTTTAAGGTACACATAATTTTGACCATCAATTGTACTAAATTACTTGCACTTGGAAACATAGACTCATATACAGGATATTTTTTGCAGGTTATTTGTAGTAGTAAAAAGATTAGACTTAATCAAAATGCCCATTAATGGCGCACTAGCTAGATGAATTATGGTGCATCCAAATAATGGAATACTATGTAACCTTGGAAAATAATGGTTAGATCTATACCTACTAGAGTGGACCAAACTCCAAATAAATTAAGTGAAATAAGTTTAGTTTATGTGTGTGTGTGTATACATAAATATCTCTGAAAGGATATTCCAGAAACTGTTCAAAAAAGCTGTCTGTGAGAAGAAGGACTCTATACCTTTTGCATTATTTATACTTTTTAGTCATATTTATGTTTTCCTTTTGAAAAGGGTAGTTAATTTGTTACAAAGAAAATAGGACAATATGCCTATAAACTCTGCAAAACAAACCATTTCTCTGATGAAATTGTCAGTCGTTCTAATCTGCTCAAACTCTCTCTTCAACTGTTGTACCTACTCCGCCCTCAAACATCATTACAACAATTCAAAAGAGCCATCACTGCCCCATTCTACTCCCACAGCACACACACACAAAAACAGTTTCTGTGGAGTCAATTCCAACTCAGCCATTCCATTTATTTCAGAGTAGAACTATACTCCATCGAGTTTTCAATTGCTGATTTTTTAGAAGTAGATTGCCAGGTCTTTCTCCTGAGGTACCTCAGGGTGAATTTGAACTTTTTTAGTAATTAGCCAAATGTTTAGCCATATGTACCACCCACCAACTCCATATCAACAGTAAACACTGCTATTGATCCCAGAACTAATTCACAGAGCCCAGGCAAAGCCTGAGAGTCCTTTTATTGCAGACATCACAGACGCTTGTATGCTTTCATCAAAGTTTAGTAAGGAAGACAAAAGCTTTTCCATGCTTACTCTCTGGGAAGTATTTCATAGAACACAAGTCTTTAGAGGATGCCCATCTCTTCCAATGGCCTAGCATGGTCCCTAGTCTCAGTAGACAAAGCATTAAAATACTAGGCTGGGCCTGGTCATTCCTGGCTCACTCACTGCTATCTGTCTGCTCCATCTGGTATTGTCTCAGTCCAATCTGTGAACTTCAGGAGAACCTGGTTCAGCTCAGCTCATGGACTATAATATAGACTCTGCACTGCTGTTGTTAGTTGCCTTTAAGAGTCAGCTCTGACTCATGGTGGCCCCATGTTTAACAGAATGAAACATTGTCCAGTCCTATGCCATCGTCACAGTCACTGGTATGCTCAAATACACATTTCTTGCATCCACTGTGTATTCAAAAGTGCTTTTCAGTATAGGAGTCTCATCTTCCAGCACTATATTGAACAATATTCTGTTGTGATCCATGTGGTTTTCATTGGCTTGGAAGTAGATGGGTTGTCCTTTCTTACTGATCTGTCTTAGCCTGGAAGCTACTCAGAAACCTATTCATACCATAGCTGATCTTGCCGGCATTGGGAATGCTAGTGACATAGCTTCCCAACAACATGCAGGCTATCATAACATGACAAGCTGACAGAATGTGGTGGGACTCTGAAATACCTTGAATCAACACAGCCCTTCTTCCCAACAAATTATAGCTTTATATAGCAGGTACTACCAGTATTTCTCCAACCTTGACATGCACTCAAATACTCTGGGAATCCCAGTTAAGGTCTAGGGCAGAGCCTGAGGTTCTGCATTTCTATCAAGTTTCCTGGTGATGCTATTCTGCTGGTCCTTGGACTATACTTTAACTAGCAGGGCCTTAGATCGGTGGTTCCAAAACAAGCTGCAATCAGAATAAACTGGAACTTTCATTAAAACACAAACTGCTAGGCATCTCCCCACCACCCAGAATTTCTGATTCAGTATCTCTGGAGTGGAGCCAGAGGACTTAGTCTTAACAGGTTCCTAAGTAATGTTCCTGCTGCTGGTTCTGAGATGTTAGGGTTCTCTTCTAAAACTTCAAACTTGGAAAGAGATCCTCCAGCATCACTCACCTTCTGAGTTCTCAGAAGTCTGTAGAGAGAAACAAGCAGAGAATTTGGTGTTGGTCACACTTAATTTGAAACCCTGATCTACCACATTAGGAATATTACCTCAAAAAGCTGCTTATCCATTCTGAACCTCAGCATGGCTGCCTATAAGATAAGTCTAGTAATATTTTGTCTAGTAATATGCTATTCACAGTTCTGGTGGCATAGTGCCTGAGGCATTTGACTGCCAACCAGAAGGCTGATAGTTCAAACACACCAGCCACTCCTCAGAAGGAAGAAGGGACAATCTGCTTCCGTAGTGATATTGCCTCGGAAACCCAAGGAGGGTCACTATGAGTTGGATCCTACTCAAGGGCAATGAGTTTGGTTTTTGGAATATGCTATTTGCCATGATTCAGGCAGCAAACACAGTCAAAGGGCTTAGCACAATTCTTGGCACATTTTCATTCCCTCCCTACCCTTTGCCTGGAGGTCAGCATCCTGCCACCCAAGGATCTGGAAGAGCACTGGATAAATCCTCCATATTAATACAACAATCCTAGGCAGACTTGAGACTTACAGCTCGCTCCCCATCTGACATGTGCAGGTGCTCTGGGTGTTAACATGACAACATCTGCCAATGTTTATTTCACTGTAGAGTCTTCCCATTGCTTCATTGTAGCACTATATCTGTGAAGTGGTCTCCTAACTACCTTGTGGACACGTTCCGAGAATGCCTCTTTGCTTACATAAGCATTTGTTTGAAGACATAAACCATTACCAGAGACAACAGGAATCCAAGATGATATTTCCTTGGCTATTACAAAGGCTTTCAGGTCCAGGTCCCATTGCTCATACCACCATTCCACACCCCTCCTGGTAATCAAATCCACAATTTTTATTGCAAATTACTGATTGCTTAAAAATGGGGAAGGGAAACAAGGAGATACTATATGGCATGAGCCTTCTGGAGTTTCATTGATGTATTTTAAGTACAAAATAGAGATGGACTGAGCACTTGACAGCACTGAAGCTGTCACATCTGATCATTCTTCATGTCTGATCATTCTGGGCAAGGCATCCATGAGGGTTCACTGGGAACATACACACACACACACACATAAACATATGCATACACATTCACACATACTCATGCACACACAACACACATACTAACATACTTATTCACACTCACACACACATATACACATAAACATGCATACACAAATGAACACACATGCATATACACACTCACATACACACATATTCATACAGTCTCACATGTTTGCACACTCAAACACACACATGCATACACTTATACTCACACACACTCATACACATGGGCACACACTCATATATGCACACATATCTACACACACATTCACTCAAACATACATACTCACACTCACACTTACACCCAGATGTTCCTGAGATGGAAACCACAGTAACACTAGGAGGAAAAGGAGAGCAATCTTGGGAAATGATGATATTCTTGGGCATTTAGATAAGAAGATTTCCCAGATAACTGATAATTAACCCTTTAAGAACTAAAACTCGAGTTCCCCCGTGCTCTCAAAATTCACCATTTTTGTTAGAAATCTCCCTGGATACAGGCTACACAACACTATTTTTACCTTAATGACTCCTAGTCATTACTTGGACATCAATTAATGTGTCTAAATGACACATTTGAACAATTTATTTGGTCCCTAGTGTCTTCATGTACTTTCTAGTTCATTCTTTTCTCAAGTCAACTTTTCCCTCAGGCCTTTTGGATGTAACTTTTCCCCCTCCACCAAGAAAAACAAGTATTTGGTGCATTACTTGCTCTGCTTCTTTTTAATGTCTCAATTCTAACTTGAAGGTAACTTGGTGGTACAACAGTTAAGTGCTCAGCTGCTAAGTGAAAATTGGTGTTTCAAATCCACCAAGTGGCTCCCCAGGAAAAAGGCCTGGCCATCAACTGTCAGGTGTGTGTGGGGGGGTTGCCAGGGAGAAATCTGAAAGCAGTCACTATACTCAGAAGGCAGGGACAGACAGAAGAAAGAGGCATAACCCTTCAGGCTGAATAAGTGATCTAAGACTTATTATGGGCTAACATACAAACAAGGAGAGGTCCTGGGTGGCACCAGGATGGGTAGATCTCAGTATTACTGTGCCCAACTCCAGAGGTAATGTAGAGACACTAATGTGGGTTTCCACCCTTGTCTGTCAGTTTGTCATACTATACTGGCTTGCATGTTGCTATGATTCTTGAAGACACTCAAACATGACTGGAGAAGAGCTGTCTCCTCAAAGTAGAGTTGACCTTAATGACATAGATGGAGTAAAGGTCTTGGTACCTTCATTTGTTGATGTGCCATGACTCAAAATGAGAAGAAACTGCTTCAAACATCCAGTAGTAATTAGAATGTGGAATGTATGAAGAAGTATGAATCTAGGAAAATTGGAAGTAGTTAAAAATGAAACTGGCACATAAAAATCAGTATCCTAGACATTAGTGAGCTGAAATGGACTGATATCAGCTCTTTTGAATCAGATAATCACATGGTCAACCATGCTGAGTATATAACAATTGAAGAGGAATGGTGTCACACTCTTCCTCAAAAAGAACATTTCAAAGGGCAGCTCTAAAAGACTAAATAAAGTATTATAATGAAATGTGAAAAGACCTGAAGTTAGAAAACTGAAAGGGAAGAACATATGCAGCATTTCTCAAGCTGAAAGAAATGAAGGAAAAACTCAAGCCTTGAGTTGTAATACTGAAGGATTCTATAGGTAAAATATTGAAAGAAACAAGAAGCATCAAAAGAAGATGGAAGGATTATACAGAATCACTGTACCAAAAAGAATTGGTCGATGTTCAACCATTGAGGGAACAGATCCAAGCTACATTGAAGGAATTAGCAAAAAACAAGACTTCAGTATTTGTTGGAATACCAATTTGAGATGTTTCAAAAAATGATGGAACGCTGAAAGTATTCACTGTCTATGAGAAGAAATATGGAAGACAACTCCATGGCCAACCAACTGGAACATATCTATGTTTGTGCCCATTCTAAAGAAAGGTGATCTAACAGAATGTGACAATTGTCAAACACTATCAAGAACATCACATGCAAATAAACTTTTGGTGAAAATAATTCAAAAATGGTTGCAGTAGTATAGTAACAGAGAATTGCCAGAAATTCAAGCCAGATTCAGAAGTCATGGAATGAGGCATATCATTACTGATGTCAGAATGATCTTAACTGAAAGCAAAGAATACCAGAAAGATGTTTACCTGTGTTTTGCTGACTATGCAAAGGCATTCAACTATGCAGATTGTAACAAATTATGGATAACATTGCAAAGAATGGAAATTCCAGAACAGTTCATTTTTCTTATGGGGAACCTGTACAAAAAAGAAGAGTTTTGAGACCTCTAGTAAGATGGCAGAACAGGCAGACACGATACACAGACCCTCTTCAGCAAAGAAAAGAGAAACCAACTGACAAAGATACAGAAAATAATCCTGGAGCCCTGAGCCTTGAAAGGAAGGATACAGAAGCAGAAAACTAGTAGAAGAACCTGAATGAAACAATGAGTAAGGAGACAAACGGGACTGCAGACTGTCAGCTATCTTGATGTCATGGACAGTTTGAATATTTTCAAGTGGTGTTAAGACCTGAGAATTAACCTAAAAAATCAGCCCTTCTTGTCAAGGGCTGCATGGATGGCTGCACTGGTGGCTGATGACTGAAAAAGGGAAACAGCAAACAAGGAGCTAAACTGAGCTGTGGACTTTCAGCTGTCCAGAGGGCACAGCCATTTTGAATGTTTACAAGAGGTGGCCATTTTGTTATTTAAAGTGACAGCATTCTTGTTCAGATTCCAGAGACCCAAGAAAAGGCTGCACTTGCCAAGGATAGCATGGACTTACTGGAGGCTGATGACTGGAAAGGAAACAGGTGGTGAATGCATAAGTGCTGCCAACTAGTGAATAGAGTAGCACAGTACCTAGCTTACTCAGATACATCCAAAAAACTAAAATCTTGGCCAATCATTCCAATATACAGTCACAAACTGAGTATAAATAGTACAGCATCACAATGTCTTGGAGACATCAGACCATCATAGGCCACACAAAATAGCAAGATAAAGCAATAGAAGCAAAGGACCAGGATACAGAGCCAGAGGACAAGGACATACCTGAAACACTGGAACTCCCTGATAAGGAATTCATATTTAGGTACCTTCAATGGATTGAGAGACAGATCAAGGAGAGCACTGACAAAAGTAAGGAAAACATAGGCAAAACCCTAGAAAAATTTCAGAAGACAATACAAGAACAAAGTGACAAAATAAATGAAAAATTTTAAATTATACAAAATCTATAGGAAGAAATCCAGAAGATAACTGCTAAAGTTTCAGACATGAATAACACATTGAATGGGCAAAGGAGTTGAATCAAATCAATGGAAGACAGAATTAGTGAAATTGAAGACAAATACCTCAATACTTCTTTGGAAACAGATAAATCAGAAAGAAAGATCAAAACAAAATGAAGAAGACCTAAGATTGATGTGGGATACCATCAAGAAGAAAACTCTACATGTAATTGTAATTCCAGAACAGGAAGAGACAGGTAAAACCACAGAGAAAATTGGCCAACATTTGTTAGAAGAGAATTTCCCTGACATGATGAAAGACAAGAATATATTCATTCAAGAAGTTTAACAAACCACAAACAGAATAGACCCCAAGAGAAAATCGCCAAGATATATCATCATCAAACTCACCAAAACCAAAGACAAAGAAAGAATCCTGAAAGAAACCTGGGAAAAATTAAAAGTTACCTACAAAGGGCAACCAGTAAGACTAAATTCTGATTTTTGACAGAAACCGGCAGACGAGACGGCAATGGGATGATATATATAAAACCCTGAAGGAGAAAAATTTCCAATCAAGAATTATATACCAAGCAAAATTGTCCCTCAACTATGATGATGAAATTAGGGCATTTCCAGGTAAGCAGATATTAAGGGAATTTGTTAAAACCAGACTAACCTTACAAGAAATGTTAAAGGGAGTCCCTTGGATAGAGAACCAACAACAGCAAACAACAACTGACCATTAACACACATGATGACATAACCCAGAAACCAACCCAGTTATGGAAGTAGGCAAAGTAAAATAAGCTTACAAGATTATAATCAGGGAACCAGAGACATCAATTGACAAATGAGGACAACTACAAACCAAAAGCAGTGAAAAAATAATGTAGTTACAGAATTTCTAAATGGTGAAGAAGTCCAGACAATTGCAAGATAAAACAGATTATTCTAAACTTAGGAAGAAATTATAAATTTGAAGGTAACCTCAAAGAAAAGTGATAAGTCTTCACATCAAAATAAAAAAGAAGACAAGCACAAATATTTAGCAAATTCTAAAACAATAGTAACAAAGGAAATGATAATCTGATTCGTAAGCGTAATGAGTTCAGCACAGAAAATAATATGCAACAAAGAAACCAGGGACACTATGAAAAAAACACATAACAAAATCACAGCAACCAATTCATATATGTCAATAATTACACTGATTAAATGGATTACATAACTACACTGTTAATGGATTAAATGCACCACTCAAGAGACAGAGAATTGCAGATTGGGTAAGAAAACAAAACCTATAAATATGCTGTCTACAAGAGACACACCTTAGAGACAAAGACAAAAATAGACTAAAAATCAAAGGTTGGAAAAAGATAAATGAAACAAATGGCAATCGCAAAAGAGCAGGAGTGGAAAAATTGATTTCTGATCAAATTGACTTTAAGACAAAAACCACCATAAGACACAAGGAAGGACATTATATAATGATTAAAGAATCAATTGAACAAGATGATATGACAATAATAAATATCTATGCACCCAATGAAAAAAACCCAAAATATAAAAATCAGACTTTAACAGAATTGAAAAGACAAATAGATGACTCATAGCAGTCATAGCAGGAGACTTTAATACACCACTTTCAATGAAAGCTAGAACAACTGGAAAGAAATTCAACAAAGAACTAAACAATACAATCCATCAACTTGACTTTGTAGACATCTACAGTGAACTTCAGCCAACAACAGCACAATATACAATCTTTGCTAATGCACATGGAATATTCCCCATGATAAAACATATGTTAGGCAACAAAGCAAGCCTTAGTAAATGTAAAAACATTGAAATACTGTAAAGCATCTTCTATGATCAAAATATTATAAAATTAGAAATCAACAATAGGAAGATAAACAGAAAAAGAGCAAATACATGGAAACTGAATAACACCCTTCTTCAAAACAACTAGATAATAGAAAAAATAAAAAAATGAAATTTAAAAAATCCTTGAATCAAATGAAAGTGAAAACACAACATACCAAAATCTTCGGACACAGCAAAAGATGTGATCAGAGGCCAATTTATAGCAATAAACGCACACACCAAAAAAGAAGAAAGAGCCAAAATAAACATCTTAAATCAACATCCCCAGCAATTAGAAAAAGAGTAGACAAAAAAGTCCACATTCACTAGAAGAAAAGAAATAAAAAAGACTCAAGCAGAAATAAATGGGACAGAAAATAGAAAGACAACAGAAAAAAATCAAGAAGACTAGAAGTTGGGTTTTTTAAAAGATTAATAAAACTGACAAACCACTGGCAAATTTAGCAAAGGAAAAGAGGGACAGAATACAAATAGCAAGAATAAGAAATGAATTGGGTGATGTCACAACAGAACCAACTGAAATAAAAATGATATCAGGATACTATGAAGAACTATACTCCAAGAAATTTGAAAACGTAGAATAAATGGACAGATTTCTAGAAACATACTACTTACCTAAACTAACACAGACTGAGGTGGAAAATTTGAACAGACCCATAACAAAACAAGATACTGAACAAGTCATAAAAAAATGACCAACATAAAAAAGCCCTGGCCAAATGGTTTCTCTGGAGAACTGACACCAATCCTACTCTAACTATTCCAGAAAATAGAAAAGTATGGAATACTCCCAAATTCATTTTATGAAGCAAGCATAACCTTGATACCAAAACCAGGCAGAAGCATCACTAAAAAGGAAAATTACAGACCAATATCTTTCATGAATATAGACACAAAAATCTTCAACGAAATCCTAGCCAAAAGGCTTCAACAACAACATAACAAAAAAATAATACTTTATGACCAAATGGTGTTCATTCCAGGTATCCTGATTGGGACCTCTGGTAGCATAGTGCCTAAGGCATTTGACTGCTAACCAAAAGGCTGGCAGTTCAAACCCACCATCCACTCCTTGGAAGGAAGATTGGGCAATCTACTACCATAGTGATACCATCTCAGAAACCCAAGGAGGGGTCACTATGGGTTGGATCCAACTTGATGGCAGTGAGGTTGGTTTTGCTATTTTTTCCTTCTTGATTAAAAAAAAAAAAAAAAAAAAAAAAAACCTCAGCAAATTGGGAATAGAAGGAAAATTACTCAGCATACTAAAGGGCATGTATGCAAAACCAACAGCCAACATTATTGTCAATGGAGAGAGACTGAAACCATTCCTGTTGTGAACAGGAACCAGACAAGGATGCTCTCTACCATCACTTCTATTCAACATTGTATTGGAACTCCTAACCAGGGCAATAAGGCAAGAAAGGGAAATAAAAGGCATCCAAACTGGTAAAGAAGAAGTCAAACTGTCCCTATTTGCTGATGATACAATCCTATACCTACAAAACCCAAGAGACTCAGTAAAAAAATACTGGAACTAATTGAGAGATTCAGCATAATGGCAGGATACAAGATCAACATCCCAAAATTAGTTGGATTCCTCTACACCAGCAAAAAGACTGCTGAAAAGGAAATAAGGTAAACAGTACCATTTACAATAGCTACCAAAAAGAAAAGATACTTGGGAATAAATCTTACCAGGGACACCAAAACACCTGTACAAAGAAAATTACAAAATACTACCTCAAGAAACCATAAGAAATCTACATAAATGTAAGAACATACCATGCTCATGGATAGGAAGATTAAACATTGTGAAAATGTCAATAGTACCCAAAGCAATCTACACATGCAATGCAATTCCAATCCATATCTTATCAACAATCTTTAAAGATATGGAAAAAACAATGACTAACTTTATATGGAAAGGAAAGAGACTTCAGATAAGCAAAGCAATGTTGAAGAAGAACAAAATAAAAGGTCTCACACTCCCAGATCTTCAAACCTACTATACAGCAGTCAAAATAGCTTGGTGTTGGTGGACAACAACAGACACATAGATCAGTGGAACAGAATTGAGAACCTAGAAATAAATTGATTGACCTATGGTCAGCTGATTTTTGAAAAAGAGCTGAAATGCATTAAATGGGGAAGAGACTGTCTGTTTAACAACTGGTGCTGGGAAAACTGGATATCCACTTGCAGAAAAATGAAACAAGATCCATATCTCATACCATACACAAAAACGAACTCCAGATGGATCAAAGAATGAAATGTGAAACCTAAAACTTTAAAATTCTTCAAGGAAAAAGTAGGGACAAATTTGTTATTTGTTGTTATGTGCCATCGAGTCAGACCTGACACATAGAGACCCCTCCTTGTGTTTCCAAGGCAGTATCACTACGGAAGTAGATTGTCCAACCTTCCTTCCAAGGAGTGGCTGGTGGGTTTGAACCACCAGCCTTCTGGTTAACAGTCAAGTGCTTTAGGCACTATGCTACCAGAGCTCCC
>NW_006921591.1:13739396-13745136 GCF_000298275.1 Orycteropus afer afer
AAAAATGGATAGAAGACATGAATAGACACGTCACTAAAGAGGATATCCAAGCAGCCAACAAATACATGAAGAAATGCTCATGATCATTAGCCATTAGAGATGTTCAGATCAAGACAACAACATACCATCTTCCCCATCAGTAGTAGAAAAGTTCAACAAGACAGAAAATAACAAATGCTGGACAGAATGTGTAGAGATTGAGACTCTCACACACTGCTGTTGGGACTGTCAAATGATACAACCCCTGTGGAAAGCAGTATGGCACTTCCCTAAAAAGATGGAATTAGAAATACCCTTTGACCTGGCAATTCCATTACTAGATATATAACCTGAAGAAGTGAGAGACAGGACAAGAACAAATATATACACACTCATGTTCATCACAGCACTATTTACAATAGCAAAAAGACAGAAACAACCTACCAGCAAAAGAATGGATAACCAAACTATAGTACATACACACAATGGAAAATTATGTAACCCTAAAGAATAACATAGAATGTACAAAACACTACACAATGTGGATGAACTTGGAGGCCATTATGCTGAGTAAAATAAGTCATTCATAGAAGGACAAACATTGTATTAGTTCATTATTGTAAAAAGCCCAGGGAAGGTTCATATATGAAAGGAAACTTTCTTTGTTGCTTATTAAGGGTGGGAGGAGAGGTGAGAGAACACTGCTAGATAGTGAGAGACAAGTATTGATTTGTGTGAAGGGAAGGACAATATACCAAAAGTGATTGATCAACACAGTGTCATCAAGGAAGAAGATATAGAGAGGTACATGGGAGGTACAGACAACAAAGATGACCCCTTTTGCATGTACAGTTCTGCATTGTCAGTGATGGCAAATATGAATCTATGGATGGATAGATGAGTAGACAGGTTGAACGATCAGGTATGTCTAGGCAGGGGGTAGTTTGCCCATCACCATATATAGACATAGCAGAAAATGTTTCTACATTCATATATGCATGTGCTGTAAGAATGTCCAGGTGGATAATATAGCTGACAAGGGGCAAGGTTTTGGGGGCTTCCTGGCCACAGCCAGCTACCCATAGGGAGCAAGTAGTTGAACTGGTGGGCTCGGGACCATGGTCACAGGGAACATCAAGCACAATTGCCACAAAATACTACACAAAAACATTGTTCTCCAGCCAAGCTGACAGACAACTCCAACTATCAGATACATCCTACTTTGGTGAGTAGCAACCAAGGTCTTAAAAGCTAAAAGCAGCCATCTACATGTAACAGTGGGTCTCTCCTCATCCAGAGCCAAGAAGAATGAAGGAAACTGAAGACACATGGAAACAATTAGTCCAAGGGACTGGTAGATCATGCAATCCTCTGCCTATATGAAAATGAAACCAGAAGAACTAGATGGTGTCTGGCTACCATTGTCAAACCACTCAGAGGGAGATCTGTGTAGGAGACCCTGGATAGAGTGGGAAAACAATATGCAACAAAACCCCAAATCAGAAAAGAAAAAAAAAAAGAGAGAGACCAGTTTTGCTGGTTTCATAGAGCCTGGTGAGACCCCTGAGACTATGGCCTCTAGTCACCCTTCAGATCAGGAATTGAACTCACTCCTGTGGCTTCCAGCCAAATAATAGGCATACAGGGTAAACATTTATATGAGGTAGACTCAGTACTTGGAGCATTCAATCAAGGGAGAATGGAAGGGCAGTGTTTACAGAGGAAGACAGCTCAGTGGGAGGGATTTCATGGGAGAGAAGGACACAGGGAAGAGGTAACTACAAGGAGGAAGTGGGAAGAGAGCTTTTACATTGTGAGGAATTGTAGTCAATGTCATGAAACAAATTGTGCATGAACTGCTGTATGGAAAATTACTTTGCTCTGTAAACTTTCACCCAAATCACAATAAAGATTTTAAAAAATAATACAATAAATAAATAATTAGCAGTTGGACCAGAACAAGGGGACACTGCATGGTTTCAAATCAGGAAAGCTGTGCATCAGGATTGTATCTTTTCACCATACTTACTCAATCTATATGCTGAGAAGCTGGGCTACACGAAGAGAGAAATACGGCATCAGGATTGTAGGAACACTCATTAATGACCTGTGATATATAGATGACACAATCTTCCTTGTTGAAAGCAAAAAGGACTTGAAGATAAAGACAAAAGACTATAGCCTTCAGCATGGATTACACCTCAACCTAAATAAAACAAAAATCCTTACAAATGGACCAATAAACAACATCATGATAAATAGAAAATATTGAAATTGTTAAGGATTTAATTTTACTTGGATCCACATTCAATGTCCATGGAAGTAGCAGTCAAGAAATCCAATTGTGTATTGCATTGGGAAAATCTGCTGCAAACAACATCTTTAAAATGTTTAAAAAAAAAGAAAAATGGACTAAAGTGCACCTGACCCAAGCCATGGTATTGTCAATCACATATATGTAAAAGCTGGACAATGCTTAAGGAAGACCAAAGAGATGATGCATTTGAATTACAGTGTTGGCAAAGAATATTTAATATACCATGGATTTCCAGAAGAATGAAGAAATCTGACTTGGAAACAGTACAACCAGAATGTTCCTTAGAAGCGAGGATGGCACAGCTTCAACTTATAAGCTTTGGACATTTTATCAGGAAAGACCATTCCCTGGAGAAGAACACATGCTTGATAAAGTAGAGGATCAGAGAAAAAGAGAAAGACCCTAAACTAGATAGATTGACATAGTGGCTTCAACAATGGGCTCAAATACAACAGTGATTTGAGAATCACACAGGATCAGGCAGTGTTTCGTTCTGTTGTACATAGGGTCATTTTGAGTTGGAACTGACTCAGTGGTACCTAACAATAGTGATGTGGGTTTGTCATACCACCTCTGTTCCCTCAAGTCCAAAATGTCCAAATGATATCTATGATATAGGGGCTCCTTCAAAGATGTTATGTCCCTTAGTTTCCTACTCATGATGCCAGCATAGTCACACCTGGAAATAGGTAGGTTGTCAGGACTATAGTAAGCTTCAGGCCTGGAGACAGCTCATAGGTCCTGGATCAGTTATGTCTTCATTTGCTCTACCAACAGACTCCCATAAAGATTACAGCCTACAAAATCCTGTGAGGCAGTTTTACGCTGTCACATAGGGTCACTATGAATCAAAAATCAACTCTACAGCACCTAAAAACTTTAATTTGGTAGCCAGTATTGAACTGTGTTAGATTACTTATCATGAACTTAATTCCTGTCAGAGAAGGAGGTGAATATAACCAGGGTGTGTATAAATAATTTCCCCTATGCCTATAAGTCCTATGTTAAAGTGCTTTTCAAATTCTTGTACCAGATCCTTAATGCATTTTGACCATTTTCATTTTTACTTGCTTGGTGTCAGATTGTCTCTTATGACGCTTTACAAATATCTGTCTCTAGCAGGATTTTCTTCTGTAGGCAATAACACCAAATAGCCAAGCCCTTTAAAACTGTGCATAAACTAAGAATTTGTATGTTTGGGGCAAGGGCTTGGGTGGTCTACGTAGCCTGCATAGCTGACGTAATACAAGGCCTTGAGTCTTAGTTTTCTAAGGTTGCTGTAACACAAATACCACAAGTGAGTGTCTTTAAACAACAAAAATTTATTTTCTCACACTTCTGGAGGTTAAAAGTGCAAATCAGGGTCTCCACCATGTCAATTCCTTCTTTGTCAGTAGCCCCAAATGCTCCTTGGTTCCTTGGTGTTCTTGGGCTTGTAGATGACCCTCAAATAGCATTTGTCTTCCATGATGTGTGTCTTTGTGTCTCTTCTGGTCTTTTTGTAACTCAGAAATGATTAGATTTAAGATCTATCCCACACTTATATGGCTTCATTAACATAACAAAAGAAAAACACTATTTCCAAACAGGCTTACATCTACAGGTACCAAAAAAAAAAAAAAACCACTGCCATAGAGTTGATTCCAACTCTTAATGAACCTCTTTGCATTTCTGAGGGGGTAAATCTTTATGGAAGTTAATTACCCAGTCTTCCTTTCACAGAGTGGCTGGTGGATTTGAACTTCCAACCTTCTGGTTAGCAGTCAAATGCCTTAGGTACTATGCTACCAAAGATCCTTATCTACAGGTACAACAGCTAGGAATTCAGCACATAGTTTGGAGGGATGTAATTTAATTCATAACACCTTGCTTACTATGTACCAGTTAAAGCATTTTTGCAATACAGTTTATTTATGTTCTTGTAATCTCCACTCAATGAGTAGGTATAGCCTCATTACTGGAAGGGACACAGTCATCTATTCAAAACCAAGCATGTGACAGATGAGGAAATAGAGGCTCAGGGAGGATAAATAGCTTGCTGAAGTTCTCACAACTTGTTAGGGCAGATCCTGGACTCTCTCTTACATCTCCTGATTCCTAATTGAATCAATCTCTTTATACAGACTAACCAGTTGCCATTGTGTCAACTCTGACTCATACTAATCTTGTATGTGGCAGAGTAGAACTGTGTTTTATGGGACTTTCAATTTTTCAAAAACTGATTGCCAGGCCTTTCTTCTGGGGCAACTCTGTATGGACTTGAACCACCAAGTTTTCAGTTAACAGTTGAGTGTGTTAACTATTTGCACCACTCAGGCATTCCTTACATGAATTAGCGGTTTTTAAGTAATCATTAATTTTCATTCAACACATATTTGCAGCAGAAGCCCTATATGTATTAATACAGTGTCACCTCCAAAGAAATCAGGATAGGACCCAGTATGAAAACCAATACACAATCTACTCTACATATACAATCTATCTGTATTAGATAAAGCAAAAATTTTATTTTTCATGTTTGGAAAAACACAAAACCAAACTCAAAGATGGAAAATGGTTTGTCCGAAGTAAAAAAAAAAAAAAAAAGTTTAGAGCTAGGATAGAGCCAAGAATCTGGAGTCCTGACTTCCAGCCCTCTCTGCTTTCCTCACCTCATATGCCCCTCTCATAAGCATCAACCCCTTCTTGGAAAGGTATATTATATCCTTGAGAGAGAGGAGCCACTGAAGTGAAGGCACTTGTTGAAAATGACAGGATCCGATAGAGGTTCTGGTAAGATGATGGAATAGGCAGACAGACTACACAGACTCTCTTCAAAAAATAAAAGGGGAACCAGTTAACACAGATACAGAAGATAATTCTGGAGCCATGAGCTTTGAAAGGAAAGATACAGAAATGGACTAAACTCCAACTAGTAGAAGAACCTTCATGAAAACACCAAAAAAGAAGATATATGGAGCTGTGGTCTGTCAGCGATCCTGATGACACAGACAGCTTGGATATTGCCAAGTGGTGTTAAGACCTAAGAATTAATCTAAAAATTGGCCCTGCTAGCCAGGGGCTGCATGGAGGACTGCACTGGTGGCTGGTGAATAAAAGTGGAAGCAGTGAAGAGGAAGATGGACTGAGCTGTGGAGTTTTGGCTGTCCAGAGGGTGAAGCCATTTTGAATGTTTACAAGTGGTTTGACCATTTTGGATATATAAGTGACAGTGTTCTCCCACATTCCAAGGTCTTAAGAATAAGCTTCACTTGCTGGGAGCTACAAAGACATTCCGAACACCAACAACTGGAAAGGTGCAATATTCTCCTTGTTACTCTTATACCCGACACACTTTTGGTGAATGGAGGTGCAGCCATCCCTAACTCCCAGCCACTTTCTGGGCCTGCAGGAATTCCATTCTGGTCTGTGTGCTTGGACAGAGCCTGGGTGCCCTGCCCCACC
>NW_006921591.1:13745258-13746074 GCF_000298275.1 Orycteropus afer afer
ATTATTATTTATTCTTCCCCCCCCCCAGGTTCTAGTATTCACCTTTTTCTCTCTTCCCTGTTTCTGCTTCCAATTTTTTGCTTTCTCATGGTTAACCCATTCCTTGTTTGTCTTTTTGAATTTTTCCCATTTTTTTTTCTTCATTATTCTAGTCTACCTTTTTTCTCTTATTGCCCTCCCCCAGACATTGCAGGATTTTCTTTTCTTTTCTTTTTCCTTTTTTTGATGATCATTCTTCTGTGTTTATGCAGTGTGTATTTTGTCAACTTACATTAAATTTTTTTATGTTTTTCCCATTGTTTTTGTCTAAATGAGTGGGAGACAGCAACCATACCCATATGATGCAACCACATCCACACCTCCTGAAGCTCCACTTACTAAATGAAAGCCACCACTTTTTTCTCCACCAACTGGTCAATGATAAATGGTCACCAAGAAGAGCCTGACTCTCCCTTACTGCTCTTCATGAACAGTTAACTGAAATCTAAATACAACAACATCACAATGTCTCACAGACAACAGACCATCATAGTCCACACAGAGCAGCAAGATAAAGTGGTAGAAACAAGGGAGCAGGATACAGACCCAGAACACATCCCTGAGGAAGAAGCAGCATTGGAACTCCTTGATAAGGAAATCAAAAAATTATATTTCGGTATCTTTAAAGGATTGAGAGGCAGATCAAGGAAAACACTGAGAAAATTAAGGAAAACACAGAGTAAACCCCAGAACAATTTCAAAAGACAATATAAGAACAAAATGACAAAATAAATGAAAAATTAGAAATGATTCTAAATCTACAGATAGAAATGAAGA
>NW_006921591.1:13746519-13778793 GCF_000298275.1 Orycteropus afer afer
CTGGAAAAACTGTCCCTCAAATATGATGGTGAAATTAGGAGATTTCCAGATAAGCAGAAACTAAGGGAATTTGTTAAAACCAGACCAACCTTATAAGAGATACTAAAGGGAGTCCTTTGAACAGAGAACCAATAATAGCAAACAACAACCAACCATTAATACACAAGATGACATAACCTAGAAACCAAAACATCTATGGATGTATCCAAAGTCAAATAAACTTACAAGATTTTAAACAGGGAAACAGAAACATCAATTGGCAAATGAGGATCTACAAATGAAAAGTTGGAAAAATAATGTAGTTAAAGAACTTCTAAATGATGAGGAAGTCAAGAGAGTTGCAAGATGGAATGGACTGTTCTAAACTAGGGGAGAAAATTATAAATCACAAGGTAACCTCAAAGAAAAATGATAAACCTTCACATTAAAATAAAAAAAGGGGACAAGCACAACTATTTAGCAAATACTAAAACAATAACAACAAAGGAAATGGTAACATGATTCATAAACATAATGAGCTCAACAAGAAAATTATATGGACCAAAGAAACCAGGAACACCATGAAAAAAATACATAACAACATGACAGCAACCAATTCATACTTGTCAATAAGTACACTGAATGTCAATGGATTAAATGCACCCCTGAAGAGACAGAGACTTGGGGACTGGATAAGAAAACATAAACCATCAATATGCTTCCTGCAAGAGACACACCTTAGAGACAAAGACAAAAATAGACTAAAAATCAAAGGTTGGAAAAAGATATATCAAGTAAATGGCAACCAAAAGAGAGCAGGTGTGGCAATATTAATTTCTGATCAAAATGACTTTAAGACAAAAACCATCATATGAGACAAGGAAGGACATTATATAATGATTAAAGAATCAATGGAACAAGAATATATAACCATAATAAATACCTATGGCCCCAATGAAAGATCCCAAAAATACATAAATCAGACTTTAAAAGAGTTGAAAAGGCAAATAGATGACTCCACAGTCATAGAAGGAGACTTTAATACACCACTTTCAATGAAAGATAGGACAATTGGAAAGAAACTCAACAAAGACACAGAAGAGCTAAACAATACAATCCACCAACTTGACCTCCTAGACATCCACAGAGCACTTCACCCAACAACAGCACAATATATATTCTTTTCCAGTGTATATGGAATGTTCTCCAGGATAGACCATATGTTAGGCCATAAAGCAAGCCTTAATAAATTTGTTGTTGTTGTTGTTATATGCCGTTCAAGTAGGATCCAACTCACAGCAACCCCTCCTTGGGTTTCCAAGGCAATATCACTACAGAAGTAGATTGTCCAAACTTCCTTCCTATCACTCCCGTCATGATACCACCTCAGAAACCCAAGGAGGAGTTGCTATGAGTCTGGTCCAACTCGACAGCACATAACAACAACAACAAATTCATTAAGGCTTGCTTTATGGCCTAACATATGATCTATCATGGAGAACATTCCATGTGCACTGGAAAAGAATGTATATTGTGCTGTTATTGGGTGAAATGGCTGTAAATGCCTAGAAGGTCAAGTCGGTGGATTGTATTGTTTAGTTCTTTTGTGTCTGTGTTGAATTTCTTTCCAGTTGTTCTATCTTTCACTGAAAGTGGTGTATTAAAGTTTTAGAACCATTGAAATATTGCAAAGCATCTTCTTAGATCACAATGCTATCAAATTAGAAATCAACAATTGGAAGTTCAATGGAAAAGAACAAACACATGGAAACTGAACAACACCCTCCTTGAGAAAGACTGGGTAATAAGAGATATAAAAATGAAATTAAAAAATTCCTTTAATCAAATTAGAATGAAAAAAATAACATACTCAAATCTCTGGGACACAGCAAAAGCATTAAAAGTGATCAGAGGCCAATTTATAGCAATATATAGACATATCAAAAAATAAGAAACAGTCAAAATCAATACGTTAAACCAAAGTCTCCAACAATTAAAAAAAGCACAGCAAGAAAACCTACAGTCAGTAGAAGAAAGGAAATAGTAAAGATTCAAGCAGAAATCAATGAAACAGAAAATAGAAAAAATCAACGAGACTAGAAGTTGGCTTTTTGAAAAGATTAATCAAATTGACAAACCACTGGCAAATTTAACAAAGGAAAAGAGGGAGAGACTACAAATAACATGAATGAGAAATGAAATGGGTGACATCACAACAGAGCCAACTGAAATAAAAAGGTTAATATCAGGATACTATGAGAACTAAACTCCAACAAATTTGAAAATCTGGAAGAAATAGACAGATTTCTAGAAACACACCACTTACCTAAACTAAAAGAGACTGATATGGAAAAGTTGAAAAGATCCATAACAAAAGAAGAAATTGAACAGGTCATTAAAAAATTACCAACAAAAAAAAAAAAAAGAAAAAGTCCTGGCCCAGATGGTTTCACCAGAGAATTCTACCAAACATTCAGAGAACTGACAGAAATCCTACTCAAACTATTACAAAACATAGAAAAGGATGGAATGCTCTGCAATTCATCTTATGAAACAAGCACAACCTTGATACCAAAACCAGACAAAGGCATCACTCAGAAGGAAAACTACAGACCAAAATCCCTCAAAAATATAAATGTAAAAACCTTCAACAAAATCCTAGCCAACAGACTCCAACAACATATCAAGAAAATAATTCATTATGACCAAGTGGGCTTCATATCAAGTATGCAAGGATGGATCAATATTAGAAAAACAATCAATGTCATCCACCACATAAATAAAACAAAGGAAAAGAACAACATGATCATGTCAATTAATGCATAAAATGCATTTGATAAAATCCAACACTGATTCCTGATCAAAACTCTCAGCAAAACACAAATAGAAGGGACATTCCTCAACATAATGAAGGGCATACATGCAACACCAACAGCCAGCATTATTCTCAATGGAGAGAGACTGAAATCATTCCTCTTGTGAACAGGAACCAGACAAGGATGTCCTTTATCACCATTTCTATTCAACATTGTATTGGAAGTTCTAGTCAGGGCAATAAGACAAGAAAGAGAAGTCAAAGGTATCCAAATTGGTAAGGAAGAAGTAAAACTATCCTTATTTGTTGATGATATGATCCTACAGCTAGAAAACCCAAGAGACTCAGTGAAAAATCTCCTGGAGCTAATTGAAAGATTTAGCATCATGGCAGGATACATGATCAACATCCAAAAATCAATTGGATTCCTCTATACCAGCAAAGAAATCACTGAAAAAGAAATAAGGAAATCAATACCATTAACAATAGCTACCAAAAAAATAAAATACTTGGGGATAAATCTTACCAGGGACACAAAAGACCTGTATGAAGAAAGCAATAAAAGAGTACTTCAAGAAACCATAAGAAATCTACATAAATGGAAGAATATACCATGCTCATGGATAGGAAGATTGAACATTTTGAAAATGTCCATTCCACCCAAAGCAATCTATATATGCAATGCAATCACAATCCAGATTCCATCAACATTCTTTAAGGATATGGAAAAACCAATCACTTACTTTATATAGAAAGGAAAGAGACCTCAGATAAGCAAAGCATGATTGAAGAAGAACAACAAAGTAGGAAGTCTCACACTGAAAGATCTCAAAACCTATTATACAGCCACAGTAGTCAAGACTGCCTTGTATTGGTATAATGACAAACACATAGACCAATGGAATGGAATTGAGAACCCAGAAATAGATCCATCGACCTACGGTCAGCTGATCTTTGACAAAGGGCTGAAATCCATTAAAGAGAATGTTTATTTAATAAATGGTGCTGGCAAAACTGGACATCAATTTGCAGAAAAATGAAACAAGATCTGTACCTCACACCATACACAAAAACTAACTCCAGATGGATAAATGACTCAAATGTGAAACCTAAACTATGAAGTTCCTCAAGGAAAAACTAGGGGCAAGTTGGGGGCCCTAATATATGGCATAAATAGACTATCAAGCATAACTCAAAACGCACCAACAACAGAAGAGAAACTAGATGAATGGGACCTTCTAAAAATTAAACTTTTAAGTGCTTCAAAGACTTCTCCAAAAGAGTAAAAAGAAAACCTACAGATTGGGAAATAATATTTGGCAATGACATATCTGACAAGGGACTTATCTCTAGAATTTATAGAGAACTCCAACACCTCAACAACAAAAAGGCAAATAATCCAATTAAAAAATGGGCAGAAGACATGAACAGATACTTCACCAAGGAGGATATTCAGGTGGCCCACAAACTTATGAAAAAATGCTCATGATCTTTAATCATTAGAGAGATGCATATCAGAACAACAATGAGATACCATCTTGCCCCAGCAGTAGTAGCAAAGTTCAACAAGACAGAAAATAACAAATGCTGGCGAGGATGGGACTCTCATACACTGCTGGTGGGCCTGTCAAATGATACAACCACTGTGGAAAGCAGCATGGAAATCCTTAAAAAGATTAGAAATACCATTTGACCCAGCTGTTCCATTACTAGGTATATATCCTAAAGAAGTGAGAGCCAGGACAAGAGCAGACATATACACACCCATGTTCATCGCAGCACTATTTGCAATAGCCAAAAAATGGAAACAACCTAGGTGCCCATCAACTGAAGAATAGATAACCAAACTTTGGTACATACATACAATGGAATACTATGCAACCCTAAAGAATAGCATAGAATCTGCAAAACACCTCATAACATGGATGAACTTGGAGGACATTATGCTGAGTGAAATAGGTCAATCACAGAAGGATAAATATTGTATTAATCCATTATTGTAAAAAGTTAAGGAAAAGTTTCTATATGGAAGGAAATTTTCTTTGTTGGTTACCAGGGGTGGGAGGGGAGGGGAGGGAACACTGTTAGATAGGTAGAGATAAGTACTGATTTAGGGTGAAGAGAAGGGCCATGTACCAAATGTGAGTGATCAACACGGTGGCACTGAAGAAGAGGAAGACAGAGAGAGGTACATCTGAGGCAGACAACAAAGATGAACCCTTTTGCACATACAGTACTACATTATCAGTGAAGCCAAATATGGATATACTGGTGGATAGGTAAGTGAACAGGCTGAACTGTTAGGTATGTCTATGCAAGGTGGAGTGTGCCCAAGACTATGTATAAGGTTGGAGACAATGTTTCTACAAGTGTATTGGTATGTTCTGTAAGAATTCCCAGGTATAGAGTAGCTATGACAAGAGGCAAGGTCATAGTCACTTTTTGGCCACAGCCAGCTACCCAGAGGGAGTGAGTAGTTGGACCTGTGGACTCGGGACCATAGTCACAGGGGACATCAAGCTCAATTGGAAAAACATTGTTCCACATCCTACTTTGGTGAGTAGAGACTGGGATCTTAAAAACTTGCAAGTGGTCATCTAGAAGCAATGATAGGTCTCTCCTCATCCAGAGCAAAGAAGAATGAAGAAAGACACTTGACTGCTAACCAGAAGGCTGGCAGTTCAAACCCACCAGCCACTCCTCGGAAGGAAGATGGGGCAATCTACTTCCATAGTGATACTGCCTGGGAAACCCAAGGAGGGGTCGCTATGAGTTGGGTCCAAATCTATGGCACATGACAATAACAACAACATGTTGATGGACATTATGAAGTTCATCTTCACCCAACAGTGAAGCAAAATGTTTATAAAAGTTAAACTGAGTAAGCAAGGTCAGGTTGCTGAGAACCCAATTGTGACAATGTCTTTCATCCTCCTTTCTCTGTCCTGTCCCTTTATCTTCCATACAGTCACAAAAATAAAGCTTCTAAATCATATGCTCAAAGCCTCCAATAATTTTTTATTGCTTTCAGGAAAAAAAAAGTCCAGACTCTTTATCAGGTATCAGAAGACACACACAGGGTTAGCCTACATAATTTTCCAAGTTCATTTTCCAGTCTTTACCTCATTTTAAACTTAGCTACTTGAAATTTCCCAAATTTGCTCTGTGCTTTGTTGGCTGGGGCCTGTGCACAAGTCATATTCTCTGCTGCAATCCCCTTCCCCTTTACTGCCAGAGGCACAAATCCTCTGATGCTTTGAGATTCACTGCAAATGCCTGTGCTGCCTAGACACACTCGCTATCTCCTCCAAACTCCTTCATATTTTATCTGTCTCTCTCCAGGCATTTATCACACTATTTTGTATCATTAGTATTTATAGAGAGAAGCCCTTATGGCACAGTGGTTAAAGCACTTGACTGCTAACCAAAAGGCTGGTAGTTTAAACCCACCAGCCATTCTGTTGGAAAAGATGTGGCAATCTGCTTCCATAAAGATTTACAGCTTTGGAGACCCTACAGGGAAGTTCTTCTCTGTTCCAAAGGGTTACTGTGAGTCAGAATCAACTCAACAAAAAAAGGTTTGGGTTATGTATAGATATGTCAAATCCCAACTTCCAGCTTCTAGAGCATTTTTTAAAATCTAGGATCCTCTTCTGGATCCTTTTCTTTTCACATTCTTTTTGGAATGTAGTGGTGCCCTGATCACAGTAGATTTATTGTGGCAGAGTAGGAACTGCATGGGATTTTTAATCTCATTGACTTGGATTCAAATCCTGCTACCTACTAAATGTGTGACCTTCACCAAATAGTTTAATCATCCTGAATCTCAGTTTCCTCATGTGAAAGAATAGAGTAAGAGTATCTCCTTTGCAGAACTGTGGCTATTGAAAGGGTACCAAGAGACCCAGGGTGATACAAGTGGTTAATGTGCTTGCCTGCTAACCAAAACATTGAAAGTGTTAGTCCCCACCAAATGAGCCTTGGAAAAAAAAGGCCTAGAGATCTATTTCCTAGAAACCAGCCATTGGAAATTCTGACACACATGATGTCACCATGAGTTAGAATCGACTTGACAGCAACTGCTATTTGGGGGGAAGAGGATGGTTAGTGATAAAATGGGTGAAATGCTGACCATGGTTCTTGGCAGAAATAAACAACAAATGGGAATGTTAATAAGTATTTTTTAAACAATAAATAAGTCTGGGGGAAAGAGTAGTATAGGACAATGATCTGGCTGAATTAGAATTGACAAATGGGAGAACTCTTCTGATTAAATTCAGATAGACAGAGGAATGGTCCTCCTCTCTTCCACCCCAAACAAAACAGCATCCCCAAATAAGAAACCTCCACCTCGTTGCCACTCTTACCCACAGCTGATCCTCCACTTCTTCAAGCTTGGTGGTTGTACCTTCCAGTTCCCCTACTCTTCTCTCCCAAACTCCCAGACTGCAGGCATTTAAATATGGCTCCCAGATGGTGCTGAGACCAACGGGCCTGTCCCGTCCTCCCCTCCCTATCCTGCTGGCCTCACCCACCAGGCCCAATGAGAAACAGGTGATGGCAGAGTATACTGGAGAGACTTTTGATCTGCAGGCTGCACAGAAGCCAGCTGAGCTAAGAAGGAGCAGTGTCAGATTTATTGCGGCCCTGAGAAGTACAGATATTAGGTTGGCTGTAGCTCACTGACCTCTTCAGGATTTCCACTTGGGTCCAAGATTTATTACCTCCTTGGCTTTTTAAATTCCCGGGGATCTGTGCCTTTCACATTTCTGCTCAAGCCCCCCCCCCCCAAATGCACAAGGACTTCCTGTTTGCCAGGACCACAGATAAAGAAGACACAAACCACAGAACACCAACACTATGTAATTTTTTTGTTCCTGACTCCTTAATTTCTCAGCCATCCTAGGTGTTCTGTCAAGATGCAGCCTGAAAGTCTAGACCGAGAGATATCTATGATAGAAAGTGTACATCAGTATTTCAAGTCTTCTGAATTTATTCTAGCCATTTGACAGTTGCTTGGAGATACAATCTCAATTTTTGCAATGGCCCTTCAGAGGGATATTTATGGCAGATACAACTGTAATTATTTACCTGTAACAAAGTCCAGGTCTGTCTGCTTCAGGTGATTCAGGCAGCAGAGGGCAGAAAGAAAAGATTCATCTTACTCTTGTCCAAAAGTTGACCTTTTGCCCTCGAGTCTCTTTCCTACCCGTTATAAAAATGCTAATGCTCTGGGCCACTTCCTGTGCCTCTTCTGGATACCAGTATTGAAATGGATGGATAGGAAAATAAATGCATGTGGGAACAGATGGCCAAGAGATGAATCTGGTGAGCTACTTGAGGGCAGGCAGTGACTATGCTTCAATTTCTGTGTGTCACTTACATGAGGTAAATGCTCTATTAATATTTGAAAGTTCATTTTCTGCAAATATATGCAAATTAGCACACAGCATTGAGTGTTGACCTCCAAAGTAGTTCCCTGTGAAGACTGTGCACTTATTCCAAAGGAGCAGCCACAAATGAAGTCTTGGTGCAAAGCTTGGTATTGAAGCATCTTTGTAGATCATTTTCTAGCCCCATGGGACAATTAGTCTCTGGTCTTCCCACTCACATTTCACTTTTAACCAAAAATACTGCCCAAACTAATTGCTCAGTTTAAGGACAGAGTTTTCAAACACTTTTTGCAAAATCAAAATCCATCTTGAAAAGGCAAAGATTTAGCAATTTTGACCAAATCCACAGGCCTGTGCTCTGAATCCCAAAAAGTGATTCCGAAGAGTTGAAGATTTTTCTGACCCATAACTTCAATGTGCAAATAAATGCATCTCTGGCCTAAATGACTGTTTTGAAAGACCAGCAACTATTTGATGAATTTATAAATGTTGTGTATTTGTTAAAAAAAAGAAAATCAAGTCACTTTGTTTCATATTTTTATGACCTCATGTATTTCATTTTAGTGGCAGTTTTTGAATTTTTGCTCTTAATGGAGGCTCTGAAAACAAAAGGCATTTGTGGGAGTATTCAGTCCTCAGTATTGGCGTTGAGATTTCTGTCTTTTGGCTCTTCTCCTGGCATTTGCATGGTTTCGGAATCTTCTTGCCATCATGCTGAAATGATCAAGCTGCTGCACAGTTTAAACTTTCAGATAAAGCACACCAGCTTGCTTGTCTCAGTACAATGGCAAGAAAACTCTAGTTTCAAAAAAGTACATTTTTTTTGCATTTTAAAACAACACATGCACCCTAAAGGACATTTGAAAATATATCAAAGTAAAAAGACAACAAGAGACTGATCTGTATTCTTACCACCTAGCATCAATGATTGATTTCCTTCTAGGCTTGCTTTTCTGAAACCTATTACTTATTTATTCACAATCAAATAAATATCAGGTTCTGCTCAGCATTATAAGGCACACGCTTTCAGAACTTATGGAGAATTCTTCACATACATCACTTTTTTCTTTTAATTGTGTTGAAAATATACATAACAAAACCTTCACTGATTAAACAGTTTTCACCTATACAATTCGATGACATTGACATTAATTACAATTCTTTATGTTGTGCAATTTCCAAATTTTTCCACCACCATGAACATGAACTCAATGGCCCTCAAGCAAAACTTCCCTTTTCCCCTCTCCCTCCTACCCCTAGTAATTACCTAATAGTCTTTAATTTCTATATAATTGTTTATTTCATGTAAGGGAGATCATACAATGTTTGTGTTTTTGTGCTTGACTTATTTCATGCAGTGTAATGTTTTATAGGTTCATCGGTATTGTGGCATATCCCAGGATTTTGTTTCTCTTTAAGGCTGACTAAATCTCATTGTATAGATATGCCACAGTTTATTTATCCATTCCTTTGTTGAGAGACTTTTCGGTTATTCCAGAAACACCTTCTGCATTAAGATTTCATTTGTGGCTCTTCCTTTGGCTGTTGTGAAAAATGTTGCAATGGACCTTGATATACAGGCTTCTGTTTGCATTCCTGCTTTCAGTTCTTCTGACTGTATACCTAGGACTGGGATTGCTAGGTCATATGGTAATCCTGTGTCTAACTTTTTGAGGAATCGCCAAACTGTTCTCCACAGTAGCTATAAACCATTTTATATTCCCATCAGATATAGATGAGTTCCAGTTTCTCCACAAGGCACTTCACTTTTAATGATGTAAAACCAAACTCACTGCCGTGGAGTCATTTCCGACTCATAGCCACCCCTCCTTTAGTTTCTGAGGTGGTATCTCTACAGAAGTAGATTACTCAATCTTCCTTCTGAGGCGTGGCTTGTGGGTTTGAACTGTGAGCCTTCTGGTTAGTAGTCAAATGTCTTAGGCACTATGTCACCAAAAAACTCCTTTTAATGCTGTACTGTGTCAGAGAAAGTAGACACACACCTGCACTGCCCAATTGTTTATCAATTGTGTTTCTTCAATTTTTCAATATTTCTTCTATTGGATTCCTAGTACAGGAGCAGTCAAGACATCACAGGAGGAAGCACTCGGTGTGTATGTCTAAGCCACTTTTCCCTGTAATCATTCAGGGGTAGAATTCTCCCCTTCCATGCAGGAGCCCTGGGTTTGATTCCTGGCCAATGCTCCTCATGCTCAACCACTACTCATCTGTCAATGGAGGCTTAATGTTATTATGATGCTGAACAGGTTGCAGAAGACCTGCCAGACTAAGAAGAGTGAGGAAGAAAGGCCTGATGATCAGCCACTGAAAACCCTATGGATTGCAGTGGTCTGATCTACAACTGATTATGTAGCTGGCACAGGACCAAGAAACACTTCAGTCCAATGTGCATGGGGTTGCCATGAGCTGAGGCTGACTTAATGACAGCTAACAGTAACAAAAATTCTAACTACAGCCAAGCTCTGGGCCCATGCACAGAATCTAGCTTCTCAGGGACCCTTGAGCTCCTGGTCTGGGACGATCTGCCTGATACCACCTCTGCTGGGTCAAAGGGTATCCCCAAACAACCTGGAAGCTAGGTGGTTCCTCTAAGCTCCACCCCCAACCAGTGAGCCAGCTGGAGTGATCCAATTCTTTCAGCCTTTTTACAGCCATTGTTCTCTCCAAATCCTGCTCAATCTCAGTGTGACTATCCCAGCCTTCTGATCCCTACCAACATCAGTGCCTCAGGAACCAAGGTAAGAAAAGATTCCAGCTCCTATCTAGTTTGAGAAAACCACAGTCTATCTGAGTGGCCTGTTGTGGGGCTGGCACAAGACTAGCATTTGAGAAGACACTGGCCCTTTCTGAAGACAAAACTGACCTGTAAGTTGTCCAGCACAATTGTGATAAGATAGTTTTGGTTTTATAACATATTTCCTGAAATTGCCCTCGCTATGCATTTGTGTTGATTGATGTTATAGATGTACAGACACACAGATATTAATAAGTAAAAGGTGTTAATATTTATTATTATGATGGAAAGTATACAATGTCAGGGACCATATTTGATGAGGCAGTGAAAGTTCAAAGAGAGAGACTGACTTCTCCGAAGACCACACACTGAGTTGATTTAAATATCCATCCACTGACCTTATAGGGTCTTTCACCCTCTGTCAGTGGCAGAAAACTGTGGAATTATCTGGTCTTGTTATAGATGAGAAAACCAAAATCCTGAGAAGAAAAGTGAGTAATCCATGGCACCCACTTGTCACTGACAAAATCAAGTCTACAAATTCAATCTGAAGCTCACCACTAAACCAGTTGTCATTGAATTGATTCCAACTCATGGCAACCCCATGTGTACAGAGTAAACTTGTCCTCTAAGGGGTTTCAGTCACTGATTCTTCAGAACTATACTACCAGGCCTTTCCTCTAAGGCTCTGGGTGGTTTTGAACCATCAAATTTTCAGTTAGCAGTCCAGTGCTTAACTGCGTGTAGTTAACCCAACCTTAACTCAAGCTGACCATTTACTTGCTAGCAATTGACAATAGGACACAGTTTCTAGGGGGTGTGAGTCTGGAAATACTGAGGAGCAAAAGGTCACCTGAGACTCCCTGTGTCCTTTCCAGCTCTCTGAGTGTTTCCCCTTCTGAAGAGCACTCCTGGGCCCTCTGTCTCCCCAGCCTACATACGTGCCAGGCTGTTTGTACAAAAAGAACATGTTCCCATGAAGTATGGAAAGCTAGAAACTCTGCCAATTTGCCCTGAGCAGGCATTCCAAGCCGTCCTGGGGACCTGTCAGTCAGTGATCAATTTGCCCGTTACCGGAGCCTCCAAGATTAGCCGACTAGGGCAGGTGGATCTAGTTTCCCAGCTAGGATCTGTGGAAACTCCTTGGACCTTGCTGGCGGGTGGGCGCCAAGAGGGGAGACACTACCATCAGGTCTCAAAGCCCCAACAAATCCGTGTCCCAGCTGGGGAGGGCAGTCCGACATCCTAGCTGAACTGATTTGGCACACCCGCCAGCAGCTGACGTCACTCCCTGTTTTCCACGGTGTGCCTGAAGAAGCTGTGGCCTCGGCCTTCTTGGGTGGCTTGGAGCTGATAGATTTGCTACCCTTTCTAAGCAATCTGGAAGAAAGTAATAGTAGGATGACTGCATCCTGTTTTACACCCTGTTTTACATCCTGTTTTATTTTTTCTCCCAAAGTGTGTTTATATCCATTCTCTTTGTCTGAGAGTCTGCTTACAAATGCACTGCAAGTATATCTGAGAAGGGAGTTGGCTCATGAGGTGGGAGAGACTCCAACAAGAAAGGATTTCTTGCAGGTCATGTTGCTAATGCCCAGCAGAAAGAACCTAGAGGCTCTTTTATGCTTGCTGGTCCAACCTCTTCTGGCACTAGCCGCATTCCTCTCAGGACAGCTTCCTTAATTCAATTCTGCTTGGTTATCTATCTGACCAGGTCAACCCCCTGATTAAAACCCTTCAGTGGCTCCTCATCATATATAGGGTAAAGTCCAAAATCCTTGTCAGAACATGTGAGAGCTTTGTGAAAAGACCCCCCACACATACCCACTTTAAGAATTGCAATTTCTGAGCGAAACAGTAAACTTTGTTCTTCTGTACCTTTGCATATGCTGCTCCTTTTTGTCATAGATTCTTCCCTCTATTTACCTGGAGAACTCCTATTTATCCTTCAAAGCCCTAGACATATATTAGTTCCCTTCTGAACCCTCCTCTGAGCCATGCACACCCCGGATATCACTATACTTGCTCTGGGTTACTTCAGAACTTTGTACATTTGTGAGTACAAAGTGCACATACATAGAAATCTCTCTCATTCATTAGACCATAAGACTATTTTTTGGAGTCTCTGGATGGTACAACAGTTGATGTGTTCAGCTGCTAACCAGAAGTTTGGAGGTGTAAGTCCATCCAGAGGAGCTTCAGAAGAAAAGCCTGGTGATCTACTTCTGAAAAAGTAGCCATTGAAAGCCCTTAGAAATACAGTTCAACCGTGACATGCACGGGGTCATCATGAATCAGGGTAGACTTGATGGCAACTGGTTGGTTTTTGTTTGTTTGTTTTATGGTAGTATTTGTAACCCAAAGCATGACACAGTGCCTGGCACATGGCACATACTCCATAAAATCTTGCCATCCTTAGCCTATGAAAGGGTTCTGTTTGCATGTGTCTTCTGAGAGCAGGACTCTATTTAGGGCTGCCCATGATGGCATCTTAGCAGAGGTGATTTATGAAAGGCAATGAGGGCTAGGAGAGTGGCTGTTTTCTGACAACTTTCAGTGCTTCTCTCAGATATCCATTCCTGAATTCTGAGGTTACAAAACCATCCCCTGTGGCCATATAGGTGAGGTGCAGGCTGGGTCCTGGTTGCAGATCCCAGTATTATTGCCCATTCTTGCTGCATCTCTTTGAGTCTTCGTTCAGCATAACCTATTATTCCTGCCACATATGAAAACATGGCAGCAGTGATAGGTGACCAGTCTACACAGCTTTAGATTAGATGCCCTGCTTCACCCAGACTCTGGAACCACAGCCCTTTTTCTACATTTCTTCACTTCCCCTCTCTGACTTGTCCCACCCATTGACATACATTCAGAGCTTCAATACTTGACTTCATTCTCATCTTTCTTCCAAATATATCTCTCTCCAGCCCACCTAATTGCAGACAGCTGATTACAAAGGCTCAGCCACAGGATAGACCTTGCCCCCTAACACATGCTAGACCATCTACTGTATTTCCACAGCCCATCATGAGGCTGACATTGTTCAACCCAGCAAAAGGCTTGGAAACCAAGCCCTAATTCTCTAAATTGAGGGACTCCATTACTACTACATATAGCCTTAAGTACTGACCCCCAGCTCTGCCTTCTTAAAATTCTGGCCTTGGCTGTAGTATACCAGACTCGGAATTAGCAACACAAAACACCTCATTTGGGGCCTGGGTATCTCAGATGTTTCCTGCTGCCCAGGGAAGATGTCCAGCCTGGGCAAAGGTCCACCAAGCTTGAGAAATTTGTCTGAATCCATCAAAGTCACTTTGGAACATAAAACTCAAAACCCTTCTTCCCAGTAGGAAGGCTCCACTCTGCCAAAACGCCAGCATGCCCTGCCATCAGCAATAATTGCTGACAAGAATGGAAAGAACCATGCAAGATAAAAAAAGATTTCAAATTGTTCAGGCATCAAAAATTGTCTATGGTCATGATACGAATGTCAGAAGTCAGGGGTGAGGAAGGAGACAACCTCTCTGAAATTGACCTATTCTCCCTCCTCTAACATACACACAGCTCTAGTTGTAGAACTGTTATTACCTGTTACTTACTCCATTCTCTTCCTACGCCATTCCTTCCTCAGCCTGGTTAAAATTAACCCCTTTATGTCTTTGACCAATCTGCAGGGTGGAGACATAAGGCAATCAGAAAGGCAGGAGAGAAGTGAAAAGGAAGAGAAGAGCTATTTATATTTGCCATTGTATTGCTTTTGACCTTCTGGGTAAAATAGTCCTGGATGCTGTAAGATAAACTTTAGTCATTTTATATAGCTTAAAATATTTTTATTAAAAGTGATCACATTCTTTAATAAAATGTGGATTCCAGTTATGTTGTTGTTGTTGTTGTGTACCATCGAGTTGGACTCGACTTCTAGCGATCCCTCCTTGGGTTTCCGAGGCAGTATCACTATGGAAGTAGATTGCCCCATCTTCCTTCCGAGGAGTGGCTGGTGGGTTTGAACTGCCAGCCTTCTGGTTAACAGTCAAGTGCCCTAGCCACTATGCTACCAGTTGTTAGTTGCTGTCAAGTCAGCTCTGACTCTCGGCAGCCTTATATGGAAAGAAATGTTGCCTGGTCCTGTGCCATCTTCACAATCCATTGTTGTGGCCACTGCATGTTTTGAGTACCTTCTAGTTTAGGGATCTCAAATTCCAGCATTATACTGGATGATATTTTATTGTTATCTATAAAGTTTTCGTTGTCTAATTTTTGTAACTAGATCTCCAGGTCTTTCGTCCCAGTTTTAGTCTGGAAGTTTTGTTGCAATCTATCTACCACAGGTGACCTTGTTGGTATTTGAAATATCTGTGGTAGCTTTCAGCATCACAACAACATACACAATGTGACAAATTGTCAGCTGGTGATGTGATCATGGAAGAAATGCATATTAAACAAATGGAGCTATCTAATCCACTCCTAGTGAGTAATAAGCCACCCAGGTGATACTGCTGATCCTTCCCTGGAGATCACTCTGTGCTGGGAGGCAGGAGATACACTGAGGATGGTGGACAAAAAGAAGTAGAAGACAAAGGCCTGTGTGAGGAACTTAGAATCTACTGAGGGAGACAAACAGGAGTATGAAATGTATGAAATGTAGTATGAAAACTACAACATTGCAAGTGTTTTACAAATGCAACTCAGTTCCCCATCAAGCTTGGGAATGTAAGGCTTCTGGGATAACAGGGCCCTGAAGGTTCAGTAGCATCTGGTTGAGGTGGGGAGAAAAGGAAGGCCCCAGAACAAGCTCCAGACAGGGTCATTGAGCTGTTGGAAATGCCAGAGAGCATTCATTGTGATTTCAGGCTCAATTATTCTGGCCTCCCTAGCTGGTCCTGCTGAACTCTTTGTCCTGGGCACTATTTTCCTATTGCTAGGCTTACCCTTGAGCTTTATTTCAGTTATTTGTTTACATGTATTGCTTGACATGATCAATGAATTAATGAACAAGTAGAATTTTGAAGGATAAGTAGGCATTAAATGGAAGTGGGAGGAATGATGTTCTTAGCAGAGGGAATGATCTATGCAAAGGCCCAGAGGCAAAAAGTTTGGGGCCTGTCCAGGAGTCATGGTTCAGTGTGGCAGGAAAGTAGGGTAAGAACCAAGAAAGTTAGGGCTTGCATGCTGGGTTGGGGATTCCAGTAGGACTTACAGGCTTTCGAATATATTTTAACCAATTTCAAGAAAGAGCAACACATTCATTTTTTCTTTTCTTAAGTTTACAATGTACTTTTCCCAACCCAGTAAAGAAAGTGGGATTTCCAAGTTGGGTTTGGGAGTTGAGAGTGGTTTGGGAAAGCAAAGACCGGACAGTAAACCTCTTCTCTGCATAAAAGTCCTAAGTAGCACCCGAGTTTTGGCATTGACATTTGTGTCCACCTTTGCATGATGCTCTAGATGCAGAGCTGACATGCTCAATAGAGCAAACCATCAGACTTGGACCTTAGCTTGGCTCTCTCTTTGGAGCATTCTCCAGTGAATTAGATGCAGATTTAGTGGTCTGAGTTTTCAGCCCATGGCTCCCTCCTTGTAGTCTTTCTCCAGAGGAAGCAGAGACCCTAGACATCACATTAAACAGGGTGGCTCTTGTGTAAGCTCAGCCCCAGAGTCTTCTCTGCAGCCCTGGGGCAGGGGCTGATGCATGTTGGGCTCCACTCAGCACCGTGGATTTCTGTCCAGTCAGGCACTGATTTGCGGTCTGTGAGTTGATGGATGCTTTGGTTGCTGGCAGCCAGGAGAGTGTGAAGTGACTCTAAGATAAAAGAAGCCCTCTCCATTATTTACAGCTGAGCTCTGGGAGCACAGACAGTCTTCCAAGGTTGGAGGAAGGTGAGGGGGAGCCAGCAGTGGGTGGGTGGCCCAGGGTCCTGGAATGAATGAGGTTCTGGGATGAGAGAGCCAGGAGTCCTAGGTTCTCCCACTGGCTCTCACCCAACTAGCTGCATGACTGTAGGTAAATCATTTCCTCTCTCTGAGTCCCTTTGCCACAAAGTAGTGACAATAATTTTGATCTTATCTTCAGCTGTGAGTGTCATAAGGATCTAGTGCTTTTATAAAAGGACTATGCAAGACCCTAAAACTCTATGAAAATATACTGTAGAGTAAAAAAAAAATATATATATATTTACATCAACTTGAATCTGACTCATGGTGATATCATGTTCACAAAATAGAACTACTCTATAGTGTTTTCTTGGCTGCAATCTTTATGGAAGCAAATAGCCAGGCTTTCCCTCTGTGGCATTGCCAAATGGGTTCAAAATGCCAAGTTTAGGTTACTAGCTGAGAGCAAACCATTTGAGAGCTACCTTGAGAGCTACCCAAGAACTTTTATTGTTGAGTAAAGCTTCATTAAAGAAGGTCAGGGAAGGTGCTTATGATGTGCTCAGCTGATGATTCCTAACATGACATTGAGGGTGTGTTGAAGATTACAGGTATTGCAGGTTTTAAATATTACATTTTATTCTAATGTATAGTGAGATATCCATGAAATAAAACCTTTGATTCTATGACCTTTATTGTTTAGATAGGGCTACAATGGCTTCAGGCATAGCAAAGATTGTGAGCATGGTGCAGGACCAGACTTATTTCACTCTGTTGTATATAGGGTCACTGAGTGAGAGCCTACTCAACAGCACCTCATAAAAACAAAGTGTAAAAAATAATGAAAACATTTAAAAAACTGATATGACAAACATGAAAGGGGCTCGGCAGTGCCTAAGGATTGGGAAGCATGTTCTGGGTAAAAATAGATCTTTGGCCATAACCATTTCCCTCAGTCTTTTCAATCTTATGATATAGGCATAGTAGTACCCATTCTTCAGGGTGAGGAAATTAAACCTCCAAGATACAAAGGAACCTTCCCAAGGTCACACAGGTGGCAAGAGTTAGAGCCAGGTTGTACATGTTTTGCCTATTTCATGATGACATCCATAAACAGGCTTGGAGAAGTAAGTATCTGCCTGAATTAAATATTGGTGCATTGGGATTTCAGTCAGGTCAGCCCATCCCCAGAATGTGCACTCCTTCCACTATACTTAGCACCACTTTCTTGTTTGTAGACATTTGCCCAAGGGGTATGATAGTGGGTTAAGTCCTTCTTCTTCATAAGGACATTTGTAGTTTTTGTTTTATGTGATCTTCATAAAGTTCTGTGAGTTGAACTGAGTTCATTATGTTGACTTTACAGATAGGGACCACCATCTGTCAGTTTGTCATCCTGCATGGCTTCCTACGATTCTGGAAGCCATGTCACCAGTATTTTAAATAACAAGAGGATCAGCCATGGTAGATAGCTTTAGTGGAGCTTCCAGACTAAGACATACTAGGAAGAAAGGCCAGATGCTCTACTGTCTGATATTTTACTGGAAGATGAGCCCCCTATGTTAGAAGGGACCCAAAATGCACTTTGGCTACACAATGGACTTATAAAGATGGTGTCCAACAAGGCTAAAGAATGGTAATTAGAGGTTCCAGTAAGATGGCAGAATAGGCAGAAAGACTGAACAGACCCTCTTCAACAAAGAAAAAGGGGAACCAATTAACACAGATACAGAAAAAAATCCTGGACCCCTGAGCTTTGAAGGGAAGGACATAGCAGTGGACTAAACTCCAACTAGCAGAAGAATTTACATGAAAATACCAAAAAAGGAAACATACGGAGCTGCAGTCTGGCAGCAATCCTGATGGCACAAACAGCTTGCATATTGCCGACTGGTGGTAGGACCTAAGAATTAACCTAAAAATCATCCTTGCTAGCCAGGGATTGCACAGAGGATTGCTCTGGTGGCTGGGGAATAAAAGGGGAAGCAGAGAAGAGGAAGGCAGATTGAGCTGTGGACTTTTGCCTGTCTAGAGGGTACAGCCATTTTGAATGTTTACAAGTGCCTCAACCATTTTAGATATTTAAAGCGACAGCATGTTCCCAGGTTCTAGGGACTTAGGAACAGGCTCCACTTGCTGGGAACTGCAAAGACATCATGGATGCACAGACTACTAGAAAGATGTGACTTTCCCCTTGTTACTCTTATACCCATCACCCTCTTGGTGAATGGAGGTGCAGCCAACTCTCACTTCCACCCACTTTCTAGGCTGGCAGGAACTCCATTCCAGTCTGGGTGCTCCCACAGAGCCTGGGTGCCCTGCCCCTCCTTGTCAAGATTTTTGTTTTTCTTTTTTTAGTTAGTTTGTTTTTGTCTGTTTTAAAACTACTACTATTATTATTACTTTTGTCTTCTTTATTATCATTGTTTATTATTCCCTTCCCAGGTTCTAGTTTTCAGCTTTTTTTCTTTTCCCTGTTCCTGGTTCCTTTTTTTTTTTTTTTTTTCATCCTTGTGGGTAACCCTGTTCCTTGTTTTTCTTTTTGCATTTTTTCCCATTTTTTTCTTCATTATTATTCCTCTATATTTATTTCTTTTATTGCCCTCTCCCCAGATATTGCAGTGTTTTTCATTTTGTTTTGTTTTTCTTTTTTTCCCTTTTCTCTTTTTTGGTTACTGTTCTTCTGTGATTATGCAGTCTGTTTTGGTCCATTTGCTTTTACTTTTTTGATGGTTATTCAATTGTTATTTTTGTCCAACTGAGTGGGAGACAGCAAAATCCCCTTACAACATAACTACAACCACACCTACTGCAGCTTCATTTACTGAATGAGAGTCGCCACCTCCTTCTTCACCAACAGGCCTATGATAAACGGCCACCAAGAAGAACCTGACTCACCCTTAGCTGCTCTTCACAAACAGTTAACAGAGATCTAAATACAACAACATCACAATGTCTCAGATAAAACAGACCATCACAGTCCACACAAAGAAACAAGATAAAGTGGTAGAAACAAGGGAGCAGGATACAGATCCAGAACACATCCCTGAGGAAGAAGCAGCATTGGACCTCCTTGATAAGGAATTCAAAAGAATTATATTTAGGTATCTTCAAAGGATTGAGAGACAGATCAAGGAAAACACAGACAAATCCCTAGAAGAATTTTGGAAGAAAATACAAGAACAAAATGACAAAATAAATGAACAAGTTAGAAATGATTCAAAACCTACAGATAGAAATCCAGAAGATTAATACTAAATTGTCAGAAATAGATAACACATTGAAAGGGCAAAACAGTAGAATTGATGCAATGGAAGACAGAATTAATGAGATTGAAGACAAATATCTGAATACTTCTTTGGAAAGGGATTAATCAGAAAAAATATATAAAAACAAAATGAAGAAACCATAAGGTTCATGTGGGATACCATCAAAAGGAATAACCTACATGTCATTGGAATTCCAGAATAGGAAGAGAAAAATAAAACCACTGAGAAAGTTGTCCAAGATTTGTTGGAAGAGAACTTCCTTGATATGATGAAAGATGAAAATATATCCATTCAGAAAGTCCAATGAACCCAAAATAGGATAGAAAACAAAAGAAAATCACCAAGGCATATCATCATCAAACTCACCAAAATCAAAGACAAAGACAGAATCCTGAAAGCAGCATGGAAAAAACAAAAAGTTACTTACAAAGGACAACCAGTAAGAATAAGCTCTGATTTCCCAGCAGAAACCATGCAAGTGGGAAGGCAATAAGATGATATATATAAAACCCTGAAAGAGAAAAATATTCAACCAAGAATAATATACCTGTCAAAACTGTCCCTCAAATATGATGGTGAAATTAGGAGATTTCCAGATAAGCAGAAACTAAGGGAATTTTTTAAAACAAGACCACCTTATAAGAGATTTGAACAGAGAACCAATAATAGCAAACAACAACCAACCATTAATACACAAGATGACATAACTCAGAAACCACAGCTGTGGATATATCCAAAGTAAAATAAGCTTACAATATTCTAAACAGGGAACCAGGGACTTCAATTGGCAAATGTGGACAACTACAAACCAAAAAGAGGGAAAATACTGTGAAGTTAGAGAACTTCTAAATGGTGAGGAAGTCAAGAGAGTTGCAAGATAAAAAGGACTATTCCAAACTTGGGGAGAAAATTACAAATCATATGGTAACCTCAAGAAAAATGATAAAACTTCACATTGTAATAAAAAAGAGGACAAACACAAATATTCAGCAAATACTAAAACAACAGCAACAAAGGAAATGATAACATGATTAATAAACATAATGAGCTCAGCAAAGAAAATAATATGGAACAAAGAAACCAAGGACACCATGAACAAAATGACAGCAACCAATTCATACTTGTCAATAATTACTATAAATGTTAATGGATTAAATGCACCACTCAAGAGATGGAGAGTTGCAGATTGGATAAGAAAACAAAATCAATCAATATGCTGTCTACAAGAGACACACCTTAGAGACAAAGACAAAAATAGACTAAAAATCAAAGTTGGAAAAAAGATATATCAAGCAAATGGCAACTGTAAAAGAGCAGGAGAGGCAATATTAATTTCTGATCAAATTGACTTTAAGAAAAAAAACACCATACAAGACACAGAAGGACATTATATAATGATTAAAGGAACAATTGGCCAAGAAGATATAGTCATAATAAATATCTATGGACCCAATAAAATACCCCAAAATACAAAAATCATACTTTAAAAAGTTGAAAAAACAAATCGATGACTCCACAGTCATAGTAGGAGATTTTAATACACCATTTTCAATGAAATATAGAACTGGAAAGAAACTCAACAAAGATGCAGAAGAGCTAAACAATACAATCCACCAACTTGACCTTACAGATATCTACAGAGCACTTCACCCAACAACAGCACAATATGCATTCTTTTCCAGTGCACATGGAACATTTTCCATGATAGAATATATGTTAGGCCATAAAGCAAGCCTTCATAAATTTAAAAACATTGAAATACTGTAAAGCATCTTCTCAGATTACAATGCTATCAAATTAAAATCAACAATAGGAAAACCAATGGAAAAAGAGTAAACACATGAAAACTGAACAACACCCTCCTTAAGAAAGACTGGGTAAGAGAAGAAATAAAAAGTGAAATTCAAAAATTCCTTGAATCAAACGAGAATGGAAACACAACATACCAAAATCTTTGGGACACAGCAAAAGCAGTGATCAGAGGCCAATTTATAGCAATATATGCACACATCAAAAAAGAAGAGTCAAAATCAACACTTTAAATCAACATCTCCCACAATTAGAAAAAGCACAGCAAGAAAAACCTACAGTCACCAGAAGAAAGGAAATAATAAAGATTCAAGCAGAAATCAATGAAACAGAAAATAGAAAGGCAATAGAAAAAATAAAAAAGATAAGATGTTTGTTTTTTGAAAAGATTAATAAAATTGACAAACCACTAGCAAATTTAACAAAGGAAAAGGGGGAGAAAATATAAATAACACAAATAACAAATGAAAAGGGTGAGATCACAAAAGAACCAACTGAAATAAAAAGGATAATATCAGGATACAATTGGCATAACATAGTACACAAAACATTGTTCCACCTCCTATTTGGCGAGTAGCAACTGGAATCTTAAAAGCTTAAAAGCAACCATCAAGATGCAACGATGGGTCTCTCCTCATCCAGAGCAAAGAAGAATGAGGAAAACCAAAGATTCATGGAAACAATTAGTCCTCGTGACTGGTACACCATGTGATCCTCAGCCTGTACAACTATGAGACCAGAAAAATTAGATGGTGCCTGACTACCACTATCAAACACTCAGAGGGAGATCTATGTAGGAGATCTTTGATAGAGAGGGAAAACAATATGGAACAAAACTCAAAATCATTTGAAAAATAAAAAGGGGGGGACCTGGTTTGTTGGTCTGATAGAACCTGGTGGAACCACTGAGACTATGGTCCCTAGCTGCCCTTCACGTCTGGAACTGAATCCACACCTGTGACTTCTAGCCAAAACAAAAGACAGGCATATGAGTTGAACATATACCTGAGGTAGATACATTCCTTGGAGAGAACAATCATGGGAGAAAGAAGGGCTGTTTATGCACAGGGAGACAGCGCAGGAGGCAGGAGTACATGGAGGGATGGACATAAGGAAGAGATAACTATTGGGAGGATGTGGGACAGGACCTGTTGCAGTGGGATAAATTGTGGTCAATGTCATGAAACAACGTGCATGTGAGCTGCTGTATGGAAAGTGAATTTGCTCTATAAATTTTCACTCAAATGAAAATTAAAAAAAAAGAAAGAAAGAAACTAAGTACTTCTGTCAGTGAGTTGTATACCTGTAAAGGAAACAAACAAACAAACAAAGTGGTAACTAAAAACAACACCACAGGGAAACGAAAATTCTTAGAAAAGGAAAGAATGGAGGGAAAAAGGAAGGGATGGATGGAGGAAAGGAATGAGGGAGGGAGGAAAACCATTTACTGAGAGTATTTGATTTGTCAGGCACTTTCACATATGCTAACTCATTTAAATCCCCTTCTTCAGATGAAGAAATAAAGGCTCTGAGGATTTACATGATTTACCACCAGTCATACAGGAAATAAGTAGTAAACCTAGACCTCCGAGGCGGATCATATGACTCTAGGACCAGACCAAAGTAATCAACTGTGTTTTTTGGTAGCTTTATGCACGTTGCTGGTTTTCCCCCAGGAGAGTGGAGAAGATATTGGAATTAAAAACAGAAATTACACTTATAACTTGTCTTTTTTGGAAAAACAAACAAACAAAACTTCTTGAAATAAAATCAGTGTCTAGGGGGATTACTGAAGGTGAGAAGTGGTTTTTAAATTGAAGAGAGTTTAAGGGAAATATCTTCTCTTTTTGTTAGAATCCCAAATAGAAGGGAGCAGTGACAAGCAACATGCCAGTGAGAGAGCTAAGGGCCAGAGATTAGAGATTCTGGGATGAACTTTACCCCTGTGACAGCTCACCTAAAGACCTGGGAAAACTGTGTTTTCCCTAGCCTTGTTATTTACATCCTTATAATGGGTTTACTAATCTTACCAAAGGAGATAAGAAATGTGACCATTTCATTAAAAATATTTATAGTCTCAGCAAAAAACTTGAATCGACCTTTCTCCAAAGAAGATATGCAAATGAAAATATAAATAAGCACATGACAAGATGTTCAGTGTCATTAGTCATTGGAGAAATGCAAATCCAAACCACAATGAGATACCACTTTATCCCTAGTACTGTGGCTATGATCAAAAAGACAGATAATAAGTGTTGGCAATGATGTGGGGAAATTGAACTCTCATATACTACTAATGAGACTATAGAATGGTACAACCATTGTGAAAACAGTTTGACAGTTCTTCATAGAATTAATTACCACATGTCCCAGAAGTTTCACTCTTAGGTATACCTAAAAGAATTAAAAACAGGTACTCAAACAAATATATGTACACACGTTTATTGCAGCATTATTCACAATAGTCAAAAGATGGAAATAACAAAACTGTCTGTCAGTGTATAAACAAATTGTGGTATATCCACACAATGTAATAGTCTCACTCACTGCCATCAAGTTGATTCTGACTCATAGTAATCCACATTGGGTTTCCGAAACAATAAATCTTTACAGAAGTAGAACGCCCTGTCTTCTTTCCACAGAGCAGCTAGTGGGGTTAAACTACCAACCTTCTGGTTAGCAGGCAAATGCCTTAGGCCCGGCACCACCAGAGCTCCTTTTGTTGTTGTTAAGTGCCGTGGAATCGTTTCTGACTCATAGCGACCCCATGCACAGCAGAATGAAACACTGCCCGATCCCACGCCAGCCCCACAATCCCTGCTATACTTGAGCCTATCATCACAGCCACTGTGTCAATCCATCTCGTTGAAGGACTCCCCCTCTTTCGTCGACCCTCCACCCTACCAAGCATGACATCCTTCTCCAGGGAATGGTCCCTTCTTACAACATGACCAAAATAGGTGAGACGAAGTCTGGCCATTCTTGCTTCCAAGGAGCATTCTGGCTGCACTTCCTCCAGGACAAATCTGTTAGTTCTTTTAGCAGTCCATGGTACTTTCAGCATTCTCCGCCAGCACCACAACTCAAAAGCATCAACTCTTCTTCGGTCTTCCTTATTCATTGTCCAGCTCTCACATGCATACGAGGCGATTGGAAATATCATGGCTTGTGTCAGGCACACCTTAGTCCTCAAGGAGATATTCTTGCTCCTCCGCACTTGAAACAGTTCCTTCGCAGTTGACTTTCCCAATGCTACACGTCGTCTAATGTCCTGACTGCTGCTTCCGTTGGCATCGATTGTAGAACCAAGCAATGTGAATTCTTTGACAACCTCAATCTTCTCTCCATTTATTGTGATGCTGCTCATTGGTCCAGTTGTGAGGATTTTTGTTTTCTTTATGTTGAGATGTAATCCATACTGCAGACTGTATTCTTCAACCTTCATCAGTAGGTGCCTAAGTCATCCTCACTTTCAGCAAGCAAAGTTGTATTGTCTGCATATCTCAGGTTGTTAATGATTCTTCCTCCAATCCTGATACCACGTTTGTCTTCATATAGTCCAGCTTCTTGGATTATTTGCTCAGCATATTGATTGAATAAGTGTGGAGAAAGGATACAACCCTGACGCACTCCCTTCTTGATTTTAAACCATGTAGTGTCCCCTTGTTCTGTTCGAACAACAGCCTCCTGGTCAAGGTACAGATTCCTCATGAGTACAATCAAGTGCTCG
This sequence comes from Orycteropus afer afer, assembly GCF_000298275.1. Taxonomy (NCBI): domain Eukaryota; kingdom Metazoa; phylum Chordata; class Mammalia; order Tubulidentata; family Orycteropodidae; genus Orycteropus; species Orycteropus afer. The sequence goes on from NW_006921591.1 coordinate 13,772,138, forward strand.
GGAATTCCCATTCTTCTCAATGTTATCCATAATTTGTCATGATCCACACAATCAAATGCCTTTGCATAGTCAATAAAACACAAGTAAACATCTTTCTGGTATTCTTTGCCTTGAGCCAGGGAAAACCAGAGCTCCTTACAATGTAATATTAGTTAACCATAAAAAGGAGTTAAAAACTGATTCATGTTACAATATGGATGAACATTGAAAACATCATGCTAAAAGAAGTCAGACACAAAAGGTCAAATATTGTGTGATTCCATTTATATGAAATATATAATATTTGCAGAGATGCAAAGCATATTAGCAGTTGTTAAGGGCAAGAGTGAGAGGAGAATAAGGAGTGCTGCTGAATTAAAATATTTTGGAACTAGCTAGAAAGGTAGTTGTGTACAATTGTGAAGGTGTTAAATATCACTGAATTGTACACTTTTAAATAGTTAATTTTATGTTATGTTTTACCTAAATTGAAAAAACAGAACAAAAAAAAATTGTAGCCCCAATTTCATTTGTTTTCATAGCTATCATCACTACCTAACATGTAGCTAGTTTTTATCAACTCTGTCTAGAAGTCCCTGGGTGGTAGAAAAGGTTAACATACTCAGCTACTAACTGGAAGGTTGGAGGTCTGAGTCCACCCAAAGGTGCTTCGAAAGAAGGGCTGGGTGATCTGCTTTCAAAAGATCAGCCATTGAAGAATGAATGATTGCACTGTATATTTCATTAAAAAGGGATTATGTTATCTTTGCCCTCTTATGAATCTTCAACACCTACCACAGGTCTGTCTGTCATAAACTCTTAACAAACACTTGTTGAACAATTTAACTGAAGAAAGTAAAAACATTTTTAAACAACAAGAAACCACAGGCATTAAAACATACGATATACAAATCCAAGAGCAACATCCCACTGAATAGAAAGGCCAAAATGAAAACTGAAATTGTAACTACACTCAAGCCACTTTACTGCAACTCTGACTTGAGTCAACCAACTGATTATTTTGAAAACAACCAGTAAGTACTCTCTTGGTAGCAATCACTTCCAGAGATGAATTCAGCTGATTGTTTGCAAAATTGGTGTGCATGTATAGACATGGAAAGACTGAAAGCCAAAGGTGAAATTACAAAGGTGAGCCCAATGCCCAGGGCCTGCCAGAGAGAGAACCCAGGAAGAGTGTATTAGACTTGAGGGATCATCCCTGTGTTAATAACCTAAACTACTATTAGTGACTTAGGCAGAGAATTTTTCTAGAATGCATATGATTTTTATCTTAACATTATCCCTATAATCACTGGTCCTGATTAAAGACTTCTGCCCTCCAAGATGGATGGGCTCAAACACTTAAATATACAGTAATCTTTCACCTCTTAAATGCTATTTCTCTTAGACATTCTTCTATGCTCTTCAATTTAAAGACCAGCAATTGTTTTTCTTCAATTATTTGAAAAACACTGAGTTGGGTTGGAGGGGGGTGGTAAAAATATAATAATAATTATAAAAACTTTAATTCTTCCTGACCAAGGAAGTTAACTGACTAAGCAGTTAAGAGGCTTGTTACGATTTTTTTTTTTTTTTTTTTTTTTGCAATCTAGAGTCAAATATTTGAAAAAATGCCAAAACATGTTAGCGCTTGTTTCTCCATAAATGCACAGGGCAAGATAGTCATCAAAAAGGAAACGTTAGGATATAATTCATTTAACTCCCCTCACAACCAGCTAGTGCCAAGTGGGCTGGGATTCCCAAGGTTCCCCTGTGCCATCTGACCCCCTAAAGTATTCCTTCCCACGTTAACCAATTGTCACCTTCCTCACCTAAAGGACTACAACATTTTCAAATCTCTTTGTTACTTCTCATCTCAGACTTATATTTAAAAGCATAGTAATTGGAGCTGAGCAGATCCTGAGAGCAAAATAAGCCCTTTGTGATGGATGGGGGTTGAGAATTTTTGCCTGTCTAGTGGCAAATCCTAAACTAAAACAATAACCACCTTATCAGCAGCATCTTAAAGAGCTGCAGTCAACAGTGGATATCTTCATGTAAATCTAGATAGTCTTCTTTCAGACTTGCTGTAAAACAAGAGCATGTCTTACTTCTGGAAACTCTTCCTAGCTTGAGGTTCAAGACCCCCCACAATCTAACTTCAGGCTAATATTTCAGGCTTTTTGCTGGCATTTATCCTGCTGAACTTACCTATTCATCCCCAACCACTCACTCTACCCAAACATCCCATTTTATCTCACATCTGTGTGTCCTTTATCATGTGATTCATGCTCCCTAGAATGTCCTTCTTCCCTTTCTCTGTCTGTCAAGACTTTACTAGTTATTGTAGCTCTGTCTACAGAAGAAATCAACCCCAAGTCATTCCAGACAACCTTAGTAACAAGTAATCAGGCCCTCTTATTTCTTTCCTTGTTTGTTATCACACGATATACAAATCCAAGAGCAACATCCCACTGAATAGAAAGGCCAAAATGAAAACTGAAATTGTAACTACATTCAAGCCACTTTACTGCAACTCTGACTTGAGTCAACCAATTGATTATATATGGGGTTTATGTGACAAACATTTGACTTTGTGTTTCTCTGTCCCCCTAGACTGTGAGCTACACGAGGTCAAGGATGGTCTTTTTATTCACAGTATCCCCAGGCCCTAGCATGGGGCCTAGCACAGAGCAGGGATTAATGAGCTTTTTCTGACTGAAACTGAGTTTAATTCTTGTGCCCTACATGCTATTAGCATCTTGTGGAGGAGACATCTATCTTCTATTCAAACTAAAAGCCTCATGATCTTGCTAAATTCTTTATTTTCCAACCTAAACTCTCTTGGTTCTTTCTATCTCTCCTGTCACATCATTTACAACAGTGTAGAATAATCCAGGTCTGGATTCAAATGCTGACTTCCTAGTGACTGACTGAGTTTCCTTACCTGTGAAATGATGATACTCTGGAAGAGAGGGAAGACAAGATGATGAGATGAGTAGATGTAGGGCACCAGCTGAGTGCCTGGGCAGGCACTGACCATGTATGAGCCCCACCCTCACTCTACTTATATATTTTGGGTAATTTCTGCATGATCAGTGTCCTCCTAAAGGAGCCTCACACTCACAATGTAGCCTAGAACTGAGTAGGACAATTGGGCTTTTATTTCTAAAAGTGTTTGCACTTCATTGTTAGCAATTCTTATGAGCTCAGGGGACATTAATCAAATGATACCCATAAATAGTGACAAATAAAGTTAACCAGTACTCAATTATGATGCCCTTTGAGATAAGACATCAACAGTTTTAATGGATTGTGAATATGAACATGTCATATATATTCCAAACCCATGGTTGGATACTCACTGTGGACCAGCAGATGTGAATTCAAATCCAGCCTTTTTAATTGGTAAGTAAGGTGACAGTAATTCAATTTTCTTTTAACCTCTCTGAGGCTTAATGTTCTAAGAATACTTGCCTCATAGGATTACTATGAGGATTAACACAGAAAGAGCACTTAGTATAGTATCTGACAGATAGTAGGCTGGATAGGAATATCAAATAAGGTTGTTGTGGTAGTTAAATGAGTTAGGGACTGTAATAAAAGTGCTTTAAAGATATGACAAATTCACTCATTACCTCTTCTGTGTTTGTGGTCCCAGTAACAGCACCACCTTCACAACATACCCAAGCAAGACATCGAGACCACTCCTTCTTTTCTCCTTCACCTTATTTCCACCATCCCTCACCTCCATGTCTTCAAGTCCTATTAATTCTACCTCCCTAAGATCTGGCTAGCCTATCTTCTTCCTCTTGCCCCAACACCTTGGTTCAGAGCCAGTTGCTGAGGGCCTGGTGAACACTTTGTCATCTATTCAAGGCCCGTGCAAACATAACTTCTTCCACACAACCTCATGGGCATATGTCACATGTTCCTGCAATGTCTTTTCCTCCTCTTTCACAGCTTGCATACAAAGATGGGGATTTCTATCAATGTCCGGTGTGTTATCTGTCTTCCACACTAGCCTCTAAGTTACAAAGAGTCTGGAACAGTTTGTTTTGCTCATCATTGTGTGTCCCCAGTGCCTAGCGCAGTGTTTGTCATATGAAAGGCAGTGAATAAAGATTCTTGGATGAAAGAATGAGGGACTAAATGAATGAATGAGCACTCGGCTAAGCCGGTAGTTCCCTCTCCACCCTGTGACATAAGTGGTCTTTTCAAAAACAAATCTGATCATCTAGATAATGTGGATGAACTTGGAGGACATTATGCTGAGTGAAATAAGTCAATCACAGAAGGACAAATATTGTATTAGTCCATTATTGTAAAAAGTCAAGGAAAGGTTTATATATGGAAGGAAATTTTCTTTGTTGGTTACCAAGGGTGGGAGGGGAGGGGAGAGAACATTGCTAAATAGGTAGAGACAAGTATTGATTTGGGTGAAAAGAAGGGAAATGTACCAAATGTGAGTGATCAACAAGATGCCATTGAGAAAGAGGAAGACATAGAGAGGTGCATTGGAGGTACAGACAACAAAGATGAACCCTTTTGCACATACAGTACTGCATTGTTGGTGAAGGCAAACTTTGATCTATGAGTGGATAAGTGGATGGACAGGCGGAGAAATTACGTATGTCTTTGTAGAGGGAAGTGTGCCCATGACCATGTAGAGGGTTGACAGACAATGTTTCTACAAGTGTGTTTGTATGTTCTGTAAGAATTCCAAGGTATATAATAGAGCTGGCAAGGGACAAGATTGTAGTCACTTCTTGTGCACAGCCAGCTACCCAGAGGAAACAAGCATTTGGACCTGTGGGCTCAGGACCATGGTTGCAAGGAACATCAAGCTCAATTGGCATAATATACTACACAAAAACATTGTTGTACAACCTACTTTGGTGAGAAGCAACTGGGATCTTGAAAGCTTGCAAGTGGCCATCTAGATGCAATGATAGGTCTCTCCTTGTCCAGAGCAAAGAAGAATGAAGAAAAACAAAGATTCATGGAAATAATTAGTCCAAGTGACTGGTACACCATGTGGTCTTCAGCCTATATGACTATTAGACCAGAAGAACTAGATGGTTGACTAGATGGTCAACCAATCAAAGGGGGATTTATGTAGGAGGTCCTGGATAGAGTGATAGAACAATGTGGAAGAAAACTCAAAATCATAAAAAAAATAAAGGTGCCTGATCTGCTAGTCTGATAGAGTCTGATGGAATCCCTGAGCCTATGGCCCCTCACTGCCCTTCAGGTCTGGAATTGAATCCACTCCTGTGGCTCCCAGCCAAACAAAAGATAGCATATGAGCTGAACATTTACATTAGGTAGATAAACTCCTTGGAGAGATCAATTATGGGAGAATAGAAGGGCTGTGTGTGCACAGAGAGACAGCTCAGGGGGCAGGAGTACATGGGAGGAAAAGACACAGGGAAGAGGTAACTATGGTGAGGAAGTGGGAAGAGAGCTGTTGTATTGTGGTAAATTGCAGTCATTGTTATGAGACAAAATGTATGTAAACTGCTGTATGGAAAATGAACTTGCTCTGTAAAGTTTCACCCAAATCACAATAAAATTTTTTTAAAAAAATATGATTATGTCATTCTCCTATTAAAAATCCTCCAGAAGTTTTCCATGGTGTGGTGTAGTGAATTACGTGGTATTTCTTTTCTAGCCATAGTCTTTGTGACTCCCACTGGATTACTGGGTGGGACCATGCAAATATGTGTCAACTTGGCTGGGCAGCTGGTAGTTGTAATTCCCTATAATGAGACTGGCAATTAACTCCATTGTGGAATTTACTATGAGCAACTGAGTAGCTGCTTTTAAACTCCTGATTGATAAAGTCATTGACCTGGGGATTTCTGTTGGAGCAGCATGAAGTAATCTTCTGGAAAAGTTCACTCTCTCTCAGGTGTGTAGAACTCTGATGTTGGGATTGGTTAGTTTTGCCACTCTGCCAGGCTTAAAATGAGCCCTCCTAGAGGTAAAGGGAGAATCTGACTGCTAGCTGAGAGAGACTCCCGGCTTAGAGAGAGAAGCCTGGCTGAGAGAAACACCCTGCTGAGAGATGGCAGCAGTGGAACCAAGAGGCACAAGATAGAGTGGCTGGCTTCCCTGGCCCACAGAGGCAGAGGCCAGGCTGATAGACCAAGTGCCAGAGAGGTGTGTCTAAGGGCACACCAGAGGGGAGACAGTCCTGACTGAAGAGCTGTATCCTAAGCATGTTCCTGAATTTGAACTGTAGCCTGTTGCTTTCCTAATAAACCCCATAATCTGTGAATTCTGTGTGGCCACTACAGTGAATTATCAAACTCAGCAAAGAGGTGGTGGGTGCCATGGGAGGGATAGTTGGTGTCAAGGTTAGTAAGAGAGCTGGAGGGTGGCAGCATGTCTGAGCTCATAGGAACAGGCCTTGGGCTGCTGATGGTGATTCTGTCTTCCTCTTGTGTAGTTGTTGTTGTTGTGTTGTTGTTAAGTGCCGTTGAGTCGTTTCCGACTCATAGTGACCCCATGCACAGCAGAATGAAACACTGCCCTATCCCGCGCCAGCCCCACAATCCCTGCTATACTTGAGCTCATCATTGCAGCCACCATATCAATCCATCTCGTTGAAGGCCTCCCCCTCTTTCGTTGACCCTCCACCCTACCAAGCATGACATCCTTCTCCAGGGAAT
>NW_006921591.1:13779133-13794119 GCF_000298275.1 Orycteropus afer afer
CACCTGGTGCACAGGTAACAGCCCAGCTTATAGACTGAGACAGACTAGGAAGAAGGAAGAGGCCGTCCACTTCTGAAAGAATTGGCCAGGGAAAACGTTATGAATGGCAAAGAAACTTGTGTAGTTAGAGGAAGTCAAAAGATGCTGCCTCTTTAGAACATGGCCCTATAGCACATGGTGATTCAGATGGATTCCATATCACTTAGTTCATCCCATGATACCCTACCTGCCTAAGACCAGCTTTTGTTTCTAACTCCTCTAATTCTTCCCTACCTTCCATGATTATGCAATGTATTCAACATACCAGATCACTTATAGACTCCTAAACCACCCAGTTGACTTTGCACATGGAGCTCCTTCACCAAGCTCATTCAACATTCTCCACCCCCGCACCATACCAGCCCTTTCTTTACCTAACTAACTCCTGTTAATCCCTCAAGATTCTTCCTGGACAATCCTCCTTCAGGGAGCTTCTGCTGCCCACAGATGCTGGGGTAGGGGCATCCTCTGGGCCCATGGAGTATCCCAGTGTTGTCACTATCAGAGTGCTTTGTGTATTCATTCTCCATCACCCCCACCAAGTACATAAACTTATTGAGGACAGAGACTATCTAGTATCCATTTTAGCATTTTTAAGGTCCTCGTCTGGGTTGATCTCAGAAGAGGCATTTAGTAGTTTTTAAGGGGTGAGTAAGTGAGTGAATAAATGAATGAAACCACTGTTTCCCAGTAACACTTTAGACAAGATTATATCAGAGCATCTCTTATTGAGTAAAACCAAAAAAGGAACCTTCTGCCATCAATTTGATTCCAACTCATAGTGGCCCTATAAATAGAGCAGAACTGCCTCCATATAATTTCCAAGACCTTATGGAAGCAGATTGCCTCATCTTTCCCCTGAGGAGTGGCTAGTGGGCTCAAGCAGCCAATCTTCTGGTTAGCAGCTGAATGTTTTAACCACTGCACCACCAGAGTGCCTTTGCTATTGAGTAACCATATATAAATGGAATAGACCGTACAACAGAGCTGTTGAGGGCAAAGAAGCAGGTCCATCAGGGCAGCAAGTATAGAACACATAGATCTGAGTGAGGCAGGCAAGGTGGGATATCCCAGGCTGACAGGAAACTGTATTGCAGTTGTAAATATTCTATTCTGTGTGCTGAGGCCACAGAGGAGGAGAGGTACAACCTCTGACATCCCAGAATTTGTCTTCTCATGGGAGAAATAGACATAATGAACAAACAAATGGGCCAACCCAACAAATGCAAAATGATTCTAAATTGTGAAGAACTGTATCCTGAGCATGTTCCTGAATTTGAACTGTAGCCTGTTGCTTCCCTAATAAACCCCATAATCTGTGAATTCTGTGTGGCCACTACAGTGAATGATCAAACTCAAAGTTTGAAGGAATTTACAAGTTACAGTGAATTATCAAACTCAAAGTTTCCTTCAAAGTTTTGAAGGAAACACATAAGGAAGTCTCAGTACTGTTGTCATGGAAGGCCCCTCTGAGTAGTGATATTTAAGACCAAGTGATGAGAAAGAGCTCCATAAAAATTGGGGAGAGGAACATTCTGGGCCAAAGAAAGAGCTTGTGCAAAGGTCCTGGAGCCAGATAGAACCAGGCTTGTTTGAGGAGCTGGAAAATATAGCAGTGTTGTTAGAGTACAGTGTAATAATATCAGAGTTGTGTATGTGTGCATGTGTGTGTATATAAATATTTGTATTTACATATACACACACGTACTTATGCTCCTGGGCTCAAATCCCATCCTAGCAGATGGTCTTTAAACTTCTCAGCTCTTCTCAGTTGTCTTACCTGTAGACGATAAATATGAAGACTAGATAAAATGATATTCTCATGGGAACACTAGAAACTAAAACCAAATCAGTTGTCATCCAATTACCTCTGATTCATGATGACCCTGTGTGTGTCAAAGTAAAACTATGCTCCAAAGGGTTCTCAAAGGCTGATTTTTTGGGAAGTAGACACTGTTGTTGTTGTTATTATGTGCCATCGAGTCTGCCCCGACTCATAGCGACCCCCCCTTGGGTTTCTGAGGCAGTATCACTACGGAAGTAGATTGCCCAGTCTTCCTTCTGAGGAGTGGCTGGTGGGTTTGAACCTCCAGCCTTCTGGTTAGCAGTTAAGTGACTTAGGCACTATGCTACCAGTTAGCAGGTGAGCATGTTAATTGTTTACACCATCCAGCCATTCTGGGTGCCCTGATAGGCCCATAGTGAAGGTTAAGCCACTTTGCACCTAAATTTATAAGCAAAATAAAGTGAATGGAGACATGCCACAGAGAGTGAGCTGAGGGCAATGAAAAGGGTCAAACCTGAAAAATTAGTTATTTGACTACCTTTGTTATCCCCTTCTTCCATATGCAAATGTATCTTCTATCTGATATATAGATTAATGGAAGCATAGATGTGTAAAATAAGCACATACATGCACATAATCCACATATGAATACATGAAGTAAAAAGGGCACATGGGTCAAACACAATGACTATGTAAGTGTATGTTTGCTTATAAAGGCAAAAAGATGATTTTAAGCATTCATTTTATTATTATTTATTAATTTATTTATGTTTTTAGCAGCTCATTCAGTAATGGTAACCCTGTAGTAGAAATGTTTTTCTGCAGACTTCCTTTAAGGCAAATTCATAGAATTACAAATTCACAGCAATAGGCTTTTATCTTTTAAGAGGGCCTGTGGTTCTGAAAATGATAATCCAGATCATTTTGATCAGAAGCCCAAAATTATGTTGCCTCCACCTTAATCCCTGGGTACTAAAGGTAGCACTTTCTTAGCGCTAGATAGCATATCCTCCCTCATGGCTGCTTGAGCAACACAAAAGGGCATAGAGTTACTGCCTTAATTATCTTCCTCATAAAAAGAGGCTATGAGCCACTCTTTACCAAATAAATGGAAAAATTTGGGATGTTCCCTGCAGCACTAAATAAAATGTTTAGATTTGTTAACTGATACCTAACATTCCAAAACACCCAGGTATCCTTAATTATAGGATCCAGAGAATTCCAGATGGGAAACCCCCTCTCAACTGTTTTCTCAAGTTTCATCTACACAGTAAAGAATGCTCTTTGCCTTATCTCATTCTGTGTTTTGTTGATTGGTCTGCAAGTATAATCTTCAGTAGCAAAAGTCTTGAAGAGTTGCCTTGAGATCTGAACATTCAATCAGTCTTAGGGATTTTTTTTTTTTTTTTTTTCAAAAATACTTAGATTTTGTCAGAACTCATGGAGCTGTAGTTAGTTTCATTTCTCTGAGGTTGAGTATGCCTCAGTGGCATAGTTAAGGATCATCAGTGCTGAAGTCGGTGATGTAACCTATTTGAGATAATTATGCTGAAGGAAGTCTAAAGGATGTGGTGCTATTTAGCCTGAAAAACAGATGATTGAGGAGCAGCTAGATCTGTCTCTAGCAGTGTCTGTAGCTCAGTAGTCTACTCACTTCATGCATATAACACCACAGAATCCTGTAGCTACCTCCCCAGCATTGGACTGGGAACTGTGGAGACCATGAGGATGTCCTTTCATCTCTCCATTCCCAATATGCCTGTACCTAGTGGATACCCAGAGTATGTATGCCAACTTTTGAATTCATGAGTGAAGAAGAGAAATTATATCTTATTTTCATTGAAAACTAAAAAGGAGGGTATGTGCTTAAGCTAAAAAGTGATTTCTGGCATATCTTAGTTCTCTAGTGCTGATATGAAAGAAATACCACAAATGGGTGGCTTTAACAAACAGGAATTTATTCTCTTACAGTTTAAGAGGCTAGGAGTCTGAATTCAAAGTGCCAGCTCTAGGGGCTGGGTGAAGGCCCCTCAACCTTGGACTTCAGCTCTACCTCTTGTTCCAGGCCCACTGGAGCTGAAGGCTTCTTTTGACTTATGCAGCTACTGGCTTAACTATCACCTATATTTTCTAGCTTGTTCAATGAACATGTATAATTTCACAAAAAGAAAAAAAAAAAGATAGAAGTTCAATTTTAAAATTGTAGGAGCTCTGGTAGCATAGTGGCTAAGGCACTTGACTGCTGCTAACCAGAAGGCTGGCGGTTCAAATCCACCAGCCACTCCTCGGAAGGAAGGTTGGGCAATCCTACTTCCATAGTGATACTGCCTCAGAAACCCAAGGAGGGGTCGCTATGAGTCAGGGCCGACTCGACAGCAAACAACAACAACAACAACAAGATGTTTGTTGTAGACCATATTGTCCTGTCTACTTTCCAGTCATTGTGAGACTCAACGAGAAAATATGTATGAAAAAACTTTGAAAACTGAAAAATGTTTTTCAAAAAATTGCTCTTATAACTATGACCAAAAATGTTTTTTATGAGTTGGTCTGAGGTAAATGTAATATGGAACCCTATAACATGAGGTGGGAAAGGGTCCTGGATTACCCAAGCTGTGCTAAAAATGAAAATCCAGCTGAATGAATGATAGCTTCCTATTCCCTGACCCCAAAATGCACCAACCAGGCTTTGTTAGACTTTGGGGTTAATCAGGGAAAGCCAAGTTATGTCCCCTCTACCCTACAAATACAGCCTTTTGTGATTCTATGGACTGCCCTCAGCTTTGACTGTCATCTTCAAAGGCCAGTCCTTTGGATTTGTTCAGAGATGCCTCACCTGTAAGACCTGAGCTAGCTTTAGAGAAGGGCTGCCTCCTTCCTGGGTCCTCAGATTCAAGTCTCCCTCACTCCAGAGGAAATTTATGCATCTCCTCTCACCAGCTAACCTCAGTCCTTGCTAATTCCCTAATCATAGTGAGTTATTTGGAGTTTACTGTATCATCCCTGGTCACCTAGAGATTCCCTCACTTCATTACTCCTTGGCCAAACTGTCTTTGGAAGGCTTCTATGATAGATTTATATTCTGAGTCACAGACAGGAATGCGTTTCTCTGCTTTTCCTTTGCCTGTACCACATAAACATGTCCTTGGGACCCTCCCCACGGCAGGAGAGCAGGTCAGACCTCGTTCACAGAGGCTCTCAGAAGGGAATCTTTTTAAAGTGAAGGTCACAACCTGGGACAGCTGTGAGATTTTCACAAAAATGGGATTACCCAACAAGGATCACATTGTAAAGAGGCATTTTTAATTGTCACCATGCCCCCTATTAACCAACAAAATTTAAATGTTTTGTATTAGTTAAAACATCTATTAGTTAAAAATCTATTAGTTAAAAATATCTCCTGAATGTACCAGTAGATTACCAATTACTGACAAGTCAATTTTGACTCATGGCAATCCCATGTGTGTCAGAGTAGAACTGTGCTCTACAATGGCTGGTAGGTGAAGAAAAGCCTGGTGAGGTACTTTCAATAAATTAACCCTTGAGAATCCCACAGCACACAGGTCCTAGTCTGACACACATAGAGTTTCCATGAGTTGAGGTTGACTCCATGGCAACTGGTATGTGTCCTATGCATTGAAACTGGACTCAAGGAGACAGTTTGGTACTGACATAATGTGTGAGATTTTACTCATGTTAGCTTGAAAGTGCTTAATACAGATAATCTTTGCTCTGCTTGGTAGTGGAAATTTGTAGAACTGACTGTGCAAGCTGCAACCAAGCAAAGCAATTTCAGTAGTCACTGGGAAAAATTACAATTGTTCCATGGTCTTTCGGATATTTCCATCAAAGAACTAGAAACTCTTAGTGCCAGTTATAAACATATAGGAAATGAAAAAAAAAAAGTAAAACTAATATTTACTTAAAAACCAGTTGCCATAAATAAACTATCAAACATAAAAAAAAATGCACAAATGACAAAAGATGAACTATATGACTGGGACCTCCTAAAAAACTGAATTATTATGCATGTCAAAAGACTTCTCCAAAAGAGTAAAAAGAGAACATATAGATTGGGAAAAAATATTTGGCAACAATATATCCAACAAGGGATTTATCTCCAAAATTTAAAGAAAACTTCAACACTAAAAAGACAAACATTTCAATTAAAAAATGAGCAGAGAACATGAACAGACACTTTACCAAAGAAGATATCTAGGCCACCAACAAACATATGAAGAAATGCTTGCAATCATCAGCCATTAGAGAGGTAGAAACTAAAACAAGGAGATACCATCTTGTCACAGCAATAACAGCAAAGTTCAACAAGTCAGAAAACAATTAGCACTGTCAAGGGTGTGGAGAGTGTGGAACTGTCATACACTGTTGGTGGAACTGTGCAATGGCACAACCACTGTAGAAAACCATATGGTGCTACCTTAAAAATTTTGATATAGAAATACCATTAGATCCAGCAATCCCAGTATTAGTTATATATCCCAAAGAAGTGAGAACTGGGTGATGGGTAGATATATGTGCTCCCGAGTTCATAGTGACACCATTCACAATAGCAAAGAGATGGAAACAGCTTAAGTACCTAACAATGGATGAATGGATAATGAAACTATGGTGCATACACACTATGAAATATTATGCAACATTAAAGAATAATGAAGAATCCACAAAATACTTCCTAACATATCATCTTGGAGGACATTATGCTGAGCAAAATAAGTCAATTACTGAAAGACAAATATTGTGTGAGTCCACTATTATAAAACTTCAAGGATAGGTTTATACATGGAAGGAAACATTCTTTGTTGATTACTAAAGATAGGAGGGGAGAGGAAGGAAAATTGCTAGCTAGATAAAGGACATCTTTTCTATGCCTTTGCCAATTTTCATACTCCTTTCTAAATATGGATCAGCTTCCAATACATTATACTTTATGATATTAAATATTGTGAAATGGCTATGAGATTTTCTTTAATGTGAAGCTCTTTTTGCCAGTGTCATTTTCTCTTGCACTTCTTCATCCTTTCTGTCACAACTACTTTCCTTATTTATGTCCATAATTTTGCCTTCTCTGTACTTATCTAGCTGTACAACTAAAGCCTTTTGCAGAAGCAATGTCAACATTTCAGTGGCCAGCTATTTTTCATTTTCTTCCATAATTCCATTTACATAGATTCAGCTTTCACTCCCAATATTATCACATTTTGATTTTTTGCCATACTTTCATCTTTTTTTGGTCAGTTCCCTCTTTTGATTAATTTTGTAAGATGTCAAGTAGGTTTGTCACTATGGGGACAAGGAGGCAACATAAAACACATTTTGCTACGTGTGGATGAACTGAATAGCAGATGACCAATCACTCTAGATTTTAAAATAAATGTTATGATGGGTATATGCATATATTCACATGATAATTTATCTACTGAAGAGCTAACAGTAAATTTTGTGCTTCATGCAATCATTCACAGTCAATATAATGTGGTAGCTAAAACTTGAAGCATGTTATTGGGGACTGGTGCTGTTTTACTAAACTGTATAATAATGTGTACATTATAGCAATGACACTTGTCAGTCATTCATATTTAATATATAAAAACTAGAACATATAGCATTTAGTAAGTAATATTTAAAGTGTAAAATATTAAATATTTAATGTATTACTTAATTTACAAAATATATATCAAAACACATGTATATTGGATCCATGCAAGAGAATGCTGCCTGTAGTCAACCAGGTGACACAGGAGTAGTTACGTCTTTGGGAAGCAGGAAAGAGTTTTGTAAAGTGTAAGATCATCACCAGTATCAAATATTGGCCTCCAGGAAGGTCAAAGGAATGAAAGCCTGAAAATAGTTTCCTTTCTTTGGCCATGGGCCATTAGCCATTGGGGAAATTAATAGCTGAATGGTGAAGCAAAGATCCAGTTGTAATAGGTTGAAGAGAAAAGGACCATTGAGAAATTTGATAATATGAATATTAGCTATTTCTAAGAAATTTGGCCATAAAGGGAAAGAGAGAATTAAGATAGAAGGATTTAGGAAGATATGTAATATTTTGGGGTAAGAGCTTCCATTTACTATGAAAACATATAAATGTGCAGGTATGATTCTAAAATACTTTGTCAACAACCAGCTGAAATTCAGATACACTTTGTCTCCATTAGTCCCCAGAATGGGCAGTCTACTTCTGTAGTGATATAGTCTCAGAAACCCAAGAAGGAGTCTCTATGAGTCAGATCTTACTCAATGGCACTGAGTTAGTAATTTAATCCACAAAAAGTAAATGAGACCAGTATGACATTTTAATTCACCCTTACTACTAGTTTTTAGAACTCACTGTCTCCTAGTTTGCCTACTCTAAGGCGAGCACTGGTTAATCGGGGTCATTGCTATAATTAACTTGATGCTTGAACAAGATAATAGCATTCTGTCATGTGATATTTTAGGTGAGACATTAAGGCAACTTTCTGGAACCTGGCAAGCTGGAAACCTCCAAGGTTTTTAAAATTCAAAGACCAACTCTACCACTTTGTTGTTGTTGCTGTTAGTTGCTGTTGAGTCAATTCTGACTCATTTCTGAAACATTTCTGGTCTTATGGTATCTTCATGATTGTTGGTATGTTTGACTCCATTGTTGTGGCTCTTGTATCAATCCACCCCATTGAAAGTTTCCCTCACTTTTACTGACCCTCTACTTCACCAAATATGATTCTGAACAAATTATTACTTCTCACCAATAAAGTTAGATGCTAACATATATTTCATATTGTTAATGATTAGGTGAAATTACATAAGAAAATGTCTTGATCACTGATTTTTATTTGTTTGGCAGACAACAAAAAATGTCACTTCTTTTCCCAGAAATAAGAATAGCAAGCTAGCGATTAGAACTTGGCTCTCAATGCGAGTGGGGTGATAAGCCTTCAGAAATACATGACTGGACCATGAATATTTATAAATGTCTTTGAAGTGGAAACACTTTGCACTCCTCAGATTGTTTCAATAAAATGGATTACAGGACAAAATCATATTTTGGACAATCATCATATTTATGCCTGTTCTTCCTTGCTTCTAGAAAGGAAGTGGGATGATTTCAGTGGAGTTCAATTTTGCCCATTAAGAATTAAAGAATTTCCTCATCCAGCTGTTCTCTGGTGACAGCAGGCCAACACCATACCCTAGCACAGTCATATCCTAAATCTATCCAGAGACCCTTCAGAGCTACATCTTATTCTTGTCCTTGCCATACCCACATGATGCATTTGTTCACTTATCATCTGTTTCCCCTCCCACAAGATCAGCCATGCAAACTAGCACTTTGTGGTGCTTGCTGCTGCTTCCCCAGTGCCCGTCACAGAATACATGAATGGAATGAATGAAGGAATGGGCAGTTCTATAAAGAACACAAAACTACTAAAAAGACTTTCCTATTTGAGAAGTAAATAATGAAACATGAAGAAAAATGAAGCAGAGAGAGTCCAGAAATTGCCTAAGACCAAACCCAAGCCACCTGACTCCTATTCTAGCCCTTTCCAGAACCCTAGACACTCTTCTACTAGCCCTGCCTTGAGAAATGCACATGAGCTTGCATATCCCTACAAGACCACCCAATGGAATGGACTTGAGCCTTTAGGCTAGGGCAATGTCATGGTTGTATTGGAGAGCTTGCATCACAGCTGGTGACTACCCCCACCAAAAATGTACTGGAGGCTAGGGATGGTTTCTCTTGCCATGTAGAAGAAGGCCAAAGGCTTAGGAAGGAACCTGGGGATAAAATTTCCAAAGGCACAACAGGGGGCTTTTTCCCCCACCCATGAAGTATTGCAATTGACTTTGTCAACTTGGTATTTGAAAGAAATGGGTCAGGTGTATGGGACTAGATAAATCATAGCAATTTGAAATGTCACTTTGTTCTCCTATCATGTTTGAATTTCTTCCATATTACAATAGATCTTCTGTCCTTGCCCAAGCTTAATCGAATCCCTCTTTTGCTATTGTTGGGGGAGTCCAAGGTAAGGTGTCTGGTGCACTAATATCTGGAATCTTTCCCACAAGCCTTCTCTCACCACCCTTTTCAGCAAGCTCCCCCCATCTCTTGCCAATCACAGGAAAGGGCGCCTGAGTTGTTACCAGTTTGCAAAACATCTGCTTTTACTATTTGGCATAGTGTAGGGCTGGGGTGGCAGGGGATTTGATTGGCCTCCCAGGACTTATTATATTTGATACATTGTGTGTCAGACTGGAGACCCCTCCCCTCCCTCATTCTCATGCTCTGTATTCAGCCTCGTGGCAGGTTTGTTGTTGGCTGCCTATTTCCAAGGCCCAGTTATAGGATTAACTGCCCTTTTTCTGCCAATGTCTCCCAGTTCACTCTTTCTGGCAGGCTCTTCCTCTTAGTAAATATGAGAAGCAGCCAGCTTCTTTGTTCTTGGTCATCATCTGGGACTTGAGGGGAAGAAGTTGCCTATAAGAGATTGATTTATACACCATCTCTCCATGCTTAGTTGGGACAAGCATTCTTCTGTCTGTGACCACATATGTGTTTGACCAGCCAATCTTCCATATAGACAGCAGGGATGGACCTCTGGGATCCAGAAAAATTAGCTGCTCTGTGGCCTGGAATACTCTCCTCTGTCCCTTCTACCCAACCACATCTTTCCCAAATTTCCCTACCCAGATCAATCCTCATCTTGTTCAGAGGTCTTTCCAGAGCCTCACCCCCACCAATCAGTCCCCCCATAAAAATTAGTCACCTTGTTCATCATTCATTTGGCCCTTGCCTGGCTGTCTCTCACATTATTGGATGATCTCTTCCATAGTACAGAGAAAAGGTCATCTAGGGCTTTAGAATTAGCCATACCTGGGTCTGAATTCCTATGCTATCTCTAGTGAGGGCAGGGGTTTGTAACCTGAAGTTAATGGTAGCTTATCTGTAAAAAAAGTTAATAATTCTTCCTAAAATTTGACTCTTGCCTGGCTATCTCCCATGCCATTGGCCAATCTTTGCCACAATATAGAGAAAGAACCATCCAGAGCTTTTGAATTAGCCATACCTGGCTCTGAATCCCCATTGAACATCTAATGATGGCAGGAGTTTGTAACCTGGGATTAATAGTACCTCATCTGCAAAACGGAGTTAATAGTTCTTCCTAGGATTATGAGGATTAAGCAAAATGCTGTATGTCAAGCACCTGTTATTGAATAAGTACTCAAAAGACCAGTTCCTTTCCCATTGCTTCCATCTTACCTTGACACCCCCTCCAGGGCAGATGCAGAGCCTCATTTATGTTAATCAATCAATAGATATTTGTTGCCTGTGTTTTGATGCAGATATTGGCATCTGGAGTCCTCTCTCTGATATAGTTAACTATAACTGCTTCAACTGAAACACAATAGATAACACAGCACAGTACAGAGAGAGCAACGGGCAAGGTGGCTATGAGTATGCCTCTGTAGTTGAATGTTAGGTAGGTTACTTTGGGCTACCTCTGCCTCCATTTCTCCTCTATGAAAGAAGGGTGGCCTCCATTTCTCCTCTATGAAAGAAGGGTAAGAGTAATGAACTCTCACAGGATTGTTGCATGGGATTAAATGAGAAAACTGTTATACGGTGTTTTGGTTACCTAGTGCCATTCTGACAGGAAATATACTACAAATGGGATGGCCATAACAAACAGGAATTTATTCTCTTACAGTTCAGGAGGATAGAAGTCCAAGTTGCAAGTGCCAGGCTCTAGGGGCTGGGTGAAAGCCCCTCAGCCTTGAGCTTCAGCTCTGCCTCCCCTTCCCGGCCCACTGAAGCTAGAAATGTTTCTTCACTCAGACAGGTGCTGGCTGCTGAGGCTGAGAAGCCCGAGGTTAACAAGTAAAAAAGCACAGCCCCAATGTTACCAAACCACACAGCAGGCCATTAATTTAAGTCCATTGTAAGTCCCAAATTTGGCAGAGCATGGCAGGATGCTGAACAATGACATGGCTACATGAAGGGTCCAAGCATGCCATAAGTTAGAGACCATTCCTAAAGCTGCTTCTTACATATGGGAAGCAGACGCCATACCCAAAGCAGCTACTCAGCTGCTTGTGGTAGATCCTACCATGAAGTTGATTGCCACTCTCATCTTGGGGAATAACTACAACCAGCTGCACAGCCACTCAACCAGGCGCAGCCAAGTTGACACAAAAACATAACCACCACATGTGGTTAGGACATAGTAAGTTCTTTATGAATATAGTTGCTATGATTTTCACTGTCAGGCCATGTTTAACACTGCCCACCAGTATCTGAGCTGGCCAATTTGTCCCATTCAAGGTGCAAATCAAACAAGGAACTTGAATAATGTTTTTTCTCCAAGAGGCAGAGAGCTTGGGTCCAGCATGCCTTGGGTGAATTTACAGCTCTCTACCTGTCTAAGACAAACTTGGGAGAAGGAAGAGTCCATCCACTTCTCAAAGAATTGGCCAGTGAAAACCTTATGAATAGCAGTGAAACACTGTCTGATATATTACTGGAAAACTTTATGAATAGCCCTGTAACATTGTCCAATATAGTGTTAGAAGGTCACAGGGCGCTCAAGATATGACTGGGGAAAAGCTGCCTCTTCAGAGTAGAGTCGACTTTTATGAAGTGAATGGAGTAAAACATTTGGTACCTCAATTTGCTGATGTGGCATGACTCAAAATGAGAGAGAAAAAAAAAAAAAAACAGCTGTAAACACGTATTAATAATCAGAACATGGAATGTACGATGTATGAATTTAGGAAAATTGGAAGTTGTCAAAAATGAAATGTAATGCATAAAGATTTATATGGATCAAAACAGATGTCAGAAAAGACTCTGAAACTTGCCCTTGAATGGAGAGTAGCTAAAGGAAATGGAAGAAATGACAAGATAAAAGAGCTGAACAGAAGAGTTCAAAGAACAGCTTGGAAGACAAAGTCATTTATTACAATGAAATGTGCAAAGACCTGGGGTTAGAAAACCAGAAGGGAAGAACATTCTCAGCATTTCTCAAGCTGAAAAAAATTGAAGAAAAAAATTCGAGCCTCAAGTTGCAATATTGAAAGATTCTATAGCAAAATATTGAATGATGCAGGAAACATCAAAAGAGGATGGAATGAATACACAGAGTCACTGCACCAAAAGGAATTGGTCAATGTTCATCCATTTCAGGAGGTAGCATATGATTAAGATCCAGTGGTATTGAAGGAAGAAGTCAAAACTGCACTGAAGGAATTGGTGAAAAACAAGGCTCCAGGTGTTGACGGGATACCCATTGAGATGTTTCAACAAACAGATGCCATGTTGGAGCCACTCACTTGGCTATGCCAAGAGATTTGGAAGATAGCTACCTGGCTGACTGGAAGACATCCATATTTTTACCCATTCCAAAGAAAGGTGATCCCACTGATTGTAGAAATTATCAAACAATATCAATAATATCACACATAAGTAAAATCTTACTGAAGATAATTCATAAATTGTTTCAGGAATATATTGACAGAGAACTTCCAGAAATTCAATCTGGATTCAGAAGAGGACATGGAACAAGGGATATCATTGCTGATGTCAGATGGATCTTGGCTGAAAGCAAAGAATACCAGAAAGATAATTACTTGTGTTTCATTGACTATACAAAAGAATTTGATTGTGTGGATCATAACAAATTATGGATAACATTGAGAAGAATGGGAATTCCAGAATGCTTAATTGTGCCCATGATGAAACTGTACATAGAGCAGGAGGCTGTTGTTTGAACAGAAGAAGAGGATACTGCATGGTTTAAAATCAGGAAGGGAATGTGTCAAGGTTGTATCCTTTCACCATGTTTGTTCAATTTGTATGCTAAGCAAATAATCCAAGAAGCTGGATTATATGAAGAATATGGCATCAGGATTGGAGGAAGATTCATTATCAACCTGTGATATGTAGATGACACAACTTTGCTTGCTCAAAGTGAGGATGACATGAAGTACTTACTGATGAAGATTAAAGACTATAATCTGCAGTATGGATTACACCTCCTTATAAAGAAAATGAAAATCCTCACAACTGGACCAATAAGCAGCATCATGATAAATGGAGAAAAGTTTAAAGTTGTCAAACACTTCATATTACTTGGTTCTACAATCAATAACAATGGAAGCAGCAGTCAATACATCAAAAGGCATATTGCATTAGGTAAATCTGTTGCAAAAGACCTCTTTCAAGTGATGAAAAGCAAAGAGGTCTCTTTGAAGACTAAGGTGTGGCTAATCCAAGCCATGGTGTTTTCAATCACCTCATATGCATGTAAGAGCTGGACAATGAATAAGGAAGACTGAAGAAGAGCTGATGTTTTAGAGTTGTGGAGTTGGAGAAGAATACTGTGAGTACTACGGACTGCCAGAAGAGAAAACAAATCTGCCCTGGAAGAGGTGCAGACAGAGTGCTCCTTGGAAGCTAGAATGGCCAGAGTTCATCTCTACTTTGGTCATGTTGTCAGAAGGGACCATTCCCTGGATAAGGATGGCATGCTTGGTAAAGTGGAGGGTCAATGAAAAAGGGGAAGACACTCAATGAGATGGATTGACACAGTGGCTGCAACAATGGGCTCAGGTATAACAAGGATAGTGAGGTAGTGAGGCTGGCACAGGACCAGAAAATGTTTCATTCTGCTGGACATAGGTTGCTATGAGTCAGAGATGACTCAATGGCACCTAACAACAGCACTTGTCATTGTATAAAGTCCCAGTGCACTGCTTCTTCCATGGCTGAACCATGTTCCAAATAGCTCTACCCGCAGCTTTTCCTTTGGATTGAATTTCTCAATCCCTTTGTGAAATTTTCAGGGGGCAATCTATCAGCTATCAACACTGATACATTGATCAGTTTATCAGTGTAGCTCTAGCTGCAAACAGGGTTAGAGAAATGACTTTAAGAATAGGCAGGTTTCAGATGGATTATACCATCAAGTTAGGGAGTCTCAACACCACCCTCACTTCCAACAACAATTGCAACTTCAGGGGTCCTGAAGATCATCTTCAGTTTACATAATTTACTGCAAGGACTCATAAAACTCACTGAAAGCTCTTATTTTTATGGCTTATTACAACTGTATGTGTGTGTGTGTGTGTGTGTGTGTATATATATATATTTTATATATATAT
>NW_006921591.1:13794224-13809672 GCF_000298275.1 Orycteropus afer afer
ATATATATATATATGCTGTTGCTATATGCCGTCGAGTCGGACTCAACTCATAGCGACCCCTCTTTGGGTTTCTGAGGCAAATCACTATGGAAGTAGATTGCCCCATCTTCCTTCTGAGGAATGGCTGGTGGGTTTGAACCACTAGCATTCTAGTTAGCAGTCA
Organism: Orycteropus afer afer; assembly: GCF_000298275.1. Classification (NCBI taxonomy): domain Eukaryota; kingdom Metazoa; phylum Chordata; class Mammalia; order Tubulidentata; family Orycteropodidae; genus Orycteropus; species Orycteropus afer. The sequence continues at coordinate 13,794,388 of NW_006921591.1, forward strand.
AGTGCTTTAGGCACTATGCTACCAGAGCTTATATATATATATAGATAGATATAGATATAGATATAGATATAGATATAGATATATACAGATTAAATCAGCCAAAGGCTGAACCTTAAGAACATTATGCTGGGTGAAATAAGCCGGATAAAAAAAGGACAAATATTGCTTGACTGCAGTTATGTGGCATGTCTAGAATAGGAAAAAGCATAAAGACAAAAAGCACTTTAGTAGTTTAGGAGTTACTAGGAGCTAGAGGGAGGGAGAGGTAGGATTTATTGCTTAATGAAAATAGTTTCTCTTTGGAGTAATGAAATTTTTTTTAAATAAACAGTGGTGATGGATGGTTGCACAACATTTAAAAACATACATATGTATATGTATGTATGTATATATATATATATATATATATATATATATATATATATCAACCAGGGGAAAAGGTGTATGGAGCAGAATACAGGAGAGTTCCATACATGAAGCCTCCAGTTGTCCTCTCCCAGGGGAGTTTTGGTGGACAGTCCTAACTTCTCCCAACAATGATGTGTGGCAATATGCACAGAGTATTGACAATCACAGAAGCTCACTGAGCCTTTGTGTTCAGAGTTCTCATTGTGGTGAGGTCATGTAGAAATGGTTGGCCAGTCACATAACTGACCTTTAGTCTCCAGTACCTCCTGAAGTAGAGCTGATACCATATGGGCCAAATGATTACCGTAAATTACATTGTCAGACTATATTGTGTGGCATAAAGCTACCAGGTAAACAAATATAGGTCATTCCAAGGGCTTAGAGATCACCTCCCAAGAGGTGAGGGCAAAGGCCAGATTTCTGTTTGAGAAAAGTTAATTATTTACTAAACAGACTACCCCTAGCCTTTGAACAAAGCTCTCATATAGTTATCATTAACTACCACTGAGTCAGTTTGACTCATAATCAGAACAAAACATGGCTTGGTCCTGCACCATCCTCACAATTGTTATGTTTGAGTACATTGTTGAAGCCACTATGTCAGTCCATCTCATTGAAGGTCTTCTTTTTCACTGACCCTCTACTTTACCAAGCATGATGACCTTCTTCAGGGACTGATCCAGTGGATACTATGTCCAAAGTACCTGAGAGGAATCCTCTCCATCCTTGCTTTTAAGGAGCATTCTGGAAGCACTTCTTCCAAGTCAGATTTGTTCATACAGTTCACTGTATGATCAATATTCTTTGCCAAAATCTTAATTCAAAAGCATGAATTTTTCTTTGGTCTTCCTTATTCATTGTCTAGCCTTTCCGTGCATATGAGGTAACTGAATATAACATGGCTTGAGTTGTGACCTCAAAGTGAAATCTTTGCTTTATAACACTTTTGTAACACATTTGCCCAGTGCAATGTGTCATTTAAGTTCTTGACAGCTACCCCTTAACAACTTCAAGATTTGCTCCATTTGTTGTGATGTTTATTGATCCAGTTGTGAGGATTTTTGTTTTCTTTATGTTGAAGTGTAAGCCATACTAAAGGCTTTAGTCTTTGACCTTTATCAGTAAATACTTTAAGTCTTCTTCACTTTCACCTAGCAAAGTTGTGTCTTCTGCATATTGAAGGTTGTTTATGAGTCTTCCTCCAATCTTAATACTGTGTTCTTCATATAGTACAGCTTCTCAAATGATTTGCTCAGCCTCCATATTGATTGAGTATGGGATTGAATAAGGATACAACTCTGACACATCCCTTTCTTGATTTTAAACCATTCTGTATTCCCTTGTTCTGTTCAAACAACTGCCTCTTGGTCTATGTGCAGGTTCTTCATGAACACAGTCAAGTGTTCTGAAATTCCCACTCTTTGCAAAGTTACACATAATTTATTATGATCCACACAGTCTAATGCCTTTGCACAGGCAATGAAACATAGGTAAATATCTTTGTGGTATTCTCTACCACCAGCCAAGATCCATCTAATAACAGCAGTGATATCCCTCATTTCATGTACTCTTCTGATTCCAGCTTGAATGTCTAATCGTTCCCAGTCAGTGCACTGCTACAACTATTTTTGTATTATCTTCACCAACATTTTACTTTCATGTTATATTAATGATATTATTTGATAATTTCTGCATTCTGTTGGATCAACTTTCTTTTGAATGAGCACAAATATGGATCTCTTCCAGTAAGTTGATCATGTAGCTGTCTTTCAAATTTCTTGGCATAGACAAGTGAGCACTTCTAATGTTGCATCCATTTGTTGAAACATTTCATTTGGTATTCAATCAATTCCTAGAGGTTTATTTTTCACCAGTGACTTCAGCATAGGTTGAACTTCCTCTTTTAGTATCATTGGTTTTTGATCATATGCTACTTCCTGAAATGTTTAAATGTCGATCAATTATTTTTGGTACAGTGATTCTTACAGTAAAATTATATTTGTCTGAATATTTACATTTAGTATATCATTTATGTGAAAGATATAGCAATAGTATCAGTAATATGAACATGCCTGACATGTAGAGTAGCCAATAAGGATAAGTTTAAAGAAATAATTTATTTATTCTGTAAAGCCATTATATATATTTCAATATTTTATATTAATTTGATTACTTATTGATCTGCTGCTTATTTGTTGTACCTTAGGATAAACTTGTGCAAAAGTATCATGGAAATTACCTGATGGCTAGTTATATCCAGTTCTTTCTTGGGACACTCATTTTCCATTATTATTAAGTCCTGAGAAGTCTTTAACTATGTCCTCCAATACATTTGATCATCAATATCTGTAAGATTTATTAACATAAGACTGTTGATATTGTTTCAGTGTAAAATCATATCACAGTGTGGTATCTGAAAAATAAAAATAAGAAGTTATCAATACATTACTAGAGTCTCACTCAGTCATTAACAACTGGTCCAGTTCATCGTCATATCATATGGCCAAAAATCTCACAGAGCAATGCCATTCAGGTTTGCAGGCTTCCCTTTGACTTTACCAAGTTCTAAAACCGGAAGTGGTTCAGGGTTCTGGTGTAATTGAGTTTAAAAGAAAATATCTCTTGCTGTGAGCCTCTATCAAGAATCTCCCTTGTATGTGATCCTCTGCCTACATGACCATGAAACCAGAAGAACTAGATGGTGCCTGGCTACAACGTCAACCATTCAGAGGGGGATTGGTGCAGGAGATCCTGGATAGGGTGGGAGAACAATGTGGAATAAAACTCAAAATCATAAAAAAAAAAAAATCAGGTTTGCTGGTCTGATAGAGCCTGGTGAGATCCCTGAGACTATGGACCCTAGTCCCCATTCATGTCTGGAACTGAGTTTACTACTGTGGCTTCCAGCCAAATAATCAACAAGCATCTGGGGTGAACATTTACATCAGGTAGATATACTCCTCAGAGAGATCAATCATGGGAGAACAGAAAGGCAGTGTTTGCACAGGGAGACAGCCAGGAAGAGGGCAGGAGTGCATGGGAGGGAAGGACACAGGGAAGAGGTAACTACAGAGAGGAAGTGGGAAGAGATCTGTTACATTGTGGGGAATTGCCATCAATGTCATGAAACAAAATGTGTATGAACTGCTTTATGGAAAATGAATTTGCTCTGTAAACTTTCATCCAAATCACAATAAAACTTAAGAGAAAATTACATAAGAAAATTTAATTTAATTTTAAAAAAAGCTTCTCCTTTGTTGTATAACCTATTTATTCATTCCTTTACCTCAACTACTATTTCTCCTTTTCTTCATTTCTTATTTATTATTATGCAAACTTTCCACCTATGGAATAGACATTAAATTTGGCCACAATGCTTGTCCTAACTGCCAACAGCAATACTAGTGTAGAAAGTGGATCTCCCTCCACCTATCCCCAATCATTTAAGGTAGGATTATATAGGTACAGAACAAATGGCTATTTTTTTGGCCACTGTGTAATGCAGCTACATTCACTGTCACCCCATAAAGTCCTTAAGAATTCTGACATAAGTGTGTAAATCTATGGTTACAGTTTCTTGCATGGGAATTATCCCTGCAGAGATGTGGTGAAACTCATGTGAAATTATTCACTAGAGATTAGTAAGTAAGTACAAGTAAATTCATGCTTACCTTGCTTATCGGATAATCCATCCTGGTTTATGAGAGAGTTCCTTAGATACAAGGCTTAAAGATAGTGTTGTAGTCAGAATAATGGGGTCCCAAAGAATTCCACATCCTAATTCCCAGGATCTCTGAATATGTTACCTGATATAAGAAAAGGACTTTGCAGATGTGATTAAAATGGAGACCTTGAGATAGGGAAATTATCCTGGGTTACCTAGGTGGGTCCAATATAATCATCACAAGAGTCCTTAAAGGAAAACAGAGAAGCAGGAGAGTCAAGGTCAGAATAGGAAATGTGATGACAAAAGCAGAGGTCAGAGATACATAGAGACATGAAGATGCTACACTGCTGGCTTTAAAGATGAAGGAAGTAGCCATGAGTCAAGGAATGTGCATAGCCACCAGAAGAAGGAAAAAGCAAGAAAACAGATTGCCTCACAGTTTCCAAAAGGAATGCAGCCCTACTGACACCTTGATTTTAGGAATTCGGACTTCCTAAACTATAGGGTAATAAATCTGTGCTGTTATATGCCACCAGTTAGTGATAATTTGTTACCCAGTAATAGTAAACTAACTCAGGTAGCATCAGCTGTGGAGAGATAGGGATTAAGGGGCCATGCGTAGTGCTTTTACTTTTCTTGTGTCTGGTAGAGTCTACAAATGGAGAGAACAAGGAAAATAGTTGCAAATTATTTACCAGTTGCCATCAAGTCAATTCCAACTCCTGGTGACTTCATGTGTATCAGAACTGGCTCTGGGTAAACTTAAACCCCCAACATTTCAGTTAGTAGCTGAGCACTTTGTTTACCCCACCCAGAGACTCTGTGGCAAATTGTTGTTGTTGTTGTGTGCCATTGAGTCATTTCTGACTCATAGAAACTCTATGGGACAGAATAGAACTGTCCACAGGGTTTCCTAAATATAACCTTTATGAGAGTAGATTGCCAGGTCTTTTCTCCCAAGGAGCAGCTGGTAGGTTCTAATCATCGACCATTTGGTTAGCAGCCAAGCACTTAATCATTGTGCCACCAGGAATCCAGCAAATTATTAGGGACAATTACTCTGGAATTCATAGTCCCTTGATGAAATCCAAGTAATTCTCATACCCCATGGAAATTGCAAAATTTCACATATGGGCAATTTTTATGAAAGAGATCCTCCAGGGATCCATGAACTCTGAATAGTTAAAAAATGATACCTTAATAGAAGGAGCTCTGGTGGTGTAATGGATAAGGTAATTGTCTGCTACCCAGAAGGTCCATGGTTCAAACCCACTAGCTGCTCCACAGAAAGAAGATGGAGTGATCTATTTCCATAAAGATTTACAGCGTCAGAAACCCAATGGGGGTCATTGTGAATCAGATTTGACTAGATGGCAGTGAGTTTGTTTTTGGTTTTGGTTATACCTTAATAGACAAAAAATTCTGAGCTGAGAAATAACTCCAAAGTCAATACAGAGAAGTCATATCAGGAGTTAGATTAAAGAAAACATTGAACTGTTACACTTCGGGAACAACATAGACAAGAGAAACTGGTGGTGAAGTAGGCTGATAACAAATCTGGGTTTGGTGGGAGAGTGGCCTGTTCCTCACTGGGGCTGGTTTAACAGAGCTGCAGAAAGAGGAAAACAACAATTCAACTTCAACCATCCTGGGAAAGGAGAGACTGGTCATTATACCACACTGTATGAAAAATGAGATCCCAGAACTTCCAAGAAACATAAGGAAGTGGTTCACAGTCTTCAGCTGCTATTCATTCTTGTCCTGAAGCAAGTTTCTGAGTTGGATCCAGAGACACAGGGCATTTGTATCAGGATGCCATCTCAAGGAGCCCCTGCCAGCATGGTTTCTCCTGTTCCATTAGGACCATGCCTGAGAGAATGTGGGCTAGTCCAGAGTTAGTGTAAGGCAAGTTAGTGCTGTGGAGAAAAAGGCTCCAGAAGTTCCTGGAGGGGATGGGGAAAGACAAGAATCCCTCTTATTTTCCTCTAAACCAAAAACCAAACCCTTTGCCATTGAGTAGATTCCTACTTACAGTAACCTTATAGGATACAGTAGAACTGCACCCAGGGTTGCCAAGGCTATAATCTTTATGGAAGCAGACTACCACATCTTTCTCCCACTAAGTGGCTATGGTTTCGAACCACCAACCTTTTGATTAGCAACAAAGTGTTTAAGCACTGTGCCACCAAGGCTCTTCTTCTTTGTCCACTATCTGCTAAATTATTATGTATGGCCTAAATGTAAGGCATTTAACTTCTAACCAGAAGATTGGCAGTTCAAATCCACCAGCCACTCTGTTGAAAGAAAACTGAGCAATCTACTTCCATTATGTTTACCACCTTGGAAACCCAAAAGAGGGTCACTATGAGTTGGAATCGACTAGATGGCAGTGAGTTTGGATTGGTTTTTTTTTGGCCTAAGTGCAAAATCAAAACCACATGTTCCATTTTAATTCAAATTAACAGACTGTTTCAAATGAAAGAAAATCATTCCTGAAGATAGAGTGATGTGCAATTCAGTGCAGTATTTGAAAAATCTTTAATGTTATTTGGTGGCTCCTATAATACAGTGCAAGGGAAAATATTGGTCACTTTCCTCAGATGTCTCTCTCTTGCTCACACCCAGGCAATCCTGGAAAGAAGAAAGGGATTCTTAGGTTAGGTCACCAAGGGAGGTTACTAGATTAGGAATCTTCTCCTTCAGAGACTTCAAGCCCCCTGGAAGTATGGGTGTTGTGGGAGGGCAGAGAATGCCACTGGCATTATTAAGCACTGACCATGAACAATTGTCCATACATAACACTGAACCTACATTTTGCACATACTCTCAAATTGTTCTTAGCATGACTCTGAAATAAAGACAATTGGAGTGCACGCATATATGGTATATGCATGTGCTTGTGCATGTGTCTGTGCATGTGCACATACAGGGGAAAGAAAGAAATGGAGTGAAGTATGTGGGGGAAAGAAGGACAGTAGTGGCTCAGTGGTAAAATTCTCACCTTTCATGTGAGAAACCCAAGTTCCATTCCCAGCCAAAATACCTCACATCAGCCACCACCTGTCTGTCAGTCGTGTCTGTTTCTATAATGCTCAACTGGTTTCAGTGGAGCTTCCAGACTAAAATAGACTAAAATGAAGGGTCTGAAAACCTTCTTCCAAAACTCAGCCAATGAAAACCCTATGGATCACAACAGTGTGATGAGCAACTGAGCATGGGAATGGTACAGGACGAGGCAATGTTTCACTGTTTTACATGGGGTTGCCATGAGTCAGCACTGATGCTACAACAGCTAATAGCAACATGCAAAGGGAAGGGACTAGTCTTAGCCAGAGGATAGAAAATGTATTTTTTCCACAACATAATAGTTTTTCCATAAAGTCACAAAATGTTAGCTTGGAAATCTGGTCCAACTGACTCATCTAATGTGCTGCCAAGGATGTTAAAGTATGAGAGGAAGGGCTCTCTCAGGTCATAGGGGAGATAACTAAAACTAATCTAAACATGGAAATCAAAGGAAGATGGCAATGACTCAGTATTAGCATTTGCACTAGCTGTTCTTCTGCCTGGACTGCTCTTTTCCAGGTAGCTTCATGGCTCTTTCACTCATTTCATTCTGGTCTCTGCTCATATGTTGGCTTATAAGAGATACCTCCCTGATAACCTTACAAACACATAAACATACCATCATCCTTTGATATACGCTTTGCTATTTCCTTACCACAATGGAAGCTCCTTGAGAGTGAAGGCTGTATCTGTCTTGCCCCTGATACACTTCAAGGGTAATGCCTTGCAAACAATATGTACTCAGTACACACCAGTTGAAAGCTGTTAAATGACTAGCCAATGATGTCTCACTATGGCATCCTTCCTAGATAACTGCTGCTTGATAGTTAAAAAATCTAGCATTTTGAGGAGTTCCGGTAAGATGGCAGAATAGGCAGAAAGACTGCATAAACATTCTTCAACAAAGAAAAGGGGAACCAGGTAACACAGATACAGAAGAAAATCCTGGACCCCTGAGCCTTGAAGAGAAGGATATAGAAGTGAACTAAACTCCAACTAGCTGAAGAATTTGCATGAAAACATCAAAAAAGGAGACATACGGAGCTGTGGTCTGGCAGCAATCCTGATGGCCAGACAGCTTGGATATTGCTGAGTGCTGGTAGGACCTAAGAACTAACCTAAAAATTGGCCTTGTTAGTCAGGGACTGCATGGAAGACTGCTCTGGTGGCTGGAGAATAAAAGGGGAAGCAGCAAAGAAGGTGGGCTGAGCTATGGATATTGTCTGTCTGGAGGGAGCAGCCATTTTGAATGTTTACAAGCAGCTTGACCATTTTGGATATTTAATGCTACAGTGTTCTTCCAGATTCCAGGGACTTAAGAACAGGGTCCACTTCCTGGGAACCCCAAGGACATTCCAGACCCGGATGACTGGAAAGGTGTGACATTCCCCTTGTTACTCTTATATCCTACATACTCTTGGTGAACAGAAGTATGGCCATCTCTCACTCCCACCCACTTTCTGGGCCGGCAGGAAGCCCATCCCAGTCTGTTTGCTTGGATGGAACCTGGGTGCCCTGACCTACCCTACCCCGATTATTTTTCTTTTTCCTGTTTTTTAGTTTGTTTTTGTCTGGTTTAAAACTACTATCATTATTATTACTCAATAGCACTGAGCTAGTAATTTAATCCACAGAAAGTAAATGAGACCAGTATGACATTTTTCTTCACCCTTACTACTAGTTTTTATTATTATTATTCTTTATTCTTCCCCTCCCAGGTTCTAGTTTTCAGCTTTTTATCTTTTCCCTGTTCCTGGTTGCATTTATTTTTCTTTCTCGTGGTTAACCCCAGTCCTTATTTTTCTTTGTGTGTTTTTCCCATTTTTTTCTTCCTTATTCTCCTACTATACCTTTTTGTCTTATTGCTCTCTCTCCAGATATTGCAGGTTTCTCTTTTGTTTTTTTTCCCCCTTCTTTTGCTCTTTTTTCTTTTATTGGTTACTGTTCCTGTGTGATGACATGGTATTTTTTGTTCATATGCTTTTACTTTTTTGATGGTTATTCAATTGTTATTTTTGTCTAACTGAGTTGAAGACAGCAACACTCCCCATAGAACACAACTACACCCACACCTCCTGCAGCTTCACTTACTGAGTGAGAGCCACCACTTTCTTCTCCACCAACGGGCCAATGAAAAACAACCACCAAGAAAATCCTGACTCACCCTTGGCTGCTCTTCACAAACAGTTAACAGAGATCTAAATACAACAACAACATGATGTCTCAGAGACAACAAACCATCAGAGTCCACACAAAGAAAAAAGATAAAGTGGTAGAAACAAGGCAGCAGGATACAGACCCAGAACACATCCCTGAGAAAGAAGCAGCATTGGAACTCTCTGATAAGGAATTCAAAAGAATTATATTTAGGTATCTTCAAAGAATTGAGAGACAGACCGAGGAAAACACTGACAAAACCCTAGAAGACTTTTGGAAGAAAATAGAAGAAAAACATGACAAAATAAGTGAAAAATTAGAAATGATTCTAAATCTAAATCTACAGATAGAAATCCAGAAGACTAATACTGAATTGTCAGAATTAGATAACACATTGAAAGGGCAAATAAGTATAATTGATGCAATGAAAGACAGAATTAATTACATTGAAGACAAATACCTTAATACTTCTTTGGAAAGGGATCAATCAGAAAAGAGATCAAAACAAAATAAAGAATGTGTAAGGTTCATGGGGATACCATCAAAAAGAATAGCCTACATGTCATTGGAATTCCAGAACAGAAAGAGAAAAATAAAACCACTGAGAAAATTGTCCAATATTTGTTGGAGGAGAACTTCCTTGATATGATGAAAGATGAGAATTCAGGAAGTCCAATGAACTGCAAACAGGATAGACCCCAAAGGAAACAGGATAGACCCCAAAGGAAAATCACCAAAACACATCATCATCAAACTCATCAAAAGCAAAGACAAAGAAAGTATCCTGAAAGTAGAACAGGAAGAGCAAAAAGTTACTTTCGAAGGACAACCAGTAAGAAAACTCTGATTTCTCAACAGAAACCACGCAAGCTAGAAGGTAATGGCATGATATATATAACACCCTGAAAGAGAAAAATTTCCAACCAAAGATTATATACCCAGCAAAATTGTCCCTCAAATATGATGGTGAAATTAGATTTCCAGGTAAGCAGAAACTAAGGGAATTTGTTAAAACCAGACCAACCTTACAAAGGAAGTCTGTTGAAAAGAAAAATAAAAAATGTAAATAACAACTGACCATTATTAGTACACAAGATGGCATAACCCAGAAACCACAGCTATGGACATATCCAAAGTAAAATATGCTTACAAGATTATAAACAGGGAACCAGAGACTTCAATTGGCAAGTGAGGACAACTACAAAGAAAAAAAGGGAAAATATTGTGTAGTTACAGAACTTCTAAATGGTGAGGAAGTCAAGAGAGTTGCAAGATAGATGGACTGTTCTAATGTCAGGGAGAAAATTATAAATCACAAGGTAACCTCAAGAAAAATGATAAACCTTAACATCACAATAAAGAAGAATACAAGCACAAATATTCACCAAATACTAAAACAACAGCAACAAAAGAAATGATAACACGATTCATAAACATAATTAGCTCAGCACAGAAAATAATATGGAACAAGGAAACCAGGGACACCGTGAAAAAAACACATAACAAAATGACAGCAATCAATTCATATTTGTCAATAATTACAATGAATGTTAATGGATTAAATGTACCACTTAAGGGACTGGGAGTTGCAGACTGGATAAGAAAACAAAACCCATCAATATGCTGCCTATAAGAGACACACCTTAGAGACAAAGACAGAAATGGACTAAAAATCAAAGGTTGGAAAAAGATATATCAAGCAAATGGCAACAGTAAAAGAGCAAGAGTTGCAATATTAATTTCTGATCAAATTGACTTTAAGACAAAAACCACCATATGAGACAAGGAAGGATATTGTGTAATAATTAAGGCATCAATTGAACATGAAGATATAACCATAATAAATATCTAAGGATCTAATGATAGATCCCCAAAATACATAAATCAAACTTTTGAAGAGTTGAAAAGTCAAATAGATGACTCCATAGTCATAGTGGGAGACTTTAATACACCACTTTCAATGAAAAATAGAACTGGAAAGAAACTCAAAAAAGATGCAGAAGAGCTAAATAATACAATCCAACAACTTGACCTTATAGATATCTACAGAGCACTTCACCCAATAACAGCACAATATGCATTCTTTTCCAGTGCACATGGAATATTTTCCATGATAAATCATATGTTGGGCCATAAAGTAAGGTTTCATAAATTTTAAAACACTGAATTACTGCAAAGCATCTTCTCAGGTAATAATGTTATCAAATTAGAAATCAACAATAGGAAGATCAATGGAAAAAGAATAACAGATCAAAACTGAATAGCACCCTCCTTAAGAAAGTCTGGGTAAATGAAGAAATAAAAATTGAAATTCAAAACTTCCTTGAATCAAATGATAATGCAAACTCAACATACCAAAATTTTGGGGATACAGCAAAAGCAGTGATCAGAGGGCAACTTATAGCAATAAATGCACACCTCATAAAAGAAGAAAGAGCAAAATTCAATACTTTAAACAAACATCTCCAACAATTAGAAAAAGAACAGCAAGAAAAGCCTACAGTCACCAGAAGAAAGGAAATAATCAAGATTTGAGCAGAAATAAATGGAACAGAAAACAGAAGGGCAATAGAAAAAATCAACAAGACCAGGAGTTGGTTTATTGAAAAGATTAATAAAATTGACAAACCACTGGCAAATTCAACGAAGGAAAAGAGGGAGAGAATAAAAATAACACAAATAAGAAATGAAATGAGTGACATCACAACAGAACCAACTGAAATAAAAAAGATAATATTAGGACATTATGAAGAACTGTACTCCAACAAATTTGAAAATCTGGAACAAATGGACAGATTTCTAGAAACACACCACTTACCTAAATTAACACAGATTGATGTGGAAAAGTTGAACAGAACTATAACAAAAGAAAATATTGAACAGGTCATCTAAAAATTACCAACAAAAAAAAAGTCCTGAGCCAGACAGCTTGACTGGAGAATTCTACTAATCATTCAGAGAAGAGGTGACGCCATTCTGACTCAAACTATTCCAAAACATAGAAAAGGATGGAATCCTCTCTAACTCATTTTATGAAGCAAGCATAACCTTGATACCAAAACCAGGCAAAAACATCACTCAAAAGGAAAGCTACAGACCAATATCGCTCAAGAGTATAGATGCAAAAATCTTCAACAAAATCCTAGCCAATAGTCTCTGACAACATATCAAGAAAATCATTCTTTGTGACCGAGTGGGGTTCATATCAGGTATGCAGGGATGGTTCAACATTAGAAAAACAATCAACATCATCTACCACATAAATAAAATAAAGGAAAGAAACACATGATCATATTGATTGATGCAGAAAAATCATTTGATAAAATCCAACACCCGTTCCTGATCAAAACTTTCAGCAAAATAGGAATAGAAGGGACATTCCTCAACATAATAAAGGGCATCTATGCAAAACCAACAGCCAACATTATCCTCAATGGAGAGAGATTGAAACTATTCCTGTTGTGAACAGGAGCCAGACAAAGATGCCCTCTATCACCACTTCTACTCAACATTGTACTGGAAGTCCTAGCCAGGGCAAGAAAGGGAAATCAAAAGCATCCAGATTGGTAAGGAAAAAGTCAAACTATCCCTGTTTGCTGGTGATGTGGTCCTATACCTAGAAAACCCAAGAGACTCAGTCAAAAATCTACTGGAACTAATTGAGAGATTTAGCATTGTGGCAGGATACAAGATCAACATCCAAAAATCAGTTGGATTCCTCTACACCAGCAAAGAGACTGCTGAAAAAGACATAAGGAAATCAATACCATTTACAATAGCTACCAAAAAAGTAAATACTTGGGAATAAATCTTACCAGGAATACAAAAACCTGTGCAAAGAAAACTCTGAAAAACTACTTCAAGACACCATAAGAGATCTACATAAATGGAAGAACACCCCATGCTCATGGATAGGAAGATTGAATACTGTGAAAATGTCAATTCTACCCAAAGCAATCTATACATTCAATGCAATCCCATCCAGATCCTATCAACATTCTTTAGGGTTATGGAAAAACCAATCACTAACTTTTAATGGAAAGGAAAGAGACCTCAGATAAGCAAAGCACTATTGAAGAAGAAAAACAAAGTAGGAGGTTTCACACAGCCAGATCTCAAAACCTACTCTACAGCCACAGTAGTCAAAATTGCCTGGTATTGGTACAATGGCAGACACATGACCAATGGAATAGAATTAAGACCCCAGAAATAGATCCATCAGCTGATCTTTGACAAAGGGCTGAAACCCATTAAATGGCGAAGAGAATGTTAGTTTAACAAATGGTGCTGGCAAAATTGGATATCCATTTGCAGAAAAATGAAACAAGTTCTGTACCTTACACCATACACAAAAACTAAATCCAGAGGGATCAAAAACTTAAATGTGAAACCTAAAATTATAGAGCTCCTCAAGGAAAAACTAGGGGCAAATTTAGGACCTTAATAAATGGCATAAATAGACTATCAAGTGTAACCCAAAATCCACAAACAGCAGAAAAGAAAGTAGATGAATGGGGCCTTCTAAAAATTGAATTTTTATATGCTTCCAAAGACTTCTTAAAAAAAGTCAAAAGAGAAACTACAGATTTGGCAATGACATATCTTACAATGGACTTATCTCTAGAATTTATAGAAAACTCCAAACCTCAATAACAAAAAAACAAATAATCCAATTAAAAAGTGGGATGAAGACATGAATAGACACTTCCCAAGGAGGACATTCAGGTGGCTAACAAACATATGAAGAAATGCTCACAATCATTAGCCATAAAAGAGATGCAAATCAAAACAACATTGAGATACCATCTTGCTCTACCACTAGCAGCAATGTTCAACAAGACACAAAATAACAAATGCTGGTGAGGATGTGGAGAGATCAGGACTCAACATAATACTGCTGGTGGGACTGTAAAATGGTACAACCATTGTGGAAAGCAGTATGGTGATTCCTTCAGAAGTTGGAATTAGAAATACCATTGGACCCAGCCATTCCATTACTAAGTAAATATCCTAAAGAAGTGAGAGCCATGCATCCCCATGTCCATCGCAGCACTATTTACAATAGCCAAAAGATGGGAATAACCTAGGTGTCCATCAACAGAGGAATGGATAACCAAACTCTGGTCCATACACACAATTGAGTACTATGCAACCCTAAAGAATAATGTAGAATCTGTAAAACATCGCATAATGTGGACGAACTTGTAGGACATTATGCCAAGTGAAATAACTCAATCACAGAAGGGCAAATATTGTATTAGTTCATTATTGTAAAAGTCAAGGAACTGTTTATATATGGAAGGAATTTTTCTTTGTTGGTTACCAGGGGTGGAAGGGGAGGGGAAGGAACACTGTTAGATCGGTAGAGATAAGAATTGGTTTGGGTGAAGAGAAGGGCAATGTATCAAATGTGAGTGATCAACATGGTGGCACTGAGGAAGAGGAAGACACAGAGACGTACATGGGAGGTACAGACAACAAAGATGAACCTTTTTGCACATACAATACTGCATTGTCAGTGAAGGCATACATGGGTATATTGGTGGATAGATGGGTGGACAGGCTGAACTATTAGGTATGTCTAGTAAACAGGGATTTTACCCAAGACCATGTATAGGTTTGGAAGACAATGTTTCTACAAGTTTATTGGTGTGTTCTGTAAGAATTCCCAGATATATAGTAGAGCTGACATGGGGCAAGGTTGTAGTCACTTATTGGTCATAGCCAGGTACCCAGAGGAACCTAGTAGTTGAACCTGTGGGCTCGGGACCATAGCCACAAGGGACATCAAGTTCAATTGGCATAACATACTACACAAAACATTGTTCCACTTCTTACTTTTGCGAGTAGCGACTGGGATCTTGAAAGCTTGCAAGCAGCCATCTGAATGCAACAATGGGTCTCTCCTCATCCAGAGCAAAGAAGAATGAAGAAAACCAAAGATTCATGGAAACAATTAGTCTTAGTGACTGGTACACCATGCGATC
>NW_006921591.1:13809962-13815898 GCF_000298275.1 Orycteropus afer afer
ACAGCTCAGGGGGCGGGAGTGCATGGAGGGATGGACACAGGGAAGAGGGAACTATCAGGAGGAAGTGGGAGGGGAGATGTTGCATTGTGGTAAATTGCAGTCAATGTCATGAGACAAAGTGTATGTGAACTGCTGTATGGAAAGTGAATTTGCTCTGTAAATTTTCACCCAAATCACAATGAGAAAGAAAAAAAAAAAACCTAGCATTTAAATTTGATATTGCCTGACTATAAAAACTGCAAGATATAAGAGATGAGAAGACATTGGTCTACACTCAAGGAGTTCTTTATCTAGTTGCTGATGCAAGGATTGCACACATGAAGCTCATTAATTTAGCACAGCTTTGCTCACTCTACAATCAAGATCCTGGAGGAGAGATAGAAGACATTATAATTATGGGATAGTTGGTGCAGATGGAAAATTCTGTGGCAAGTTCAGAAGAGGGAGAAATGAGTGTAGGTGAGGAAAATCTACTTCATGTGAGAGAATAAAAAACATGTCAGTCACACAGCTTCCTATACCAGGTTAAGGGAAATTTCAGGCACCTGCTTGGAGTATCCATCCATTTACAAAGAATTATAAACCAACATTGGAATAAACTGGAACTATGGTACTAGTTAACTTGCAGTTACTTTCATAAATGACAAAACAGAGAATAGTCTCAACTCCCTTTCAGTGACTAATATATTGAACAAACAAATAAAAACAATTGCTATGAAGTCAATTACAACTCATGATGACTCTATGTGTGTCAGATAGGAACTGTGCTCCACAGGGTTTTCAGTGCCTAATATCTTCAGAAAGTAGATTGCTAGGTGTCTTTGGTGGACTCTAACCTCTAATCTTTAGTTTGAACATTTAACAGGAAAAACATCATTTCAGCTCCCCTCTGCTTTCTAAGATACTTGGAGGAAAAAAAAATGTTTTCTCTGTCAGTCACTCATTCAGCTATTAAATACTTATTAAATGCCTTCTCTGCACTGAACTTATTTCTAGGCACTGGAGTTACCTTGGAGCTCTGGTGGCATAGTGCCTAAAGCATTTGACTGCTAAACAGAAGGCTGATGGTTCAAACCCACCAGCCACTCCCTGGAAGGAAAGCTAGGCAATCTATTTCCATAGTGATACTGCCTTAGAAACCCAAAGAGGGGTTGCTATGAGTCGGATCCAACTCCACGGTAGCGGTTGCATTGTAGTTTTAGAGTTACATCTGTAAAGAAGAGAGCTATAGCCTCACTTTCTGGCCTATTATCCTAATGTCTACTGTCCTCAAGAAACAAGGGCCTATTGATGACTTTAGTGGCTATTTCTGGGAGGATATTTCCCAGGAATCTTATCTTTGCTTTGGGGGTCCTTAAGAATTCTTGTACTTTGCTATAAGCGTATTACACTTCAATTAAATGTTTACATGTAAAATAGAATATATGAAAAAAAGTTAATGGTCCCCAAAAAGACAATACTCTATAAAAACAGACTTTTACTAGATGAAGCTGGGTGAAAAGTATAAGGGAACTCTTTATAATATGTTTGCAATTTTGTTGTAAATATTAAATTATGCCAAGATAAAATGTTTAATTTAAAAAAAAAAATTGCTAAGTAACTTATAAAGGAAGTCCTGGGTAGTGTAAATGGTAAAGCGGTGGACTACTAGCCAAAAGGTTGGCGGTTCAAATCCACCCAGAGGTGTCTGAAAAGATAGGTCAAGTGATCTTCTTCCTAAAGATAATAGCCTTGAAAAACCTATGGGGCAGTTCTACTTTGCACACATGAGGTTGCCATGAGTCAGAATCAACTCAGTGACAACTAACAACAGCAAGCTTATAAGGGTAAATGCAATTGCAAGTGAATTGCTTTATCTACTTAGAAGACATACATTAAAGCACTTTTTAAGTATTTGTTTTACACTTAAACAACTTACATTCTATTTATAAATGCCATTCAAAGAGACACACACCATTGGAGTATGGGAAGAAAAGAGTAGACAATTTATTTTTATCTCATACAGTTTTATTTCATTTCTGTGTATGTTTCATGATGTGCATATCTTAGTATAGTAGGTCATACATAGGATTTTATATAAATAACTACATACACACTGGGAAATATAAGCTGAAAATATTTTTACTGATAGGGGTTGTTGTCATTAGGTGCCTTTGAGTTGGCTCTGACTCATAGTAACACTATGTACAACAGAATGAAACACTGTCTGGTCCTGCACCATCCTCAGTATTTGCAATGCTTTGAGCCCATTGGTGCAGCCACTGTATCAATACATCTCGTTGAGGGCCTTCCATGCTTTTGCCATCCCTCTACTTTATTTAGCATGAAATCCTTCTTCAGGGACTGGTCCATTCTGACAAATGGCCAAAATATGTAAGACAAAGTCTGGGCATTCTCATTTTAAAGGAGCATTCTGACTGTACTTCTTTTTTTATGATTTTAATTTTTATTGTGATTTGGGTGAAAGTTTACAGAGCAAATTCACTTTCTATACAACAGCTCACATACACTTTGTCTCATGACAGTGACTAAAATTTATCACAATACAACAGCTTCCCTCCCACTTCCTCTCCATAGTTACTTCTTCCCTGTGTCCTTCCCTCCCATGCACTCCTGCCCCCCACCCCAGCTGTCTCCCTGTGCATACACAGCCCTTCTATTCTCCCATAACTGATCTCTCCAAGGAGTGTATCTACCTAATGTAAATGTTTACCTCTTATGCCTGTCTTTTATTTGGCTGGAAGCCACAGGAGTGGATTCAATTCCAGACCTAAAAGGCAAATAGGGACCATAGTCTCAGGGGTTCCATCAGGCTCTATCAGACCAACAAACTTGGTCTTTTTTTTTTTTTTTTTCAAGTGATTTTTACTCTTGCTCTACATTGTTCTCCCACTCTATCTGAGATATCCTACAGAGATCTCCCTCCAAGTGGTTGACAGTGGTAGCCGGGCACCATCTAGTTCTTCTGGTTTCGTAGTCATATAGGCTGAGGATCGCATAGTGTAGCTATCACTTGGACTAATTGTTTCCATGAATTTTTGGTTTCCTTAATTCTTCTTTGCTCTGGATAAGGAGAGACCCATTGTTGCATATAGATGGCTGCTTGCAAACTTTTAAGATCCCAGTCACTACTTGTCAAAGTAGGATGTGGAACAATGTTTTTGTCGAATATGTTATGCCAATTGAGCTTGATGTCCCATGCAACCATGGCCCCAAGTACACAGATCCAACTACTTGCTCCCTCTGGGCAGCTGGCCAAGAAGTGACTATAACCTTGCCCCATGCCAGCTCTACTATATAACTGGTAATTCTTACAGAACACACTAATACACTTGTAGAAACATTGTCTGCCAACCCCCTATACATGGTCTTGGGCACACTCCCCCCTAGATGGTCATACCTAATATTTTAGCCTATCCACCCATCTCTCTGCCCATATATCAATGCTTGCCTTCACTGACACCATAGTACTATATATGCAAAAGGGTTCATCTTTGTTATCTGTACCTCCCATGCACCTCTCTATGTCTTCATCTTCCTCAGTGCCACCATGTTGATTACTCACATTTGGTATATTGCCCAATCAATACTTCTCTTCACCCAAATCAATACTTGTCTGTACCTATCTAACAGTGATCCCTACACTACCCTCCCACTGCTGGTAACCAACAAAGAAACTTTCTTTCCATATATAAACCTTTCCTTGACTTTTTACAATAATGGACTAAAACAATATTTGTCCTTCTGTGATTGACTCATTTCACTCAGTAGAATGTCCTACAAGTCCATCCCCATTACGTGGTGTTTTGCTGATTCTATGTTATTGTGTAGGGTTGCATATTATTCCATTGTGTGTATGTACCATAGTTTGGTTATCTATTCCTCTGTTGATGGGCACCTAGATTATTTACGTCTTTCAGCTATTGTAAATAGTGTTGTGATGAACATGGGTGTGCATATATCTGTTCTTGTCCTGGTTCTCACTTCTTTAGGATATATACCTAGTATGTTAGACTGGGTTCTCTAGAGCAACAAAACTAGTAAAGCTTATATAGAGAGAGAGAAAGAGAAATTTATCTTAGGTAAATGGCTCACACACATAGAAGCTGGCAAGTCCAAAGTTCTTGGATCAAATGTCAAGCTGGTAGCTTTTCCTGACTCTTGCAGCTGCAGGGGCTGAGGAGCTCAAGGTTGGCAGGCAGTATACTGGCTGTTGACTCAAATGAATGACAAATCCAAGATCTCCAGGCCGAATGGTGGATTGTTCACTCACAGACAGTTGTAGGCAGCACAAGAGAATCCTGATCCACAGAAGAATGTCTCTTTTCCCAGGATGTCCATAAATATACTGGAAGCAGGCCACCCCTCTAGGAAAACTCCCTTTCAAAAGATTGGCTGCTCAAAACATACTCGTCTAAACCCATCATGGAAATAACCACATCACAGCTGCTTAAACCACACAGAATTGTGGTCCAGCCAAGTTGACACACAGCTCCAACTATCACACCTAGTAATGGAACTGCTGGGTCAAATGGTATTTCTAATTCCATCTTTTTAAGGAATCCCATACACTTGCCACAGTGGTTGTATCATTTTAACGTTTCACCAGCAGTGTATGAGAGGTCCCAATCTCTTCATATCCTCGCCAGCATTTGTAATTTTCTGTCTTGTTGAACTTAGGTGTTGGGGCTAGGGCAAGATGGCATCTTGTTTTGATTTGCATCTCTCTAATGGCTAATGATTATGAGCATTTCTTCACATTTGTTGGCCACCTAAATATCCTCTTTGGTGAAGTGTCTAGTCATGTCTTTAGCCCATTTTTTAATTGGATTATCTTTTTGTTGTTGAGGTGTTGGAGTTTTCTATAAATTGACATTCAGTTTAATTATAGACAAGTATGAATTGGTTGCTGTCATTTTGTTACATGTCTTTTCATGGTGCTCCTGGTTTCTTTAGTCCATATAATTTTCTGTGCTATGAATCGTGTTATCATTTCCTTTGTTGCTTTTGTTTTAGTATTTGCTAAATAGTTGAGTTTGTCCTCTTTGTTATTTTGATGTGAAGGTTTATCATTTTTCTTTGAGGTTACCCTGTGATTTATAAAGCTCTGGTAGCATAGTGCCTAAGGCACTTGACGGCTAACCAGAAGGCTGGCGGTTCAAACCCACCAGCCACTCCTCAGAAGGAAGGTTGGGAAATCTACTTCCATAGTGATACCACCTTGGTAACCCAAGGACTGGTTGCTATGAGTTGGGTCTGACTCGATGGCACATGACAACAACAACGACTATTTAGAACAGTCCATTTTATCTTGCAACTCTCTTGACTTCCTCACCATTTAGATGTTCTGTAACTACACTATTTTTTCCCTCTTTTTGGTTTGTAGCAGTCCTCATTTGCCTATTGATGTCTCCAGTTCCCTGTTTACCATCATTTAAGCTTATTTTACTTTGGATACTTCCATAGTTGTGTTGGTTTCTGGGTTATGACATCTCATGTATTAATGTCAGTTTTGGTTTGCTATTATTGGTTCTCTTTTCAAAGGACTCCCTTTAGTGTCTCTTGTAAGGTTGGTCTTGTTTTAACAAATTCTCTTATTTCTGTTTATCTGGATCTCTCCTAATTTCACCATTATATTTGGGGGACAATTTTGCCAGGTATATAATTCTTGATTGAAATTTTTTCTCTTTCAGTGTTTTATATATCATCTCATTGCCTTCTCACTTGCATGGTTTCTGCTGAGAAATCAGAGCTTATTCTTTTTGGATGTCCTTTGTAGGTAACTTTTCCTTTTTCCTATACTGCTTTCAGGATTTTTTCTTTGTCTTTGGTTTTGATGATGATATGTCTTGATGATTTTCTTTTGAGGTCTATCCTGTTTGGGGTTTGTTGGACTTCCTGAATGGATATATCCTCATCTTTTATCATGTCAGGGA
>NW_006921591.1:13816121-13820207 GCF_000298275.1 Orycteropus afer afer
TTTTTTTTTTTTTTTTTTGGCTACCAAGTGACCCTTTATTGGAGTTACTTTCTTTATAATTTTCAGCTAGCTGGAAATCAGCACCACTATTGATGTCATTTATGATGGCATGAGGGTGGCACTCATCAACAGTGCAGCCCACAGATTGGGCATTCTCCAGGATCTCTTTAATAGTTCCAGAGAGTTCTCTGGCTAAAGATCAGAGTTGTATCTGATGAGCAATGCTAACAATCTCATCGAAAGTGATATTTCTACTGTGCTTAATGTTTTTATGCTTCTTTCTGTCTCTAGGTGGTTCCTCGAGGGCTTTGATGATCAGGAGAGAGGCAGAAGGCACCACCTCAATCTGGGCTTGAATGTTCTGAATGATCAGTTTCACAGTAATCCTTAGTCCCTTCCAGTCACTGGTTGCCTTGGCAATGTCATCACCAACTATTTTTGGAGACAGACCCAGAGGACTGATCTTGGGGGACAGAGAGGACAGGGCAACAACTTCCCCACTAGTGCACCTCAGGTGCAGGATTTTGATCTCTTTGGGGTTGAACTTGGGTGGCATGGTGGAGGTGGCTGGTGTTGGATGAACCTAGATGCTGAGCAAACGACCTAAAAAAGTTGCACCTTAACCTTCTCCTAGCCAAAAGCTGAAAATATTTTGCATTGTTTTGATTCTCCTCTTTTGCCCTTTCTTTTTTATTACTATTGTTTTATTTATTTATTTTTTTACTTTAAGAGCGTGTTTTACATTCAAAGTCACTCATACATTTAGTTTCATTCCCCATTCACCATGTCCAACCCTAACCCAGGCTCCTCCCCTCCCTACCCAGCAACACTCCCCCTGTGCCCCTCTTAATTATGCACTCCTGTTTGTCCTGCATTTCCTCAGTTTGAATGTTGGTCCTTTGGTGTCCCATGTCTATTGCTTTAAGGGATGTATTACCATTGAGTGTGTGGGTGCGGCATCCTGGGTTGAGTGGTCTGTGTGTACATCTTGTTAACTATTGGGATGAGAGCCCGCCCCTGGAGGTGAGTTTTATTACAGGTGCCAAATGTATTTCAGGGCCATAGTATTGGGATTTTCACCAGATTTCATCTGACCAGTAATTTGGTCATTATCGAATTTTTGGATTTTGTTCCACGTTTTCCCTCCCACTCTATCCAGGATCTCCAGATTTGATCCTTTTCTGAATGGTTGACATTGGTAGCCGGACACCATCCGGTTCTTCTGGTCTTGAGGGCTATCGTATCCTAGGGCTGATTGCTTCTAAGTGCCCTTGTGTGTGTGTGTGTGTGTGTGTGTGTGTTCTTCTTCACTTCCAATGCTAGGAGACATTAGCTGCATCTTTGATGGCTGCTTGAAAGCTTTTAAGACTCCAGTCACTACTCACCAATGTAGGCTGTGGCGCAATGCTTTTATGTATTTTGTTGGGCCAATTGAGTCTGTTGTACCCCAGTACTATGGCCCTGAGGTAGTAGCTCTATTGCATCTCTCTCCCATAGTGTTGGGATGTCTGTAAGAGATTACTCTGTGTCTGTCTTCTATTGTTTCTGTAAGGACTGCAGGTATTTTTTATCACTGGTGTCTGTACAAGATAAGCATCATCTGAGTCTATTCTTGGTCTAAAGTATTCCTCTATTCACTGATCTCTGTCTGATCATCTCAGGTGTTTATGTGTTTATCTGTGTAGCCTAGTGTTTTATGTTAATGGCAATGTGGTATTGTAGACACATTGGTTGATTTTAACATCTGTCGTCTATCTCTTATGTGCACATTTTGGTGTCCTCTCTTTTCTCAATGTTATCATGGTGGTCATATATCCTTCCCATATTTCCCTCCCCCTACACATATCAGCCCTAAATTAATCCCTTCTTTTCCCTCCCCATCCTGGTAACCTAGTAGGTGATTTCCCTTTCCCAAGCAAACCCTTCTCTGTCTTTTTACAGTAATGGGCTCATACGATACTTGTGCTTCTGCAATTGACTTATTTCACTCAACATAATGTCTTCCAGGTTCATCCACATTGCGAGATAATTTGTGTATCGCTCATTGTTCGTTAAAGTGGCATAGTATTCCATTGTGTGGATATATCATAACTTGGTTATCCATTCATCCATTGATGGGCATTTAGGTTGTTTCCACCTCTTTGCTATGGTGAATTGTGCTGTGATGAACATAGGTGTACATACATATGTCTATTCGTGTGCTCTCTCTCACCTCTTTAAGGTATATTTCTAGTAATGGATTTGCTGGGTCAAATGGTACTTCTATTTTCAGTTTTTTTAAGGAAACGCCATACCATTTGCCACAATGGTTGTACCATTTTACAATCCCACCATCAGTGCCCAAGAGTTCCAATCTCTCCATAACCCCATTAGCATTTGTTACTCTCTGATCTGTTGAACTTTGCTATTATTGCCTGGGTGAGATGATATCTCATTGTTGTTTTGATTTGCATCTCTCTAATGATTAATGATCATGAGCAATTTCTCATGTGTTTGTTGGCTGCTTGTATTTCTTTTTTGGTGAAGTGTCTGTTCAAGTCTTTTGCCCATTTGTGAATTGGGTTATTTGTCTTTTTGGTGTTGAGGTGTTGAAGTTTTCTGTAGATTTTGGATATAAGTCCTTTGTCATATATGTCATAGGCAAATATTTTCTCCCAATCTGTAGGTTCTCTTTTTACCCTTTTGACAAAATATTTCAATGTGCACAATAATTTAATTTTTAAAAGGTCCCAGTCATCTAGCTACTCTTCTATCTCCTGCACATTCTGGGTTATGCTTGACAGTCTATTTAAGCTGTAAATTAGGGCTCCTAGATTTGCCAGTATTTTATCATTGATGAATTTTATAGTTTTGGGTTTTACATTTAAGTCTTTGATCCAGCTTGAGTTTATTTTTGTGTATGAGGTGAGGTATGAGTCTTGTTTCATTTTTCTACAGGTGGATACCCAGTTTTGCCAGCACCATTTGTTAAAGAGGTTATCCCTTCCCCATTTAATGGGCTTTGGGCCTTTGTCAAAGATCAGTTGTCCATAGATGGATGGGTCTATGGCTGAGCTTTCGATTCTGTTCCATTGGTCTATCTGTCTATCACTACCAATACTATGCTGTTTTGACTACTGTGACAATATAGTTCTTAACATCTGGAAGTGTGAGACCTTCCACTTTGTTTTTCTTCTTGAGAAGTGCTCTGCTTATTCTAGGTCTCTTTCCTTTCCATATGAAATTAGTCATTAGTTTTTCCATGTCCTTAAAAAAATTTGTTGAAATCTGGATCAGTATGGTATTAAATGTACAGATTGCTTTAGGTAGTATTGATATTTTCACAATGTTTAGTCTACCTATCCATGAACAAGCAGGTTCTTCCATTTATGTAGTACCCTTGTTTTCTCTTGTAGCAGTGTTTTATAGTTTTCTCTGTATAGGTCTTTTGTGTCTCTGGTGAGGTTTATTCCTAGATATTTTATCTTTTTCATAGCTATAGTGAATGGTATGGTTTCCCTTATTTCTTTATCAGAGGAGTCCTTGCTGGTGTAGAGAAATCCAACTGATTTTTGTATGTTGATCTTGTATCCTGCCACTTTGCTGAACCTCTCTATTAGTTCCAGTAGTCTTTTTATTGAGTCCCTTGGGTTTTCTATGTACAGGATCATATCATCTGCAAACAGAGATACTTTTAATTCCTCTTTGCCAATATGTATGCCTTTTATTTCTCTTTCTTGACTTATTGCTCTGGCCAGGACTTCCAATGCAATGTTAAATAGAAGTAGTTATAGAAGGCATCCCTGTCTGGTTCCCGTTCGTATGAGGAATGCCTTGAGTCTTTTTCCATTAGTTATGATGTTGGCCATTGGCTTTGCATATATATCCTTTATTATGTTGAGGAATTTCCCTTCTATTCCTATTTTGTTGAGAGTTTTAAACAGGAATGGATGCTGGATTTTATCAAATGCCTTTTCTGCGTCAATTGATATAACCTTATGGTCCTTTTCCTTTGTATTGTTTATGTGGTGGATTACATTGATTGATTTTCTGATGTTGAACCACCCTTGCAAACTTGGTATGAATCCCACTTGGTCTGGATGTATT
>NW_006921591.1:13820322-13823260 GCF_000298275.1 Orycteropus afer afer
CTTCATAAAATGAGTTTGGGAGTACTCCATCTTTTTCTATGTTCTGGAATAGCTTGAGTAGCATAGGTGTCAACTCGTCTCTGAATATTTGATAGAATTCTCCAGTGAAGCCATCAGGGCCAGGGCTTTTCTTTGTGGGAAGTTTTTTTTTTTTTTTTATGACCTGTTCAATTTCTCCTCTTGTTATGGGTCTGTTCAAGTTTTCTATCTCTGAGTGGGATAATTTAGGTAGATCTTGTGCTTCTAGAAACCTGTCCATCTCTTCTAGATTTTCATATCTACTGGTGTACAGTTTTTCATAATAGTCTGTCAGTATATCTTTTATTTCAGTTGGTTCTGTCGTGATGGCACCAGTTTCGTTTACAATTCTTGTGATTTGGATCTTCTCTTTCTTTTCTTTTGTTAGGTGTGCCAATGGTTTATCGATTTTATTAATCTTTTCAAAGAACCAGCTCTTTGTTTTGTTGATTTTCTCTATGTTTTTTTGTTTGTTTGTTTGTTTGTTTTCTGTTTCATTTATTTCTGCTCTGATCTTTATTATTTCTTTGCTTCTAGATACTGTAGGATTCTTTTGTTGTTCTATTTCTAGTTGTTGGAGTTGATGAGTTAGAGTGTTGATTTTGTTTCTTTCCTCTATTTTGATGTATGTATTTATTGCTATAAACTGTCCTCTGAGTACTGCTTTCACTGTGTCCCATAGGTTTTGGTAGGATGTATCTTCTCTCTCATTAGTTTCTAGGAATTTTTTATTTCAGTTTTTATCTGTTCTGTAACCCACTAGTTTTTAAGCAGAGAGTTGTTCAGCTTCCATATGTCTGATGATTTTTCCTTGCTCTTCCTATTATTGATTTCTAGTTGTATTGCATTGTCATCAGAGATGATGCTTTGCAGTATTTCAGTGCTTTTGAATTTATTGAGGCTTGTTTTATGTCCTAGCATATGGTCTATTCTGGAGAAGGATCCATGTGCACTGGAAAAGAATGTGAATTGTGTTTTTGTTGGGTGAAATACTCTATATGTGTCTATGAGTTCCAGTTAGTTGATTGTTGTTAAGTTCTTCTATATCTTTGCTGAGCTTCTTTCCCATTGACCTATCTCTCCTTGAAAGTAGTGGGTTAAAATCCCCCACTATTAATGTAGAGTTGTCTATCATTCCTTTTAATTCAGTTGATATTTGCTTCACGTATTTTGGAGCATTTTCATTGGGTGCATAAATATTTATTATTGTAACCTCTTCTTTGTCGATTGACCCTTTCAGATCATATAATGCCCATCCTTGTCTTTTAAGATGTTTTTCACCTTAATGTCTATTTTATCAGAAATCATAATTGCTACCCCTGCCATTTTTTGGTTTCCATTGACTTGGTATATTATTTTCCATCCTTTAACTCTTAATTTGTTTTTATCTTTGTGTCTAAGATGTGTCTCTTGTAGGCAGCATATCAATGGGTCTTCTTTTTTTATCCAGTCTGCCACTCTCTTTCTCTTTACAGGTGCATTTAGTCCATTCACATTGAGTGTAATTAGTGATAGGTATGAGTTGATTGGTGTCATTCTATTGTGGTTTTTTTGTCATGTCATTGGTGATTCCTTAGTCCATGTATATTTCTGTGCTGAGTTCAGTTTGTTGGCTATTGCCTTCTCCCTTTTCTTCTTTATAGTTAGTTTTGTGTTTATTAAGCCCCTATGTTTTCCTTCCTTCTGGATTTACTTAGAAGAATTGTTACTCTTCTCTGTGGTTACCTTGGAGTATATTCTTGTCTCTATATTTTTAGAACAGTGTATGCTGCAAAGACATTATCATGTTTTCCTCTCCATTTGAGGGTCTGTACCAGAAGTATTATTTCCTCTGATAGGTTAGTTGCTGTTGTTGTGTGCTGCATGAGTTCCTTGGTTTTTAAGGTAGAATGTTTTATGGCCTTATTATGAGTATCTATTTCTGATTTGGTTTTGGAGTTGATGTCACATGTCCTGGTTTTTCTGATCTCTGTTGTGGGTTCTCTATTGGTAGGACTTCCTTAAGCATTTCTTGTAGGCTTGGTCTGGTTTTCACAAAGTCTCTTAATTTCTGTTTATCTGAGAATGGCTTGATTTCACCCCATATTTTATGGATAACTTGGCTGGATATAGGATTCTTGGTTGGAAGTTTTTTTTTTTTCCTTCAGAGTTTTATATATGCCGTCCCATTGCCTTCTTGCCTGCATAGTTTCTACTGAGTAATCAGAGCTCAGCCTAACTGTTTGATTATTATAAGTAATATTTCTTTTTTCCTGGGCATCTCTCAAAATCTTTGTTTTTGGTTTTGGAAAGTTTGATTATAATATGCCTCAGTGTCTTTCTTTTGAGGTCAATCTTGTGTGGGGTTCTATGAGCTTCTTGGACAAATATCTTTTCTTCCTTCATAATATGGGGGGAGTTTTTTGCTAGTAGGTCTTCCACAATTGTCTTGGTGGTCTTTTTTGCCTCTTCTTGTTCTGGAATTCCAATGAGTCTTATATTATTTCGTCTCATGTCATAGCATGTAATTCTTAGGCTCTCTTCTTTTCTCTTAAATCTTTGTTCTGATTTTTCTTCATACAGGCTAGTGTCCAGGGATTTGTCTTCTAGTTGGGATATGCATTCTTCAGCCAGTTCTAATCTGCTCTTTTGAGCTTCGACTGTGTTGTGTAGTTCTGTCATTTTGGTGTTCATGGTTTGCATTTCAATAGACATTTTCTGCATTTCTAGGTGCTGTTTTTGTATGAATTCTGATTGTGCATTAAACTTAATATTCTGTTCCTCAGTGATTTTCCTGAGTTCCTCCAGGGAACTGTCTGTGTTCTCTCTGTTTCTGGTTGGGGTTTCCTTAGGCTTTTGTATAGCTCTATAAATATATCTTCCAAATTCCTTCTCAGATAATTTTATTGCCTCCTCTTCCTCCATGTATAATGAGACCTTT
>NW_006921591.1:13823545-13825211 GCF_000298275.1 Orycteropus afer afer
TGGTTTAATATTTTGAAAAGGTGAAGCTGGTGTATTTTATTTTATTATTGATTCAGGTATGTTGGATCGCTCTGTTTTCTTTGTGATGGTGGAATCACTGTGTGGAATGTGGATATGTGTTTCTCTTTGTCATAAAGAGCGTTTAGAGTTTGAAGCAGAAGGTTTTATTGAATATGGTTTCTTCTATTGAATGAGTTAATTATTGGCAGAGAAGGTGGGAGCAGAAGAAGAAGGAAAGCTTGGTGTTGCTAGGGTCGGTTTCTAGGGCTTTGCACAGGGTGTTATTGATGATGTAGTTATTTACAAGTCTGCAGCTCAATCTCAGGAAAGATTTCTGTTGTTAAGGAGTCACCACTTTCCACTCGGCTCAGGCACACTCAAAGACCCTGCTTCTGAGCTCCCTCGGTGCCGAAAAGCCCATCCAAGGCAAATTCCCAGAACCGCATTCAGCCATGGCTTCCTCTCTCTCCCCACCCTGTCTGCCTATGGCACCAGTGCAATCCACCCAGACCACTAATGGCTCAGGAGTTTGTGATACCACCCACTTGTGGCGTCAAAGATATATGCGATTTCAGTTGTGCTGGAGTTGGGAGAGTACATGCTAGTAATCTGTGGTCTCGATATCAGTGATAAAGATAAGCACAGACCTCTCAATATCTCCCAGGCTGACCCAAGCCCACTCAGTGACCCGCTGAGGGGAGAGCGAGCTCACCCTCCTGGTGAGCTCTCTGCTTGGGTTTCAGTGGTGCTGCACACACTCCTTTTCACTTAGGTGAGCCAAGTTACTAATAAAATCAGGTGTTGGAAGCAGATCCTTGGGGCTGTTTTCTGGGGTGTAGGTGTGGTCACTGGTATGCTGATATAGGGTGTCTTCTTTCTTGGCTCACAGAGATCTCAGGTGGCTGCCCTCGCCCACCAGTCAGTGACTTCCCCAGGGAAGTTTCCAATGGCCTCTCTCAGCTGCCCATCCACACTCCACCAAGTAGATCTTTCTTAAATAATTTCCCTGTGCCTTTCCTCTAATTCTGCTCTTCTGTGTTTGGTGCACTCTGATTCAGTGAGCTGTTCAGAGCACCAAAATCCCTAACTCAAACTGCTGTACCTAGTTTTTCAAGCACTAAGATGCTAGAGGGAAATAACGTGGTGCTTACTGATGAGACTCCATTTCAAATCCCCCTCTCTTTGCCCTTTCAATGTGTTATCTATTTCTGAAAATTTATTATTAATCTTCTGGATTTCTATCTGTAGATTTTATATCTATAATTTTATATTTTTAATTTTTCATCTATTTTGTCATTTTGTTCTTGTATTTTGTTCTGAAATTGTCCTGGGGTTTTGTCTGTGTTTTCCTTAATTTTGTCAGAGTTTTCCTTGATCTGTCTCTCGGTCCTTTGAAGGTACCTAAATATAATTCTTTTCCATTGCTTATCAGGAAGTTCCAATGCTGCTGCTTCTTCAAGGACCTGTTCTGGGTCTATATCTTGTTCCCTTGTGCGGTGTAGTAAATTACTTAGTGTGGCTTTTCTACCCGTAAGTCTTTGTAAACTCTAAGGTGGGAATTGCTATTAGCTACGGAGGAGATCCTGATTTTAAAGTCGCCCACCTGGGTTATTTCTGTTGGGCGTGGCACAATACAATGTTCTGGGAAGTTCCCACTCTCTCTCAC
>NW_006921591.1:13827596-13836698 GCF_000298275.1 Orycteropus afer afer
CTCTGGGAGGAACGGTTGGAGAAAAGACTGGAGGGAGGCAACATGTCTGGCCTGGCAGTAATAGGCCTTGGGTTACTGCTGGTAATCCTGCCTTCCCCTTGTAGGGTTAGAGGAGGTCAGAACATGTGGCCTCCTTGTCGTTTTTGCACCTTGTTTATACAGCTTTATCTTGCTTCTTTGTGTGGACTGTGATGGTCTGCTGTCTCCAAGACATTGTGATGTTGTTGTATTTTGATCTTTGTTAACTGTTTGTGAAGAGCAGATAAAGGTGAGTCAGGCTCTTCTTGGTGGTCGTTTATCGTTGGCCAGTTGGTGGAGAAGGAAGTGGTGGCTCTCACTCTGTAAGTGGACCTGAAGGAGGTGTGGGTGTGGTTGCATCATATGGGAATGGCTGCTGTCTCCCACTCTGTTAGACAAAAACAATGATTGAAAAAACATCAAAAAATAAAAGCACAAGACAAACAACATACCACATAAACACACAGGAAAAATAATCAAAAAGAAAAGAAAAGAAAGAAAGAAATACTGCAATATCTGGGGAGGAGGGAATAAGAGAAAAGAAGTAGAGTAGGAGAATAATGAGAGAAAAAATGGAAAAAATGCAAAAATAAAAACAAGGAATGGGCTTAACCATGAGAAAGAAAAAAATGGGAAACAGGAACAGGAAAGAGAAAAAAAAGCTGAAAACTAGAACCTGGGAAGGGAAAAATAAAAAATAATAATAAAAAGAATGAACAAATAATAACAATAATAATAGCAATAATATTAAAACAGACAAAAACAAATAAACTGGAAAAAAAAATCTGGGCAGGACAGGGCAGGGCACCCAGGCTCCATTGGAGTACATAGACTGGGATGGAATTCCTGCTGATCCAAGAAGGTGTGGAGTGTGTGTAAGAGTAAGAAGGGGAATATCACACCTTTCCAGTCATTCATGTCCAGAATGTCCTTGTGGTTCCCAGCAAGTGGAACCTATTTTTAGGTCCCTGGAATCTGAGAGAATGCTGTCACTTTAAATATCCAAAATGGTCCAACTGTTTGCAAACATTCAAAATGGCTGGGCCCTCCAAATGACTGAAAGTCCACAGCTCAACCTGTCTCCC
Source organism: Orycteropus afer afer (assembly GCF_000298275.1). Taxonomy (NCBI): domain Eukaryota; kingdom Metazoa; phylum Chordata; class Mammalia; order Tubulidentata; family Orycteropodidae; genus Orycteropus; species Orycteropus afer. The sequence goes on from NW_006921591.1 coordinate 13,828,700, forward strand.
TCTTCACTGCTTCCCCTTTGATTTACCAGCCACCAGTGTAGTTCTCTGTGCAGCCCCTGGCTAGGAAGGCCAATTTTTAGGTTAATTCTGGGTCCTAAAACCACTTGGCAATATCCAAGCTGTCCATGCCATCAGGATCGCTGACAGACCGCAGCTCTGTATGTCTCCTTTTTCAGTGTTTTCATACAGGTTCTTTTACTAGTTGGAGTTTAGCCTACTTCTTTATTCTTCCCTTCAAAGCTCAGGGCTCCAGGATTGTCTTCCATATCTGTGTGAATTGGTTGCCCTTTTCTTTGTTGAAAAGGGTCTGTGTAGTTTGTCTACTTATTCCACCATCTTACTGGAACTCTTCCCCGACTATACTTTTTACAAAACCAATTTGTTTGTTCTTTCGGCAGTCCATGGTATTTTCAGTATTCTTCACCAATACTACAATTCAAAGGTAACAAGTCTTCTCTGTCCAGCTTCCACATGCAATTGAAAATACCATGGCTTGGGGTAGGTAAAACGTAGTCTTCAAAGTGGCATCTTTGGTCTTCAACACTTTAAAGAAATTTTTTGCAGCAGATTTGCCTGATGCAATATGTCATTTGATTTCTTGACTACTGCTTCTGTGGGTGCTGATTGTGGATCCAATTAAATTAAATCCCTGAGAGCTTCAATCTTTTCTCCATTTATCATGATATTGCTTATTGGTCCAGTTGTGAGGATTTTTTTTTTTTTTTTAATGTTATGGTGTAATCCATATGGAAGGCTGTAGATTTTTATATTCTTCAGTAAATGCCTCAAGTCATCTTTGTGTTCAGCAAGCTTGGTTGTGTCATGAATATAACAGGTTGTGTCTCTAATCCTGAAGCAATGTTCTTCCTTGTACAGTCCAGTTTCTGAGATTATTTGTTTAGCACACCAATTGGATAAGTATGGTGGAAGAATCTAACCTTGGCACACACTTTCCCTGATTTTAAACAATATGATATCCCCTTGTTTAGTTTAAAGAACTACTTCTTAGTCTATGCACAGATTCCTCATGTTATGATCCACACAGGTGAGTGTATTTGCACAGTCAGTAAGACACAGGTAAACATCATTATAGCATTTTTTGCTTTCACCCAAGCTCCATCTGATATCAACAATGACATCTCTCATTGCATGTCCTCTTCTGAATCCAGTTTTAATTTCTGGTATTTCTCTGTCAGTATACTGCTGCCACCATTTTGAATTATCTTCAGCATGTTTTTTTTTTTCTGGCATGTGATATTAAAGGTATTATTCAATAATTTCCAAATTCTAGCTCTCTTTCAATCGATTACCCAGGTAGCTATTTTCCAAATTCCTTGGCATAAACAAGTGAGCACTTCCACTATTACATCCATTTCTTGAAACATCTCAATGGGTATTTCATCAATTCCTGGACCCTTGTTTTTCATGCTACCTCCTGAAAGAGTTGAATGTCAACAAATTCTTTTTGGTACAATGATTCTGGGTATTCTTTCCATCTTTCTTTGGTGCTTCCTTCATTGTTCAATATTTTGCCATAGGAATCCTTTAATATTTCAAGTCTTGAATTTTTCTTCAGTTCTTTCAGGTTAAGAAATGGTGAGTGTGTTCTTTCCCTTTGGTTTTCTAATTTCAGATATTTGCACATTTCATTATAATACTTTGCTTTGTCGTCTTGAGCCACACTTTGAAATCTTCTGTTCAGCTCTTTTAGCTCATCATTTCTTCCATTTGCTTTATCTACTCTCTGTTCAAGAGCAAGTTTCAGACTCTATTATGACATTTTGGTCTTCCTTTCCTGACTTTTTAATGACCTTTTGTTTTCTTCATATACAATGTTCTTAATGTCATCCCACAACTTGTCTAGTCCTTGGTCATTAGTGTTCAGTGTATCAAATCTATTTTTTGGTTGGTCTCTAGATTCAGGTCATATATAAGTCAGGTCATATGTTGGCTCCCATGGGCTTGTTTTAATTTTCCTTATCATCCACTTGAACTTGCATATAAAGAATTACATGTCTGTTCCACAGTAAGCTCCTAGCCTTGTTCTCACTGAAGATATTGAGCTTCTCCATTGCTTCTTCCCATAGATATAGTTAATTTTATTCCTGTGTGTTTCGTCTGGTGAAGGCCATGTGTATAGTCACCAATTATGTTGTTGAAGAAAGGTATTTGCAATGAATAAGTTGTTAATCTTTCAAATTTCTATCATGCAGTGTCCAGCATCATTTCTATTACCAACGCCATATTTTCCAATTAGTGATGCTTCTTCTTCCACCACTCATCTGTCAGTTTGTTGTACTGTGGTGACTTATGTGTTGCTGTGAGGCTGGTATTTAGGCTGCCAGTATTTCCAATATCAGCAGGGTTGCTCATGGTAGACAGGTTTCAGTAGAGTCTCCAGATTGAGACAGACTCAGAAGGATGGGATCATCCACTTCTCAAAGAATTGGCCAGTGAAAACCTTATTAATAGCAGTGAAACACTGTCTGATATAGTACTGGAAAACTTTATTAATAACCCTGGAAACATTGTCCAATATAGTGCCAGAAGATGAGCCTCCCAGGTCAGAAGACACTCAAAATATGACTGGGGAAGAGCTGCCTCCTCAGAGTAGAGTCAACATTAATGATGTGGATGGAGTAAAGCTTTCAGGACATCCATTTGCTGATGTGGCATGACTCAAAATGGGAAGAAACAGCTGCAAACATCCATTAATAATCGGAACGTGGCATGTACAAAGTATGAAGCTAGGAAAATTGGAAGTTGTCAAAAATGAAACAGAATGTATAAAGATCAATATCCTAGGCCTTAGTGAGCTGAAATGGACTGGTTTGGGCCATTTTGAATTAGACAACCATATGATGTACTATGTGGGAATGACAAATTGAAGGGGAATGGCATGGTGTTCATCATCACAAAGAAACTTTTAAGATCTATCCTGAAGTACAATGCTGTCAGTGATAGGATAATATCCATACATCTACAAAGAAGACCAGTTAATACTATTATTATTCAAATTTACGCACCAACTACCAAAGCCAAAAAGGAGGAAATTGAAGGCTTTTACCAACTTCTGCAGTCTGAAATTGCCCAAACATGCAATCAGGTTGTGTTGATTATCACTGATGATTGGAATGCAAATGTCAGAAACAAAGAAGAATCACCAGTAGTTGGAAAATATAGCCTTGGTGATAGAAATGACATTGGAGATCACATGACAGAATTTTGCAAGACCAACAACTTATTCATTGCAAATGCCTTTTTTCAACAACATAAATGGTGACTACATATGTGGACTTCACCAGATGGAGTACAAAGAAATCAGACTGACTATATCTGTGGAAAGAGGTAATGGAGAATCTCAATATCTTCAGCCAAAACAAGCCTTAACAAGACTATCAATTGCTCATATGCAAGTTCAAGTGGAAGATGAAGACAATTAAAACAAGTCCATGAAAGCCAAAATATGACTTTGATTATAAACCAAAAAAAAAGAAAAAACTTCCATTGAGTGATTCTGACTCAAAATGACCCCATTTGAGTCTCCAAAGTGATAAATATTTACAGAAGTAGATCATCCATTCTTCCTTCTGCAGAGTGGCTGGTGGGTTTGAGCCACCAACCTTCTGGTTAGCAGTCAAATGTCTTAGGCACTACACCACTGGAACTCCTTGACCTTAATTATATTCTTCCTGAATTTAGAGACTGTGGTGCTTAACTTGTCTGGGCCTGGTTAAGTGGCTGGGCAGGTGAATGTAGTTATTCCCCATGGTGAGACTGGTAACTAACTCCATGGTGGAGTTAATTATTGCTATTGGAGCAGCTGAGTATCTATTTTGGGTATGTGGTCTGCTTTCCTTATATAAGAAACAGCTTTGAGAATGGTCCTAGCTTGAGACACTTGAACCCTGCATGTAGCTGTGTCATTGCTCAGCAGCCTGACATGCTGTGCCAATCTTGGGACTTTCACTGGACTTGAATGAATGGCTTGCCATGTGGTTTGGTAACATCAGAACTGTGCCTTTTTACTTCTCAACCTTGGGCTGATCAGCCTCAGCAGCCAGCACCTGTCTGAGTGAAGAAAAACCTCCAGCTTCAGTGGGCTGGGAGCAGGAGGCAGAGCTGAATCCCACAGCTGAGGGGTTTTCACCCAGCCCCTAGAGCCTGGCATTTTGAACTCAGACTCCTAGCCTCCCAAACTGTAAGAGAATAAACTCCTGTTTCTTCAAGTCATCTCATTGGTGGGATATTCTTGTCAGAGAGGCACTAGGTAACCAGAACAGAGACCATCTAAAGATTAAATCTGATGTATTGAATACCAATGACTGAAAACCAAGGGAATTGTGGGATGACATCTAGAACATAACCCATGAAGAAAGAAAAGGGTCACTAAGAAGACAGAAAAGGAAGGGGAAAAAAAAAGGATATCAGAAGATACTCTGAAACTTATCCTGAATGAAGAGTAGCTAAGGCAAATGGAAGAAATGACAAGAAAAAAGAGCTGAACAGAAGATTTCAAAGACCAGCTTGAGAAGAAAAAGTCAATCATTATAATGAAATGTGTAAAGACTTGGAGTTAGAAAACCAAAAGGGAAGAACATGCTCAACATTTTCAAGCTGAAAGAACTGAACAAAATAGTCAAGCCTCAAATTGCAATATTGAAGGATTCCATGGAAAAAATATTGAATGATGCAGGAAAAAATCAAAAGATGAAAGGAATACACAGAATCACTGTACCAAAAAGAATTGGTCAATGTTCATCCATTTCAGGAGGTGGTATATAATCAAGAACCAATGCAAGGAAGAAGTTGAAGCTGCACTGAAGGAATTGTTGAAGAACAAGGCTCCAGAAATTGATGAAATACCCACTGAGATGTTTCAACAAATGAATGCCATGCTGGAGGCACTCACTCAGCTATGCCAAGAGATTTTGAAGACAGCTACCTGGCTAACTGACTGGAAGAGATCCATATTTGTGCCCATTCCAAAGAAAGGTGATCCCACAGAATGTGGAAATTGTCAAATAATATCATTACTATCACACACAAGAAAATCTTGCTGAAGATCATTCAAAAATGGTTGCAAGAGTATATTGACAGAGAACTTTCAGAATTGTAAGTTGGATGTGGAATAAGGGATATCATTGCTGATGTCAGATAGATATTGATCCAAATCAAAGAACACCAGAAAGGCGTTTACTTGTATTTTATTGACGATACAAAAGTATTTGATTATGTGGATCATAACAAATTATGGATAACATTGAGAAGAATGGGAATTCCGGAACATTTAATTGTACTCATGCAGAGCCTGTGCATAGACCAGGAGCCTGTCATTCGAACAGAACAAGGGAGCACTGCATGGTTTAAAATCAGAAATGGAATTCATCAGAATTGTATCATTTCACCATATTTATGCAATCTGAATACTGAGCAAATAATCTGAGAAGCTGAACTATATGAAGAAGAGCATGGCATCAGGATTGGAGGAAGACTCACTAACAACCTGTGATATGCAGACTACACATCTTTGCTTGCTGAAATTGAGGATGTTTTGAAGCACTTACTGATGAAGATTAAAGAATAGAGTTTGCAGTATGGATTGTATCTCAACATAAAGAAAATGAAAATCCTCACAACTGGACCAATAAGCAGCATCAAAATAAATAGAGAAAAGATTGAAATTGTTAAAGATTTCATATTACTTGTTTCCACAATCAACACCAATGGAAGCAGCAGTCAAGACATCAGACGACATATTTCACTGGGCAAATCCGCTGCAAAAGACCTCTTTCAAGTGCTGAAGAGCAAAGATTTGTCTTTGAAGACTAAGGTGAGCTCTGGTTGCATAGTGCCTAAGGCACTTGACTGCTAACCAGAAGGCTGGTGGTTCAAACCCACCAGCCACTCCTCAGAAGGAAGATGGGGCAATCTACTTCTGTAGTGATACTGCCTTGGAAACCCAAGGAGATCATTATGAGTCAGTCCAACTTAAGGGCACATAACAATAACAACCCAGGCCATGGTATTTTCAATTGCTTAATATGCATGTGAAAGCTGGGCAATGAATAAGGAAGACCAAAAAGGAAAGAGTTGATGCTTTTGAGTTGAGGTATTGGCGAAGAATACTGAAGATACCATGGACTACCAGAAGAACTAACAAATCTGTCCTGGAGGAGATGAAGCCAGAATGCTCCTTGGATGCGAGAATGGCCAGACTTCATTTCACTTTGGTCATGTTGTCAGAAAGGACCATTCCCTGGAGAAGGATATAGTGCTTGGTAAAGTGGAGGGTCAGCAAAAAAGGAGAAAACCCTTAATGAGGTGGATTGACACAGTGGCTGCAAGGATTGTTGTTGTTGTTGTTATGTGCCATCAAGTTGGTCCCGACTCATAGCGACCCCTCCTTGGGTTTCCAATGCAGTATCACTACAGGAGTAGATTGCCCAACCTTCCTTCCAAGGACTCCTGGTTAGCAGTCAAGTGCCTCAGGCACTAAGCTACCAGAGCTCCTGGCTGCAAGGATGGGCTCAGGTATAGCAATGATTGTGAGGCTCACTCAGGACAGGGTAGTATTTTGTCCTGCTGTACATGGGCTCACTATGAGTCAGAGACAACTTGATGGCACCAAACAGCAAGATAACAATACTTCTTCTTTGTTTCAAACTTTTGTATTCCAATCATCAGTAATTATCAATACATCTTGATTGCATGTTTCATCAATTTCAGACTGCAGAAGTTAGCAAAACTCTTTAATTTGTTCATCTTTTGCTTTAACGGTTCATGCGTAAATTTGAAAATGAAAAATAGTCATATTAACTGGTCTTCTTTGTAGGAATATTATCCTATCATTGATGGCATTGTACTTCAGGATAGATCTTGAAATATTCTTCTTAATGATGAGCACTACACAATTCCTCTGCAATTTGTCATTCCCAGATAGCAGACCTTACGATTGTCTGATTTAAAATGGCAAATACCAGTTCATATCTGCTAACTAATGCTAAGGATATCGATCTTCATCCATTCTATTCCATTTTTGACAACTTCCAATATTCCTAGATTCAAACTTCATACATCCACATTCCAGTTATTAATGAACATTTGCAGCTGTTTGTTCTCCCTTTAAGTTGTTACACATTAGCAAATGAAGATACAGAAAGCTTTACTCCCTCCACATCAAGGTCAATGCTACTCTGAAGAGGCCGTACTTCACTAGCTGTATTTTTAATTCCTTCAAACCTGAGGGGCTCATCTTCCAGCAGTGTATCAGACAATGTTTCATTGTTATTCACGAAGATTTCCAGTAATATGTCACACAATGTTTCACTGCTATTTATAAGGTTTTTCAGTGGCCATAATTTTCAGAAATGGATGGTCCTGTCCTTTTCCCCAATTTGTCTTAGTCTGGAAGCTCCACTGAAACTTGTCCACCTTGGGTTACCCTGCTGGTATTTGAAGTACCAGTGACACAGCTTCTAGCTTCACAGCAAGACGCAAGTCACCACAGTACGATAAACTGACAGATGAGTGGTGAACTGATAGGGGTACACAATCAAAATAATTTGGAATTCACTGAAAAATGTACACTAATCACATTGTTTCCTAAGAATTTTTCTGCTTTTCTGTCTTCCCACTTGTTTGTGAGGGAAAGAATCCAGGCTTTACATAGAAATATGCACATATTGCATGCTTGATCACATTTAGGGATGCCTGGACTCTATTTCTCCTGGACACCTTGTTACTTTGAGAGCAAAGGAAGTAAATTACAAAAGCAAACCCATCTTAGGTATTTGGAAAGCATTGTTTTCTGTTGTCTTTTTTCCTTTTTAAAATTTTAATTGTCATGATTTGTATGTGTTTTCTGCTTTGTTGTTGTTATGTGCCGTCGAGTCGGCCCCGACTCATAGCGACCCCTCCTTGGGTTTTCGAGGCAGTATCACTACGGAAGTAGGATTGCCCAACCTTCCTTCCGAGGAGTGGCTGGTGGGTTTGAACC
>NW_006921591.1:13836798-13846477 GCF_000298275.1 Orycteropus afer afer
AGGCAGTATCACTACGGAAGTAGGATTGCCCAACCTTCCTTCCGAGGAGTGGCTGGTGGGTTTGAACCACCAGCTGTCTGGTTAGCAGGCAAGTGACTTAGCCACTATGCTACCAGAGCTCCTGTTTTCTGCTTTAAGCTCCCTCAAATCTTTTTTTAGAGGAGGCAGAGCATAAATCATAAATAGTAATAATAACAATCTAGGGAAAAAAGCATTGGCTAAACAACTTAAAAGGATAAATGCAATTGCAAAAGGATTACTTAACTTATTTAGGAGAAGCCATCCTTTTAAGCACTTTATAAGCAAGATTTACATTTAAACAATTAATGTTCTAATTACTAACATTCTATTCAAATAAAACCAATTCCTCTTGGCAATGATTTGTTAACTGAATACATAACTGTTTCTGCTTGCAATGAATGCAATAACAAGTCTTTAAAAAAAAAAAAAAAGAACCTCAAAATGACAAATATTAAAGAGACCACTGTTACAAAAAATTAAGAAAAGGTGAATACACAGAAAGAAACATTTTTTGATGGTTACCAGGGATGAGAGGGGAATGTAGGGAAAATCACTAACTAAAGAGTAGATGCATATTAAATATGGGGAAGTTAATAGCAATATACAATAAGAGGGAGGGCACTACAACACAACCAATGGCAAAGGAAGACATTGGAAGGTGCACAAGAGTAAAAGATAACAAAGATAAACACTATTACAAGCACTATGCTGCAATAATAACAACAAACAATACCTATGAATAGATACATAGATATGCAAGCTGAACAAATGTGGGAAGGTGAATGGAGGTATTCCCATGAGTATATATAGGTTTGGCAGAGAATATTTCCACATACGTATTTGTATGTGCTGCAAATATATCCAAGGTTGTTGTGGAGAATACAGGGGCAAAGTTCTGAAAACTTAGCTATAACCAAACACATTGAAGAAATAAGTCACTGGGTTTGGGGACTGAGGACCATAGTCACAGGAGATAGCTAGGTCAATTAACATAGCATAGTCCACAAAGACAATATTCTACATTCTATTTTGGTGAGTAGTGACTGGGCTCTTAAAAGCATGATAGCAAACAGCCATCTAAGATGCAACTATTGATCTCTCCTCACCTGGAGCAAAGAAAAGTGAAGAAAATCAAAAACTCAAGGAAATAATTAGTCCAAAGGACCACACAAACCACAGGTTCTACAACACTGAGACTGAAAGAATAGATGGTGCTTGATTACCACTGTATATGATTCTGATTGGGATCACAATAGAAAGTCCTAGACAGAAAGGAAGGAAAAAAATATAGAACAAAATTCAAAATCATAACAGACCAGATTTACTAGTCTGATAGAGACTAGTGGAACCTCCAAGACTATTGCTGTTAGGCACCCTTCAATGTGGAACTGAACCCACCCCTAGGAATCAACTTTCAGCCAAACAATAGACAGGCCTATATTGTGAATAAGAACACCAGGGAAGGGCATACATTTCAGTACAATCAACCACACAAGACCAAATTGGTATCATTTGCCCAAAAACAAAACTCAGAAAGCAGGAGAGGTCAGTAAGGAAGGACAAATGGAAATAGGAAACCCAGGGAGAAAGTGAGAAGAGTGCTATTAATTACATTGGGGGATTGCAACCAAAGTCACAAAACAAAATATGTATAAATTGTTCAATGGAAAACTAATTTACCATGCAAACTCTCCAGCAAACTACAGTAAAATTTAAATAAATAATTTTTTAAAAAAACTGATGGCATAGACTGACTCTGGTATATTCCTTTGCTTTCCTGCAGCACCCACCAGTAAGTTGAAGAACTGGTGCTTAATGAAGATTCCAAATGTGGACAGAAAGGTCTTTATTAAAATAATAAAGGTAGGTTATCAAAAACTCCACATACTTTTAGCTGAAGAAACTTAGACATAAAGAATGAAGAATCTCACTTAAAGTCAACCAATGAATCAATGGCAAAGCTTGGATGAAAACCTGGGCTTTCAACTCCCTATTCAGCGCTCTGTTAACACATCAGAATTTCTTCCATTTGTTGAACTAGAATTAATTTAATTTAGCCCTTTCAGCAATTCTCACTGTCCTTCAAGGTAATTAAACTAAATTACTAAGGCTTTAAAGAATTGATGATGATTTCATCTTTGCCCATTATGTTGGGGCAAGGACTTCTTGTCCACATGGATAAAGTTCCCATTCTCCTTTTTTGCCCAGTTTCCAAAAACTCCCTGACATTTGGGATGAGAGATTATGAAAATCTCACTCCCACTGTGGAGAACTCTGTAGCCAAGTGTTGTAAGTTACGAAACCAAACATTGTGTTGGGAGCCAAGTTCCTCACTCAGTTGTCTGTGAAGAGATCAACAATTATCGTTTTTCTGAGATGTATCTTACTGTTGTGCCCCACAGACCCATGCTATAATGGAAAAGCCTAGGTGACAATTGGTAATAACATAGCAATGGGTCTTTGCCTCATCAAGGGAAACTTCAGGAAAAATAATTACAATCAGAGATATTCTCCAAAACCCACAGATGGCTCCACCACCTCTTTCCCTAGAGTTAAAGACAGACCTGACAAACACCATCAGCCTCAAGGATATCAAAAGTGGAGAGAACAGGGAAAAGAAGGGGGAAGATGAAGACATCGTTAGCTGGACCAAAAAAGACTGGAAGGCAGTGAGCAGCAGGAGGGGGGATTGTTGAGTGAAACAACATCACAGTTGACATCATCCAGGCAGGGCAAGCTGAGAAACAGCTGAGCTAGCAAAACAAGCTCCCAGCAGGCTCTAGAGACACTCTCACAGCACAAGATAATCCTGCAATAATCGTTCTTTTGCAGCACAGAAAATTCCAAGAAAGCAGAAGCAGTATCCTGGTCAAATAAAGAATTTCTTAAGACAAAGAAAAGCAGTATCAAGATGTTTACTCTCATTCCTAGGTGTGGGTGGATTGGAAATGATCTAGGAATGGTCGACAATAGTCAACTAAGATGTGTAGATCCACATTGTGACTCTACAATTGACCACATGTTTAAATGGTGGGAAACTCACTCCCTGTCTCTGGACCAGTTATTTTTATTTAAAAGAAAAAAGAATTGAATTACATCTGTGGTTTTCAAATTTTTTTAAGCATGAAGTCTATATTTTATTACCACATAATATTTTACATGCAAGATCAAGATTAAAACAGATCATAAGGAGCCTAAAAATTGAAGTGAAAAACACAGAGTTTTGCTTATGCGGCCTACCCATCATCCTCAGACAACTGAGGCCCCTTCTTGGACCCTAAATATTTGAGGGATTTCAAACTGTTAGAAAGGAAGTTCTGAAATGTTTCCCAGCTATCAGGCTCTGTGATGTCATGACCCTACAAACCTGTGGAATTTGGAGAAAGGTAAGACCATTGTTTGACTGTCTTACTGTGGTGGACTGTGTGTTGCAATGATGCTGGAAGCTATGCCAGTGGTATTTCAAATATCAACACAGTCAACTATGATGGACAAGTCTCAGCAGAGTTTCCAGACTAAGACAGACTAGGAAAACAGGGCTGGGAATCTGCTTCTGAAAATCAGCTAATGAAAATCCTGTGGATGGATCACCACAGAATAATGTCTGCTACAGTTCTGGAAAACAAACCACCTAGGCTGTCTACAATGGACTCAAACATGCCAACGACTGTGAAGATGGGGCAAGACCAGGCAACATTTTGTTCTGTTGTACATGAGGTCTCCATGAATCAGAATTAACTTGATAGCAACTAACAGCAATACCATTGTGGGTTACATGAAGTGGTCTTTGAAGAATGGGTCAAGTTTGGACTAAGGAACGAGAGAGAGTGAAGGGTTCTAGTCAAGAAGCTGTAATATCAGGAAGTAACATGAGTGGCTTTCAACTTGGAGTAAAGTGTTTGGGTGGATACTATAGACTCTACAGTATAGAATCAATGTTTCTCAGTAACATTTGCAGTGGAAATAGGCTCATGACTACATATAAGTTTTGCAGACAGTATTTCTACAACATATTTAAATATGTTGTAAAAATGTCCATATAAACAGAAGTAACAGGAGTCAAAGTTATGATAACTTTTTAGTCACAGCCAACCATACTGAGGGAGAGGGTTGTTGGACCTGTGGGCTCAGGACCATGATCATGGGGACATCAGGCTCAATTGGCATAACGTACTACACAAAAATATTGCTCTACATCCTACTTTGATGAGTAGTAGCCAGGGTCTTAAAAGCTTGTAAACAGCCATCTAGATGCAACAATTGTTCTCTCCTCATCTGGAGCAAAGAAGAATGAAGAAAACCAAAGATGCATGGAAACAATTAGTTCAAGGGACTAGTGGACCATGTGAACTGCAGCCTAGGTGACCCTCATGGTCATATAGAAGAACTAGATGGTGCCTGGCAACCACTGCCAACCACTCAGAAAAGGATCAGTGCAGGAGATCCTATACAGAGGGGGAGAAAAATGTGGAACAAAACTCAAAATCATTAAAAAAAAAAAAAAAAGACCAGTCTTACTGATCTGATAGAGATCTGCCTTGAGACTATAGCCCCTAGTTATCCTTTGGTCCTGGAATTGAACTTCTGTGGCTTCCAGCCAAACAATAAACAGGCCTATAAGGTGAACAATTACTCCAGGTAGGTATACTCCTTAGAATAATTAACCATAGGAGATCAGAGAAGCAGTATTTGCACAGGGAGATAGCTCATAGGGCAGGAAGGAATACATAGGAAAGAAGAACATAGGGAAAAGGTAACCACAGAGAGGAAGTGGGAAGACAGCTGTTACGTTATGAGGGTTGCAATCAATTTCATGAAACAAAATGAGTATGAACTGCTGTATGGAAAATGAATTTGTTCTGTAAACTTTCATCCAAATCACAAAAAAAAAAAAAAAGAAAAACATTTGCAGTGTGACCCTATTTTAATTATACCCTCCTTCAACCAATGGGAAATGCTTTCTTATGAAATAACAGAGAGCAGAGAGGGATGAAGGAAATACAGTGAGTCTTACTGATCCACCTCAGCTGTCCACAGAAATCAAAGCCTATCCACTTCTTTATATATCACCTATGGGTAGAAAAGGCATTGAAGAAGATATGGTGTCTCCTCACAACTTCAGATCTTGTATCAAAGTTACACAGATGGTTTTCCATTTAGATATTTACTAGGACCTAATATTTGGCCAGTTTTGTGGCCAAATAAAAGTTGTGACTCATCCTCAGGAAGATCCCAGTTTGTTTAGAGAAAATAAGCTTATATTTCTGAGTGAAAAATTAACTACAAAATGAAGTCCAAAACATGTTACCTTTGCATGTGATGTGAGTATATTATCAGGAAATCATCAGAGCAGAGAAAGAAAAAAATAAGCTTTCAGGGACAGGGGAACACCTACCTTCTGGTTGTTTTCATGGAATCACAAGAGAAGAAAATTAGAAAATAGATCCTTAAAAAGAGGAAGTAAATGTTTCTAAGAGTTCATTGCTCTGCTGGTTCAATGATGTTAGTCTTAATACTGATGACTCTTCTTGGACCTTGCAAGAACATGGTGTGGTAGATTGTCTCCAAAGATGATCATCACCAATTCTACCATCTCAGTTTGTGCATGGCCTTTCTCTAATCAAGAGAGAGAACTTATTTACCTTCCCTTTGAATCTGGGCTGGCTTTGTGATGTGAATGTGGTGGAGGTGACACTGTAACAGCTCTGGACCTTGGCACTAAGAGGGCTGGCAGCTTGCAGTTTCTCTCTCTTGGAAGCCACCCTCTCAGGCTGAACTACTGAGGTCTTGGTGTCACCTGAGGCACTTAGTTCTCCACAAAGACTCTCTTTCTTTTTTTCTCTATTTTCTTATTATTTTTTTTTTTCTTTCTCTGCTCTGATTATTTCCTGATAATACACCCACATCACATGGAAAAATAACATGTTTTGGACTTCATTTTGTAGTTAATTTTTTTCTCAGAAATATAAGCCTATTTTCTCTAAACAAACTGGGATCTTCCTGAGGATGGGTCACAACTTTTATTTGGCCACAACAATGGCCAAAGACCTCAGAAAAGTGGGTGAGATTATCTTGGACATTCCAGCCCCAGTAGAGCTCCCAGGTGAGCTCCTGGCTGAGAGCAATCTCATGATTGACCCCAGCTAATACCACATGGAGCAGAAAACCCACCCAACTGAGTTCAACCAACACAGAGAATTGTGAGAAATGAAAATTGTTGTTGTTTTAAGCTACTAGGGATAGTTTTCTAAGTACAATAAATAAATGATACACTTGGGCTGGATGATATGAGATTGTGTTTAAGGAAGAGAAGATATGATCCCTACCCTCCAAAGCAGAGGTACTGAAAAGGAGCTCCATAGGCTTTTAGGGGCTCTATGGATAGCCTTCAGGGAGTCTACAACTCTTCTTGAAATACCATTCAAAATTCTGAGTAGTTTTCTGAGCAACTTGGGTTGTTTGTTGGGTTTCACAAGAAGTGGAGAAGACATATCTCTGCTGTGACTTCAGATGTTATAGCTGATCTTGCTTATTCAACTTTTTCAAATATAGAACACATTTTTCAAAAGAACTTAATACTGATAGTATAAAATAAACCACACCCGAAGCTGCTCTGAATGAAGTGCAATTTAGATCACTCTCAATTATATTTTTCCCTCATCTCCCATGAATGTTCTCAAGACACCCCTATTACTGAAAACCACCTGCCATGGGGATGACTTTCGCCAGTAGCTTTTGCCTTTTCCAGAATACCATATAAATGAAATGACACAGTATATAGCCATTTGCCCTTATTCTTTACCTTAACATGACATTTTGAGATTTCTCCATGTTATTTTATCTCTCAGGAGTCCTTTCATTATTATTGCTGAGTAGTATTCCACTGCATGCCCTGGTGGTACAAACAGTTAACTTGCTCCACTGCTAACCAAGAAGTTGGAAAATCACGTTCACTCAAGGATGTCTTAAGAGAAAGACTTGGTGATCTACTTCTGAAAAATCAGCCATTTAAATCCCCATTGAGCACAGTTCTACTCTAGCACACGTGGGATCACTAGGAGTTGAAGTCAACTCCACAGCATCTGTTTTTTCGTATTCCATTGTATGGATGCCACACTTTCTTTATTCATTTACCCATGTAGAAACAATTGAGTTTCCCCACAATTTTCTAGGGGAAATTTGAGAGTTTCCTTTCCTGAGTTTCAAAATGTGCTTGAGATTTCTTTGAGGGTAACAGAGGGAAGAATACTTCCATGACCTGGATTTTAGAGCAGTAAAGCTAACCACTCCACGAAATTGACAGTGAGTTTTGTGCTGACCATTTCTACCCACGAGTCTTGAGGTGAAATCATGAGGTGGAGGTAAGAGTTTCATACAGTAAGAGTGGGAAGAAAAGGCATTCTGAGCCCTCCCTCCTTGTACCCACCCTCTTGGGGGTAGGTTGGCACTGCTGCACACACAAGACCTCAGATGAATTCCCAGACAGTTGTGTAACAGCATCAGTGTAACAGATAGGCAGGTGTCACCAAGCACGGGCTCCCCAAACCAAACCAGCTTTATCACATTTCACAGTGTTTCAGGCCTCCTTGTTCCAGCCCCTATTCCATGTAGGGCCCTGAAATTGATACATGCACTGAAGAGCCCTGGAGGGCCCCCATCCAAAACTGCCTCTGCAGGATGGGCCTTATTCTTGCTGCCTAAAGTGGGCCTCCCAGCCGCCTAGAAAGTCAGGAGACAATTGCAATTGTAGGGCATTCCTCTTCACTTCTGGCGCCAGTGGTTTCACGGACATCTTTTCCTGCTTGGCAGCCCCCAGGAAACAGAGGTAATGTAGCCTGTGAATTCTGCCCATGGGATTGTGAAATATGTTCAGTTACTTCTAATGGGGCAAGGAAAATTGCTAGCTCCAAAATATCTTTCTGTGGGTTGGCGATGAAGAGGAGAAGCTCCCAGTGGGGAAGGTGAGAATTCACCTTTCCCAGGACTCCCTTCTTGCCTGCCTGTCCCTGCTGCAATGACCCGCTCCTTTGTCAGTCTGGTCCAAGGTAGACAGACAACACTCCCTTTAATATCCTTCAGAGACTAGGCTGGGATCCCAAGAACAAGCATGGAGCGAGAATGTCTGAACTCAATGATGGCTAGCTGCTTAGTTCGTGGTCTCCTCTCAAAGCCATCTTAACCATATTACTTAGAAGTGTGTGTATAGAGCACTTGGTTCGTGGTATCTCTACCAAGAGTCAGAAGCTGAGATTGTTCTCCCAACCTGTTGGGACCTGTAACTTTCACTGTCCAGGTTATTATCTAAGAATGTGCCTACTTCTTGAATGAGTTCAACATTAGTTGTAGGAAGGCAGGCCTCTGACTCACAGGAGCATGGCTTGACCATAGTATCTCTTACAGAAAACCAAAGCATAAGTCATGTACCGTGTAATTTAGTTCAGTCATGAGGTAGAGTGAGGTGAGAAAGTCAATATAGCAGAGGTTAAAGGCAGAGCATCTAGCTTCTGACTGCATAGCCCTCCCACCTCTGAATTGTGAGACCATGGGCAAGTCACTCGACTTCTTTGAGCCTTAGTTTCTACATCTGTAAAATGGGGTCATATTAGTACCTATTTCATTGGCTGCACTAGTAATAAATGTTTAAATAAAGTATGTAGCTTGGTGTCTGGCACATAATAATTGATCAATAAATAAAAAGTATTTTCTTAATGCTATATTCTTACAGTCTCCTGCTAGGGAAAGGTTTCTGGTTGACTATAAAACTCCCATTGATCAGATTTTCCTGGATTTCTAGAACTCCCTAATTTTTAGCATCCTAAGCCTCTGAGTTCAGTACTAGGGGATCATTTACCTGAAGCCAGTAGTCCTGGCACCATGAGCAGCAACTCTAAGGCCAAAGTGAATATCCAGGCTAGTCAGACCATCTCATTTGTCCACCAATCCCATGGGCTAAACTAAGAACATATCCAGACACAAAGTCCAGAAATAGAACCAGCCACCTAAAAGGGAAGCTGTAGCAGTGAGGAGAAAACAGAACTTGTACAACTATACTACAGCCTTCCCAAGTCATTTAGATGTATAGCCACCTACACCTCAACCAGGCCCTTCACATATGCTCTTCCCTCTGCAGCAGTGCTGTTCCTCATGATACACTTGGCTTACTCCAACTTATCACTCAGTCTTGGCTAAATGGCATTGTGGTCAACTTGGCTGGGCCTGGTTTAGTGGCTGGGCAGCTGGATGTAATATTCCCCATGATGAGACTGGTAATCAATTCCAGGGTGGAATCTACTGTGAGCAACCAAGTAGCTGCCTTAGGGATATGGTCTAGTTCTAGTATATAAGGAGAGGCCTGGGGGAACAGTCTCTAGCTAATGGCATGCTTGAACGGCTTGTAGCTGTGTCATTGTTCAGCAGCATGCCATGTTCTGCCAACCCTGGGACTTTCAATGGACTTGAATTAATGGTCTGCCATGTGGTTTGGTAACATTGGGAATGTGCCTTTTTATTTGTCAACCTTGGGCTTGGCAGCCTCAGCAGCCAGCAGCTGAGTGAAGAAAAGCCTCCAGCTTCAGTGAGCCAGGAACAGGAGGCAGAGCTGAATATCAAGACTGAGGGGCTTTCCACAAATACTCAGCATATACTAAAACAACAGCAA
>NW_006921591.1:13850788-13859145 GCF_000298275.1 Orycteropus afer afer
AAAAAAGACTGAGGGGCTTTCACCCAGCCCCTAAAGCTTGGCACTGTGAACTCGGACTTAAAGCCTTCAAACTGTAAGAGAATAAACTCCTGTTTCTTCAAGCCATTCCATTTGTGGTATATTCTTGTCAGAGTGGCACTAGGTAACCAAAACAAGCATTGACTCCAAGCAGCCTTCTTTGGTTTCCTCCGTTATTCTTTTGTCACATCAAGTTTATACTTTGATAGTGCTTATCACAATTTTTAATTACACACCTATCTGAAAGTGTGTTTGTTTGGTATCTGTCTCACACTATCATAAGTACCACATCCCTTGGTTTATCACTGTACACTCAGCACCTGAAATAGCAATCACTTAATGGCATTTGTGGAATGACTGATGGAATGAATGAATAAACCATAGAGTGCTATGTTAGGTTGAACCATATGAGATTGTTGATATTTAATCATTTTGGATCTATAAACAAAGTAATTTCATATAGTTTGACATGTTGTTGTTGTTGTTATGTGCCATCGGGTCACACCTGACTCATAGCAACCCCTCCTTGGGTTTCTGAGGCAGTATCGCTATGGAAGTAGATTGCCCAACCTTCCTTCTGAGGAGTGGCTGGTGGGTTTGAATCATCAGCCTTCTGGTTAGCAGTCAAGTGCCTTAGGCACTATGCTACCAGAGCTCCTGTAGTTTGACATAATATGTACTATATGACCTCTTGTGGCATATTGGTTATTTTGGTTCTTTAGTGCTACTATAACAGAAAATACCACAGATGTATGGCTTGAACAAACAAGGATTTATTCTCGTACAGTTTTGGAGGCTGGAAGTCTGAAACTGCCAGGTCTAGGGGCTAGATGAAGGCCCCTCGACCTTGGGCTTCAGCTCTGACTCTTGCTCCCAGTCCACTGGGGCTGGAGGCATCTCTTAACTCAGGCAGCTGCTGGCTGCTGAGGCTGACAAACCCAAGGTCAACAGGTAAAATGACGCAGTCCAAAGATTAGCAAGCAACATAGAGGACCACCAGTTTAAGTCCAGAAACAGTCCCAAGATCAGCAGACAACACAGCAGGCCATTCACTGATAATGCAGCCAAATTCAGGATCCAAATGTGCCAAGAAGCTCAAGACCTTTCTCAAAGTATCTTCTTAATTACTAGAAGCAGAGCACATCCCTAAGGCAGTAGTTACACAGCTTCTCACAGTGCATTCCACCATAGAGTTGATTACCAGTCTCGTCATGAGGAATAACTGCATCCAGCTGCCCAGACATTCAAACAAGATCTAGCCACGTTGACACAAAATATTAACTACCACAGTGGTTTAGGGCATTTGGCTGTTAACCAAAATGTTGGTAGTTCAAACCCACTAGCTGCTCTGTGGAAGAAAGATGGGGCAGTCTGCTTCCATGAAGATTTATAGCCTTAGAAACTCAGTGAGGGTCGCTATGAGTCAGAATCGACTCAATAGCAGTTTGTGTTTTTTTGGTATATGGGGATTTATCTTCATTTACTTATGATACATTTATAAAAGTCATAGGAAGCCACCAGTTTTTGAGGGTTCCCATCATTCAGTGGAATGCTATACTCTGCCACTAGAAACAGCAGAGCACATAAAGTATATGCAATAAAACCAGAACTTGTGTAATGCAGAAACCTGTCAGAGAAGGAAAACTCAAATACTTTCCATTAATAGAGAATGATAGAAAAGTGTTTAAGACTGCATTCTGTCAAAGGCAGAAAACTTCTGAGACCAGGAAAAATAGGGCAGTCTCTTAGATTTGCAACTCTCAGGTTTTACTGTATTACTACCCTGATTCATAGATGATGACAATGAGCAGAGTAGTTAAATAACCGCCCAAGGTCAGCTTTGCTCACTATTTAGATTATGTACATGGATGTTTACACATATCTGCAATATTTGAAGTGCACATTCAGGGGCAAAAAAAAAATGGTTTGCAAATTGTCCTGTCTAAACTTAGGGAGAAATGTAAGGAAGACAACAAAACTACTGAGGGGAACATATATTGTTAAATTTAAAGCAACACAGTTAATAAAATGCTTTCACTGTTTTAGAACTTAATGGCAAGTGGAGTTCTTTATTGATTCAAATCTTTTACTCACCATTAACTTAATAAAATGTTTTTAAATTAACTCCACTGTTTTAGCTCACAATTTTGAACTCAATAAAAGTCATTTTAAAATTTACCTTATTACTTCACACATTCTGAATTAAATGTGTCTTTGAACTCAGGTGAGGCCTTTTGCAAACAGACGTGTTTCTATAATATGCTTTCATATACAACCATTGCTACCTACTGTAATTAAAATCTGAATGCAAGTAAATTGTGCAATTGCCAGTCAATTTCCTCTTTTGTGGGAAAGCCATGGCTGATATCAAAGCCTGGTTTAAAAAAAAAAAATGGAAATAGATAACGGTGATGATTGAACAATGTAATGAACATAATTAATGCCACTGAAATGTACATACAAAAAAAATTAAGTGGCTAATGGTTTGTTACACAGCTCTGGTAGCATAATGCCTGAGGCACTTGACTGCTAACCAGAAGGCTGGCAGTTCAAACCCATCAGCCATTTCTCGGAAGAAAGATTGGGCAATCTACTTCCATAGTGATACTGCCTCGGCAACCCAAGGAAGGGTCGCTATGAGTCTGGTCCAACTAGACAGCAAATAACAACAATATTTACCATAATAAAAAATTTAATTCTTAAAGATGTCTAGTAAGATTACCTCCTATGTGATTATTAAATTCTGATAGATATCTTTCTGACTTTTGTTGACACAGTAATTGCTCTATAAATCATGCAATTTTAGTGAATAGTGTTGAAAATTTTAATTAATACAAAACTTTGTCAGATTAGCTTGTTACTGTTAACATTAGCAGCATTTTGGACTTTACTCAGAATAATGGGTTTCCTCACTCTGCACCCCTAAACTCCCCAGCTGGCAGCAATAGTCCGTAATGAGTTTTGACAAGTGCTACAGATGTTTGCTTTAGGAGTCTCCTCTACGCATGTTGCTACAGCTATTTTCCCTGAAAAGCTTAGATTTGAGGTTACAGTACAACTTCTACATGTGACATTGTTACCACATAAAAACTTTATTGGTAACTTTGCAATCTTAAACCTTTTTTAATGCTAAAACTCCCTCAATATTCACATTCCTACAAACAATGGCAAAAAAAAGAAACAAGATCATCACTCCTTAAGATCACTAAGTGCAAACATATTTTCCACATGCTCCTCATCTTCCTGCTGTCATGGCATTTGCCTGCTAACTAGAAGGCTGGTGGTTCAAACCCACCAGCCACTCTTTGGAAGAAAGGCTGGGCAATTTACTTCCATAGTGACACAGCCTGGGAAACCCAAGGAGTAGTCATTATGAGTCAGATCCAACTCGGCAGCAATGCGTTGCTTCATCTTCCCACTCGTATACATGCTTACAGGAGTCAGCAACCTTATTTCCATCACAGAAAAAGATACGCAAAATTTTTAAAAAGAGAATATTTTCTATTTCCTTGGGCTGAGGTGTAAATGCCAGAGGGTGTTGATTTTCAGAAATCATAGATTAAGAATGCATCTACCTTCTCTCTTCACAGTGTGTATGTTGGAGTAACATTTGCTATGAGACAAAATGGTCTTGCAACAGTGCTTTGTGAGATAGATTAAGCTAATGACATTGTTTAGACTCCAGCCACAGACACTCAACCTCCTCTAAGCCCAGCTTCAGTTTGTCCCAGGCACACAGCTCCACTGGTGCCAGGGAAAGCAGTGTCTGCTATTGGCATGGAGAAAGATTGGGGGGAACCTGATGATAATAGTGGGGCAGGCAGCTTCTCCTCTGCTCTTCCTCTCAAAGAGAAGAAACTGAAAAACATAAAAGGATCTGTTGATGAAAACAGCAGACCAAATGATACAAAAAGCAGAAGACGAGGAACAAAAGTAGGGCCCATGGTCCTTATGGCCTCTGTGGCGTGGCATGGGGGAGGGGAGGTAATCATAAAAGCATGCGTGAAAGCCCAGTCGTCGGCCGTTGCAGAGCCTCTCTCGGGCTAGAGAATTTTTTTTTTTGGACCAACAAAAGTGCCAAGCCATAAAATAGCACCCAGAAAACCCCCAAAAGGGAGGCTGAGAGCAGCTGATCATAATGTGGGTAGCAACTGACAGCTCTCAGACCACAGACATCAGCAGCAACATCACAGTTTCTTTAAAAATGTTCTCAGTTGCTCTAGCTGTGAAAACAGAAAGCAGTAATAGCATTTTGTCCAAAGCGCATTCTCATTACATCGACATCCACATGCACACACCAGCTCTGCAAATGTCAATAGGCCTGCAGTTACAAGGGGCAGGCATGCAGCCCCCTGTAAATACCCAAAAATGGTCCACAGAGGAGGACCTGTGTCTTCATGGACTGGAAGATTACAGGTATGAGTGGAGCTTGTGGTTGCAGACCATTCTATGTATTCCAACCTCAGACAGTTAAAGCACAGGCTTCATAAACCAAGACAAGAGCAAGTATCATCTCTTCTTTACCCTCCTCCTTGGATGCTGGTCAGCTCTGTGTAAGAACTCATTTTCCATTCTAAATCACAAAGCTCTGTGATTAAGAGCCTGAGCTGGAGACAAAATCTTGGAACTTAGTTACAGAAAGAATCCTATCACTTTCTACCTAAATGTTATCGAACAAGTTGTGTAAACTACTCTGTGCTTTCACTTCTTCATCTGCAATGTATGAACAATAATAGAAGTGTATCCCATGGTTTTTTGTGAAGATTAATTGAGATCTGCATTTAAGATGCTTAAAACATCATCTGGCACAAAATACACACTCAATAATCATTAGCTAATGTTACTTACTGCTGTTATAGCTTTCCCATTTTCTAGGACCATTGAGAACCCGGCCTACTTCACACCAAGCTTACCTGAGTTATGATTAAAGGCAGAGTAAAAATTTTGCTAATTCCTTTTTGTTTTAACTCATTTTTTCCTTTTCACCTTCCAGTCTATGGGAGCTCTGGTAGCATAATGCCTAAGGCACTTGGCTGCTAACCAGAAGGCTGGCAGTTCAAACTCACTAGCCACTCTTCGGAAGGAAAGTTGGGCAATCTATTTCCGTAGTGATATCGCCTCGGAAACCCAAGGAGGGGTCACTATGGGTCGGGTCTGACTTGATGGCACATAACAACAACAACCTCCAGTCTATAAACTTTATCTCTGGCTGGACCATAGTTTTCCTGACACTTGTTTTCCCTTTTCTGTGGTTGCCTGACTTACTGTTAACAGTCCCACTGCCAGCACTAACCCTTCCACTGCCACTACCCCCTCAACCTCTACCAAAAACGATGCCACTTCTACCACCACCCCAACCATCTCCCCCATCTACACGATCTACACCACTATCACCATCCTCCCCACTTCCTCCACCCTCTCCACCAACACCTATAACTCCTCCACTACTGCCTCTATTACCATCACCACCACCATCATCACCAGAACAACAGCCATTTATTGAACTGAACAATTTTATCCTTAAGTTTCATGTTCAGCTTCTTATGACTTTTGTGTTTTTGAAGCCACTATAATATTGTTTTGGAGCGCTGGTAGCATAGTGCCTAAGGCATTTGACTGCTAACCAGAGTGCTGGCAGTTCCAACCCACCAGCCACTCCTTGGAAGGAAGGTTGGGCAATCTACTTCTGTAGTGATACTACCTCAGAAACCCAAGGAAGTGTAGCTATGAGTCAGGTCCAACTCGATGGCACATAACAACAACAACATAATATTGTTTATTTGCTTCAAAATCGTTTTGAAACAAGGTAGGTTATAAACATGTAACCAAATATATATAACTAATTCTGACTCATGTCAACCTCATGCATGTCAGAGTAGAACTCTGCTCCACAGGGTTTTCAATGGTTTTCTTGAAATCAGATCTCTAACCTTTCTCCTGAGGTACCTCTGGGTGGACTCGAATCTGCAACCTTTTAGTTAGCAGCTGAAAGCATTAATCATTTGCACCAACCGAGGGACTCAGATACCTATGTTGTTGTTGTTGTTGTTATATGCCGTCGAGTCGGCCCCAACTCATAGCGACCCCTCCTTGGGTTTCCGAGGCAGTATCACTACAGAAGAAGGATTGCCCAACCTTCCTTTTGAGGAGTGGCTGGTGGGTTTGAACCACCAGCCTTCTGGTTAGCGGTCAAGTGCCTTAGGCACTATGCTACCAGAGCTCCCCAGATACCTATAACTAGTCATTATTTAATGGAGAGACAAAAAGGCAATATGTATCATCTAAATTGGTTTATAAATCTAAATCATTTTATCAATAATAAATTCATAAGTGATACTGTTTATTATTAGAAATTAAAATGCATGAGACTTATCATGACTCTCTTTGACATTTGGTGTGCATAATTGATGGAAAACAATTGAGATGTTTCTTTTTTCTTGTTAACTTTTTTTTGTGCTTTTGGTGAAAGTTTACAAAGCAAATTTGTTTTCTGTTCAACAGTTCGTACACATCTTGTTTTGTGACATTCATTGCAATCCCCACAATGTAATAGCTCTCTTCCCACTTCCTCCCTATTGTTATCTTTGTGTCTTTCTTTCCTGTGTATTCCTGTCATCGGAGCTTTCTCCCTGACAAAATGCCACCCTTCTGATCTCCCGTGGTTGATTGTTCTTAGGAGTGCACCTCCCTGCTGTAATTGTTCAACTCATGTTGCTCTTGTTATGTGCCGTTGAATAGGACCCAACTCATAACTACCCCTCCTTGGGTTTCTGAGGCAGTATCTAAGGAAGTAGATTGCCCAACCTTCCTTCCAAGGAGTGGCTGGTGAGTTTGAACTGCCAGTCTTCAGGTTAGCAGTCCAATGTCTTAGGCACTATGCTACCAGAGCTCCTGCTCAACTCATCATAGGCCTGTCTATTGATTGGCTAGAAGCCACAGGAGTGAGTTCAATTCCAGGCCTGAAGGGTGACTAGGGGCTATAATCTCAGGGAGTCCACCAGTCTCCAACAGATGAGTAAGCCTGTTTTTTTATGACTTTGAATTTTGTTCCACATTTTTCTCCCACTCTAACCAGAATCTCCAATTTTGATCCCTTTCTGAGTGGTTGGCATCAGTAGCGAAGCACCATCTCATTCTTCTGGTCTCAGGGTAATATAGATGGAGAGTCCCATGGTCCACTAGTCCCTTGGATTGTTTCTATGCATCTTGGATTTTCTTCACTCTTCTTTGCTCTGGATGAGGAGAGACAAATTGTTGCATCGTAGATGGCCACTTTGAAGCCTTCAAGTCCCTAGTCTCTACTCATCAAAGTAGGATGTAAAATAATATTTTTTTGTAAAGTATAATGCCAATTGAGCTTGATGTCCCACACAAACATGGCCCTGATCCCAGAGGCCCAAGACTCAGTTAAGAAGTTATCATAACTTTGACCCCTGCTAGCACTATTTTATATATGGATATTTTTATAGCACATTCAAATACATATGTAGAAATATCATGTGCCAAAGCTATATATGGTCATGGGTATATTCCCTTTCACCTGCCAATACCTGAAAATTTTGCTTGTCTACTTATGTATCTACCCATAGATTAATATTTGTTATTACTTATAATGCAGTATTGTGTCACTGGGAGGGTTCATCTATGCCAAGAAATTTGGCTGCCTGACCTACCAACTGGAAGAGATTTATATTCATGCCCATTCCAAAAAGAGGTGATCCAAAGCATTGTGGAAATTACCTAACGATGCCATTAATGTAGCATGCAAGTAATGAAGACAATACAAAAATTGTTGCAGTGGTTCATTGACAGGAAGCTATCAGAAATTCAAGCAGGATTCAGAACAGAGTGTGAAATGAGGAATACCATTGCTGATGTCAGATGGATCTTGGCTGAAAGCAAAGAATACCAGAAAGATGTTGACTTGTGTTTTACTGACTATGCAAATGTATTTGACTATGTGAATCATAAGAAATTATGGATTATATTACAAAGAATGGGAATTCCAGAACACTTAATTGTGCTCATGTAGAACCTGTACATAGACCAAGAGGCAGTCATTCAAACAGAACAAGAAGGAATTACGTGGTTTAAAATCAGAAAAGGTGTGCATCAAGGTTGTATCCTTTCGTCATACTTATTGAATCTGTATGAAGAGAAAATAATCCAAGAAGTTGGACTATATGAAGAAGAAAGGGGCATTAAGATAGGAAGAAGACTCATTAAGAACCTGTGATATGCAGATGACACAATTGTGCTTCCTGAAACTGAAGAAGACCTGAAGTATTTACTGATCAAAGACTACAGCCTTGACATTAAAAAAAAAAAAAAAAAAAAAA
>NW_006921591.1:13864188-13867568 GCF_000298275.1 Orycteropus afer afer
TCAAGGCTCAGGGGTCCACGATTATCTTCTGTGTCTGTGTTAATTGGTTTCCCTTTTCTTTGTTGAAGAGGGTCTGTGCAATCCTTCTGCCTAGTCCACCATCTTGCCGGAACTGGAGAAGGAGATCTTGCTTGGTAAAATAGAAGATCAGCAAAACAGAAGAAGATCCTTAATAAGATGTACTGACACAGTGGCTGTAACAAGGGGCTCAAACCAAAGGTGTATCTGTAGAAAATACCACCTATGGCAGTTTTAAATTGCTGAATGATCTCTCACAGCTGCCCTTGGAAACTGTGATGGTAAATAGAAACAGCTCATTGATGTCCCCCTCACCAGGGCATGTGTAATACCTGCCATACCCTATTTATGCCTCTAGCTCAAATATAACAGTGATTGTTATGATGGTGCAGGACTGGACAATTTTTCATTGTGTTGTATGTAGGGTTGTCATGAGTCATAACTGACTCAATAGCACCCAACAAAAACAATCCTATTCAAGTTCTTAAAATCTAGGACCCTCTGATTTTCCACCTGTAAAATTAAGGATAACCGTTCTGGCAACAACACACTTTTTATATTATTTTTAAGATGAAATAAAAGAGCAGGAAAGTATATTGGTCAAATTCTAGCCTGTGGTACAAATGTGGAGTTGTACTCATGTAAGCAGATGTCATGAAAGGCCTTCACCCTGAACCACATCTGCTGGAATGAGCCTTACTCCATCCCACTTTCTGCCAAAATGTGTTCCTAGGAGCTCTGGTAGTGTAGTGCCTAAGGCATTTGACTGTGAACCAGAAGGCTGGCAGTTCAAACCCACCAGCCACTCCTCAGAAGGAAGATGGGGCAATCTACTTCCGTAGTGATACTGCCTTGGAAACAAAAAGAAGGGTAGCTATGACTTGGGTCCGACTCGACAGCACCTAACAACAACAACAGCAACAAAGTGACCAAAGGTCAAGGTAGTTTCCACAGAAAGTACGAAGCTCCAAGGACCACAGACTAATGGTCTGCCTCCCTTCTCTTGCACAAATGCCTGGGCCAATTTGAGATATGAATACAATGCTTCAAGCTGCCTATATTAGTGAGCCAAATATTCATCAGGAAATAAATTGCTACAGAAATTTCAACTGTTTTTCCTTCTTTTGCCCTAAGTGGTAGACACAAATATAAAAACTATTTCAATAGCCAATTTCTATTTCACCTCACTTGATGAAAATTGAGGTCTGTTTTCTCACCATTCACCCATATGCTTGCCATAAGAATCACCAGGAAAGCATGCTGAGCCCCTCTCCACCCTCCAGCTACTCCATAGCACTCTGTATGTACCCTTGACCAGTCACCACATAAAATAAAACTTTCAGCATATTCACACAATTCAAGGTCTTAGTTCTAATTGCTTGTCCCTTTCTGATCTCACTCTAAACTCCACTTTTGTTACTGGCCTTTACAGCTACTGTCCTAACTATTAATTCACCATCTTCAGAGTTTGCCCTTCAGACTTGATTTGGGCGTTTTGCTTTTGAGCCTTACATTGCTTGGCCACAGCCCCCTACCCACATTCCCTAAGGCCAGCCAAGAATCTATCTCTCTTCTCCAAGCCATCTTGGTCTGTCTTAGACAATAGCTCAGGTTCAATCCAACTCTGAGCACTATACCATGTCACTACACCCAGCCAGGTGACACTTCTGCCAGGTCCACTGGAGTCACCTAGCATTTCCCAATCCAATCACTAATTCCTGAAACTTCTTGAACAGAGAACAAATTTCTGAGAAGCTTGGTCTAATTACTCACTAGGAAACTGTACCCCATTGCCTGGAACATGGCTAGTACAAACTAGTGTTCAGTATTCTGTTGTATTCAGAAAGAAAACGAAGCTTCATAATCATGTGGCATTGTCCATATCTTTAGAAAAGGACTGTACACATTAAGAAGCCCTAGTGATGCAGTTGTTAAACTGCTTGCCTACTAGCTAAAAGATCAGTGGTGCAAAGCTACCAACCACTGCATGGGAGAAAGATGTGGCAGTCTGCTTCCATAACGAAACCCTATGGGGCAGTTCTATTCTGTTCTATAAGGTCCTTATGAGTCATAATCTACTCAATGGCAGTGGATTTGGGTCTTTTTTATACCCATAAAGTAACTTCATACTATATCTCCATGTTTCACAATGAAAAGACTTGGTTTTTCTCCTTGGTTGTTTATATAATAAGGGGAACTGTACATTTTCAAGCAGATTAGTGTGCTGGACAGCTTAATATGTTAGCCTTGGGAACTGAGTGTGAAAAGAAATTTATTTTAGCTGATCAAATTCCATCATTCACTGGGCAATGCCTATTTGGTTTTGGGGTGCAGTGCTGAAACAGAGAGAGCTCAGCTAAAACAGCATGAGGCTCTGTGGGGAGGAATATTTAGGCCAGATCCTAGCATCAGGTACCACAGAGATGAACAGCATTAAAAGCAAGAAGCAGTATGTCTCAGAAACAAAAATGGGGCACATGCAATTAGGAAATTGATATCCAAAGATATTTAATTTGTCAAGAAGAAAGGAAAAATAGAGACAGATGAGGCTGACAATAAATCCAGAGCAATGATCAAAAATAACAGAAGGAGTGTTAAAAAAAACAATTGCCCTCAAATCGACTCAAACTCATGACAGCCCAATGTGTCAGAGTAAAACCGTGCTCCACAGGGTTTTCAATGGCTGATTTTTGAGAAACAGGTCACAAAGGCTTTCTTCCAAGGCACCACTGAGTAGATTTGAACTTCCAACCTTTTTGTTAGCAGCCAAGCATATTAACCATTTACACCACCTGGCGACTTCAGGAGTAGTGTTAGTCCTGTGTTTCTGAACTTAAACAAGAGTCTGATGGGTGGGTTGGATCCCTGGTGGTACAGTGCTTAAAGCACTGAGATGCTAACCAGTTGGTGGTTCAAACCCACAAGCCACTCTGTGAGAAAAAGATGTGGTGTTCTGCTTCTATAAAGATTTACAGCCTTGGGAACATTAGAGGGTAGTTCTACTTTGTTCTAAAAGGTTGCTATGAGTTGGAATCGAGTCCACAGTGGGTTTGGGTTTTGGTTTTTGATGGGGTGAGTTCACCCGGCTTATTTCAGGCTTTCTTATTTTTTCATTTTTTAGACACCACTTTCCTCCAGAAAATCTTTAAGGAGGTTCAGTTTTGCATGGTAAACTATCCCACAGAATCTTATAGATTTCATCTTTCTACTTCCAAATCACTAACCACATTTCATCTAACAAATTCTGACAAATTGAAGGTCAAAAACAATCCAATTAAAAAATGGGCAGAAGACATGAATAGACACTTCACCAAGGAGGATATTCAAGCAGCCAACAAACATATGAAGAAATGCTCACGATC
>NW_006921591.1:13867668-13868316 GCF_000298275.1 Orycteropus afer afer
GCATTTGCTCCTGAAGATCAAAGACTATATATAGCCTTCAGTATGGAATGCACCTCAACATAAAGAAAAAAAAAAAACCTCACAACTGCACCAATAAGCAACATGATGATAAATGGAAAAAACACTGAAGTTGTCAAGAATTTCATTTTACTTGGATCCACACCCTACACCCATGGAAGCAGCAGCCAAGAAATCGAATGATATATTACATTGGGCAAATCTGCTGCAAAAGACCTCTTTAAAGTGTTAAAATGCAGAAATGTCACCTTGAGACCGAAGGTGCAATTGATCCAAGCCATGGTATTTTCAATTGCCTTATATGCATGCAAAAGCTGGACAATAAATAAGGAAAGCCAAAGAAGAATTGAATTATGGTGCTGGTGAAAAATACTGAATATACCATGGGCTTTCAGAAGAATGAACAAATCTACCTTGGAAAAAGTATAGCCAGAAAGCTCCTTAGGAGCAAAAATGGCAAGACTTAATCCCATGTACTTTGCACATGGTATAAGGAGGCGCCAGTCCCTGGAGAAGGATATCTTTTTTTTTTTTCATTTTATTTTGATTTGGGTGAAGATTTACAGAGTAAATTTACTTTTCATACAGCAGTTCACATATACTTTGTCTCATGTCATTGACCAAAATTTA
>NW_006921591.1:13869467-13877855 GCF_000298275.1 Orycteropus afer afer
TATGTGAACTGCTGTATGAAAAGTGAATTTACTCTGTAAATCTTCACCCAAATCCTAATAAAAAAAAAATAAAAAAAAATTGAAGGTCAAGACTAGTCTAAATTAGAGGCTGGTCTAAATTAAAGAAAATTTTTGAAGCAACACTACTTAGTAGTGAGGTTTTTAACATTGCTTGAAGTCACAGTATAGATGAATATTGGATAGGATGTGAAAACAGCAATTTATACATTAAGTTGGCATAGTGGAAGGACAGGGTAATAGTAATTGATTCTTAAAGTATTTTCCTTCTGATGCAGAGATTCTGAATTCTAAGTGCAGATTGTTGTTGTTGTTGTTGTTATGTGCCGTCGAGTCAAACCTGACTCATAGCGACCCCTCCTTGGGTTTCCGAGGCAGTATCACTACGGAAGTAGGATTGCCCAACCTTCCTTCCAAGGGGTGGCTGGTGGGTTTGAACCGCCAGCCGTCTGGTTAGCAGGCAAGTGTCTTAGCCACAGATAGGAAAGCCCCTTTATCTCCCAGTCACTGTAAAGAGGGCCAGCAGGTGTGGCTCATAACAGTGAGAGCAGAATGTATTGTTTGGTCATTTCTGTTCAGATAAAGACACATAAATATTTATAACTACAAGTATTAGGAAGAATAATTAAGTGTGTTTTGTGTGGCTCACAGCTAAAAGTAGAGAGAATCAATTTTGGCTCTATAAAGGAAAAACTTATACTTGGAGCTCTCCAAGTAGAGTGGATTGTCTCCTAAGATAGTATCTTTGTTCTCTAGGGCTGCTATAACAGAAATGCCACAAGTGGGTGGCTTTAACAGGCAGGAATTTATTCTCTTACAGTTTAGAAAGCTAGAAGTCTGTGTTCAAAGTGCCAGCTCTAGGGGGTGAGTAAAGGCACCTCAACCTTGAGCTTCAGCTCTGACACTTATTCCAGGCCCACTAGAGTTAAGGGCATCTCCTAACTCAGACACCTGCTGGCTGCTGAGGCTGACATACCTAAGATCAACAAGTAAAATGGCACAGTTTCAAGATTGGCAGGCCACTACTTCAAGTCCAGGAACAGTCCCAAGATCAGCAGGCCACTGGTGACTCAGCCAAATGCCAGATCTAGATGTGCCAAAAAAATAGAGACCTTTCTCAAAACTTCTCCTTATACACTGGAAGCAGGCCACACCTCTAAGTCAGCAACTTAGCTGCTGACAGCAGATTCCACCATGGAGCTGATCACAATCTCATCATGGGAAATAACTACATCAGCTGCCCAGACACTGAAAACCATGGCCTAGCCAAGTAGACACACAACCTTCATTTCCACAGGTAGTGAGCTTCCATCACTAGAGCATCCAAGATGAGATGAAGGGGCATTTGGAGAGGACATTGTAGAGGGTGTTAAAGGAAATTGTTAAACTTGATGCCCTTAGACTCCATGATTCTGGAAAATATCTTATAAATAGTTATCACATTTGCTTTAGCAGCAGGTTAAAAAAAGGGCATAAACTTGATTACTCTCTTAATTTGCTTACCAACTTTTTTATTTAGATAGAACTTATCCTTAACTGAAATTACCATTCCTTCAAAATTAGGAGCATTTGAATTCATGAGGTTTTTCTTTCATCACCAAACTAAGTACAATTCAATCTGTAGCTAACCTCAAAATAAAAAAAAATAATAATAATAAAGGAGGACTTACAATAAGATAGAGGAATAGGCAGACAAGTGACACAGACCCTCTTCAACAAAGAAAAGAAAAACCAGAGATACAGAAGATAATGCTGGAGCCCTGAGCTTTAAAAGGAACTATGCAGAAGTGGATTAGGCATCAACTAGTGGAAAAACCTCTGGTAGCATAGTGGCTAAGACACTTGCCTGCTAACCAGATGGCTGGCGGTTCAAACCCACCAGCCACTCCTTGGAAGGAAAGTTGGGCAATCCTACTTCCATAGTGATACTGCCTCAGAAACCCAAGGAGGGGTCACTATGAGTCAGGTTTGACTCAACGGCACATAACAACAACAACAACAAAGTGGAAAAACCTGAATGAAAACAGTGAGTACAGAGACAGTCAGAGCTGCAGACTATCAGAGCTGTGGACTGTCAGCTACTCTAATGGGATGGACAGCCTGAATATTTCCAAGTGGTGTTGAGACCTGAGAATTGACCTAAAGATCAGCCCTGATAAGTCACCAAGGGATGCAGGGATGACTGTGCTGGTGGCCTATGACTAGGAAGGGAAACAGCAAGGAGGAACACAATCTGAGCTGTTGACTTTCCTGTCCAGAGGGCACAGCCATTTTGATTGTTTACATGCAGCAGCCATTTTGGATAGTTAATGTGACTGAGGATGCAGCCATTTTGAACATTTACAAGTGGTGGCCATTTTGGATAGTCAACGTGGCCAAGGGTCCAGCCATTTGAATGTTTACAAGTGACAACCATTTTGGATTTTAAAGTGATAACATTCTCATTCTGATTCCAGGGACCTAAGAATAGGCTCTGTTTGCCAAGGTCAGCAGGGAAATAGGAGAGGCTGGCAACAGGAAAGGAGACAGGTGGTGAGTGTATGAGTGCTGTCAACTAGTGAATAAAGGAGCACAGCACAGTACCCTGCTTACAGAAATAATACCCAAACAAAACAAACCAAACAAAAATCATGGGCAAGTCACTCCAACATACAATTGCCAATTAAATATAAACACAAAAATGTCACAATGCCTTGGAGACAAAAGAACATCACAGTTCAAACAAAGAAGCAAGATAAAACAGGAAAAACAAAGGACCAGGATACAGACCCAAAACACATCCAGAGGAAGACACAGCATTAGAACTCCCTGATAAGGAATTCAAAAGAATTATATTTAGGTATCTTCAGTGAACTGAGAGACAAATCAAGGAAAACACAGAGAAAACCCTAGAACAATTTCAAAAGATAATACAAGAACAAAATGACAAAATGAATGAAAAATTAGAAATGATACAAAATATACACACAGAAATCCAAAAGATTAATACTAAATATTCAGAAATAGATAAGGCATTGAATGGGCAAAGGAGCAGAATTGAAACAATGGAAGACAGAATTCGGGAGATTGAAGGTAAATATCTGAACACTTTTTTGGAAAGGGATAAATCAGAAAAAAGATCAAAACAAAATGAAAAAAGCCTAAGGTTCATGTAAGATATCATAAAAAGGAATAAACTACCTGTCATCGGAATTCCAGAACAGGAAGAGACAAATAAAACCACAGAGAAAATTGTCCAAGATTTGTTGGTAGAGAATTTCCCTGATATGATGAAAGATGAGAATACGTCCTTTCAGGATGTCCAATGAACCCCAAACAGGATAGAATCCAAAAGAAAATCACCAAGACATTTCATCATCAATCTTACCAAAACCAAAGACAAAGAAATAATCGTGAGAGCAGCATGGGAAAAACCAAAATTTACCTACAAGGGGCAACCAATAAGACTAAGCTCAGATTTCTTGACAGAAACCATGCAGGTGAGAAGATAGTGGGATGGTATATATAAAACCCTGAGAGAGAAAAATTTCCAACCAAGAATTATATACCCAGCAAAACTGTCCCTCAAGTATGATGGTGAAATTAGGACATTTCCAGATAAGCAGAAATGAAGGGAATTTGTTAAAACCAGACCAACCTTACAAGAGATTTTAAAGGGAGCCCTTTGGACAGAGAAGCAACAATAGCCAACAACAACTGACCATTAACACACATGATGATATAACCAAGAACCAACCCAGCTATGGAAGTACCCAAAGTAAATAAGCCTACAAGATTGTAAACAGAAAACCAGAGACATCAATTGACAAATGAGGACAACTACAAACCAAAAAGAGGGCAAAACTGTGTCATTACAGAACTTCTAGATGGTAGGGAAGTCAAGATAACTACAAGATAGAATGGACTGTTCTACACTTGGGAAGAAAACTATAAATCACAGGGTAACCTCAAAGAAAAATGATAAACTTTCACATCAAAAATGAGGACCAGCATTAATATTCAGCAAATACTAAAACAATAGCAATAAAGGAAGTGATAACATGACTCATAAACAAAATGAGCTCAGCATAGAAAATTATGTGGAACAAAGAAAGTAATATCACAAGAAAGCACATAATAAAAATGACAGTAACAAATTCATATTTGCCAATAATTACATATCTGGCAAGGTACTTATCTCTAAGATTTATAGCAGAAGACTGAATGACCAAATTATGGTACATACACATAATGGAATGCTATGCATCACTAAAGAATAATGTAGAGTCTGCAAAACACTGAATAATATAGATGAACTTGGAGGACATTATGCTGAGTGAAATAAGTCAATCATAGAAGGACAAATATAGTATAAGTTTGTTGTTGTGGAGTGTCAAGGAAAGGTTTATATAGAGAGGTAAACTTTCTTTGTTGGTTTCCAAGGGTGGGAGTGGAGGGGAGGGAACACTGCAAAAAAAAAAAAAAGTAACGAGGCATATCCCTTTAGTTTGTGTATTTCACAGTACATAAATTATATTTTAATAAAATGCATTAAAAAAATCTTCAATTTCCTCATCTTTGGCTTTGGTGGTTGGTGTGTAAATTTGAATAATAGTAGTATTAACTGGTCTTCCTTGTAGGTGTATGGATATTATCCTATCACTGACAGTATTATACTTCAAGACAGATCTTGAAACATCCTTTGCAATGATGAATGCAATGCCATTCCTCTTCAAATTGTCATTCCCAGAATAGTAGATTATATGGTTGTCTGATTCAAAATGGCCAAAACTGGTCCATTTCAGCTCATTAATGCCTAGGATATCTATCTTTATGCATTCCATTTCATTTTTGACAACTTGTAATTTTCCTAGATTCATACTTCATATATTCCATGTTCCAATTATTAATGGATGTTTGCAGCTGTTTGTCCTCAATTTGAATCCTGCCACATCAGCAAATGGAGGTCTCAAAAGCTTTACTTTATCTGTATCATTAAGGTTGGTTCTACTCTGATGAGGCAGCTCTTTACCAGTTGTACATGATTTCCTTAAAAACTTGAAAATAGGAATACCATTTGATCCAACAATTCCATTAGTAGGAATATACTAAAGAGGTAGGAGCTAGGACATACATAGATATAGACATACTCATGTTCATCCCAGCACAATTTACTATAGAAAAAAGATGAAAACAACCTAAATGCCCATCAACAGATGAATGGATAACTGAACTATGGTACATTCACATAACGAAATAATATGCAACATTAAAGAATAATGAAGAATTCACAAATCACCTCACAACATTATGCTGAGTGAAATAAGTCAGTCATAGTAGGACAAATATTGTATAAATCTGTTATTGAAAAAGACAAGGAAATGTTTATACAGGGAAGGAAATTTACTTTGTTGGTTACTAGGAATGGGTGGGAAAGGGAATGAAAATTTCTAGCTAGTTAAGGGTCACATGCTGATTTTGGGGAGGGGAAGGCCAGTATGGAAAGAGTCTGTCACCAACACAATGGAAATGGGGAAGAGAGGATGCAGCAATGTGCACAAAAGATATAGACAACAGAGACAAATACTATTATATGCACAATACTGCATTACCAGTGGCAGCAAACACTAGATTATAGGTAAATGTATAGACAAGTGAGAAGATTAGTAGGGGTAGGACAATGGGAATATACCCAAGACAAAGGATAAATTTGACTGAAGATCATCTTACATATGTACTTGTGCTACAAAATTATCCACATACATTACAGAAGTAACAGAGGACAAATTGGAGTAGCTTCTCAGAGACAACCAAACACCTTGAGGGAGACAATCACTGGGCCTGTGGGCTCAGGACCATAGTCTTGTGGGACATAATGCTCAACTGGCACAACATAGTACATAAAAATCTTGTTCTACATCCTACTTTGGATGTTGTGATTGGAGTCTTAAAAGCTTTCAAATGGCCATCTAAGATGCAACTATTGGTCCCCTCTCATCTGGAGCAAAGAAGAGTGAAGAAAAGCAAAGTCATTTGGAAAAAATTAGTACAAAGATAAGAGGGACCACAAGGACTTCAGCCTTCATGAGCCTGAAACCAGAACTAGATGGTGCCTGGCTACCAAAGCCAACCATTCAGAAAGGGATCAAAATTGGAGATCCTGGATACAGTGGAAGGCAAAATGTGGAACAAAATTAAAAAACACAAAATGACCAGAATTACTGTTCAGATAGAGCCTGATGGAACCCTAGGCCCCAGGTTGTCCTTTGGGCCTAGAAATGGACTCACTTCTATGGTTTGGTTCTCAGCCCAATAGTAGAAAGACCTATGTACAGAACGCCTATCCCAGGGAGATGTACCCACTTACCCTAGGGAGATGCACCCCTTAGATCAACCAGCCATGAGACTTCAGAGGGGAAGCATTCTCATAGAGGGAAAGCTGGACAGACAGGAATACATAGATAAGAAGGGTACAAGGTAGGGGTAGTCACAGGGAGGAGAGGGGAGGAGAGCTTTTTATGGTTGGAGATTATCATCTGGGCTGTGAAATCGAATGTGAATGAACTTTTGAGAATAAAATGAATCTGCTTTGTAAACTTGCACCCAAATCACAATAAAACTTTAAATTAAAAAAAAAAAAAAAAAAAGAGTCCTGCTCAGTTATCTAGATCGACACTGATTTCCTGAGGGCTTTGATATTTGCTGTTTCTAACATTTATTTATACCTCTCCACGAGGAATCCTCTACTGGCCACCTATATCTTCTTGGTCCTCTAATACATCCGTGGTGTGGAATCTGTCCCTAAAAGCATGTCTTTCTTCCCTCTTTTCTCTTGATAGTTCTGGAGTCACAAAATCTAGTGTCCTGGCTTATGAAGCAGAAACAAAAAACACCTTCAAAAACAAAAAAAACACCTTCAAATGAAGACAGCAGTTAATGTGTTCATACAGGCCATTCTTTTGCATTTTAATATGCAGAACAATTTATATCACCTTAACTCTCACTATTCTAGAACTCAGAAGCTGACACTACCACCACCTAACAGCCCTAAGAAATGTTTGCCCAAACAAAATAGGAGTCATTTCTGTGCTAAGTATGGCCCTCCACAGCATGCTCCCACATCTCTCTCCAGTCCAGGATATAGAAATAGCTTCCAATTCTTTAAATAACTCACTGCCATTGAGTCGATTTCCACTCATAGCGACCATTCCTTGGGTTTCCAAGGCAGTATCACTATGACAGTAGATTGTCTCCTCTTCCTTCCAAGGAGTGGCTGGTGGGTTTGAACTGCCAACCTTCTGGTTAGCAGTCAAATGCCTTTGGCACTATGCCACCAGAGCTTCTAATTCTTTAAATAGTCAGCATTATTTTTCTGTTTGTTGAGATAACTTTTGTCTGTGAGCTTCTGTCATGGGACCTGAGAAAGGAGAAACCTCCCCACCTCCACCAACAGAAATTTTCATAGTACCATCTGTCACAGTATGGAGAAAATCTGTCAGAGAGCTTGAAAAGGAGACCCTGAAGGGTCATTTTATTGAGATTTTGTCTGCTGAAATATGTCAAACCTAGGTGACACGTCACAGGAACCAACATACTTCTCTCCTATTCCGAACTTTTCCTCTAAGATTTCTTTGTTTAACCTCCTCAAAACATCTCTTGCTAAAGAAAACTGTACTTACTGTATTCAAACCCTCTTCAATCATCCCAAAGGAAGGATAACCAATCAGCAAATCTTGTTTTAATTACTGTTTCTTAATTAAAAGATTAGAGAAGAGTTAGTTTGATGATATAAACTCAGAGTCCACCTTCAGGGAGCTCAGACTGAGACAAGAGAAAAATCATTCCTGTACAAGGAACAACAATTCTATTGGAAGACACTCAGAGAAACAGAGCATGGTCATATGAAAAGAAACACATTAAATATCACAGTATAAATATGGAGACATCTAAGTACCCATCACCATATGAATGTACATACATAGAGTGGAATACTACACAACATTAAAGAAGAATGATGAATCCACAAAACCCCTTGTAACATGGAAAAATCTGAAGGACATTATGTTGAGTGAAATGTATCAGTCACAAAAAATAAATATTGCATGAGATCATTATTTTTAAAGAGTCAAGAAAAGATTTAAACACAGAAAGAAACATCCTTTGATGATTGCCAGAAATGGCAGAAAGAGTAAGGGATAATCAGTAACTAGGAAGTAAACATGTATTTACTTGGGCGAAGTGAAAGACAATATACAATAAGGAAGAGATCAAGATAACATGAACAGAGGCGGGGCAAGATGGCGGACGAGGCAGAAGGATTGCACAGACCCTCTTCAACAAAGAAAAGGGAAACCAATTAACACAGACACAGAAGATAATCTTGGACCCCTG
>NW_006921591.1:13885090-13895230 GCF_000298275.1 Orycteropus afer afer
CCAACCTTCCTTCTGAGGAGTGGCTGGTGGGTTTGAACCGCCAGCCTTCTGGTTAGCAGTCAAATGCCTTAGGCAATAATAATAATAGCAAACAATAATCTACAAAAGGATATATAGCTAAACATGCAAGCTGAACAAGTGTGGGATGGAGTACATCTGAGTATATATAGGTTTGGCAAAGAATATTTCTACATATGTATTTGTATGTACTGAAAATATATCTGCGTATATAGTAGAGCATACATGGTGCAAATTGATGAAATTTCTTAACCATAATCAAAGCCCTTAAGGAAATGAATCCCTGGGCTTGGGAACTTAGGACCATAGTCTTAGAGGACATCTGGATCAACTGACAAAATATAGTTTACAAAGACAATGTTCTATAGGCTACTATGGTAAGTAGCAACTGGGAACTGAAAAGCTTGCCAGTGACCATCTATGATGTCTGGAGCAAAGAAGAGTGAAGAAAATCTAGTACTCAAAAAACAGTTAGTCCAAAGGACTAATGGACCAAGCAAACCACAGCTCTATTAACCTGTGATTAGAAGAACTAAATGGTGCCCAGCTACCACTGTGGATCACTCTAAGAGAGATCACAAAAGAAGGTCTTGGACAGAGTGGGAAAAACGAAAAAAAAATGGACCAAAATTCAAAACCATGAAAAAGAGTAGACCTACTGGTCTGATAGAGACTAGCAGAACCTGCAACTCTGGTCCTTAGACACCCTTCAAATTTGGAACTGAACCCACCCCTAGTAATCACCTTTCAGCCAAACAATAGACAGGCCTATTAAGTGAACAACAATACCTATGAAGAACATACTCCTCAGAACAATCAACCATATGAGACCAAAGCAAAGTTTAGAAGGCAGGAAATACAGACGAATGGAAATAGGGAACCCAGAGAGGAAGTGGGAGTAGTGCTGCTACTTTGAGGGTACTGCAACCAATGTCACAAAAGTATGTATAAATTGTTGAATGTAAAACTAATTTGTTCTGTAAACTTTCATCCAAACCACAATAAAAGTTAAAAAAAAAAAAACTAGATTTCATTTTCCTGTGTGTCCATTCCTTAGTAGACATGTACAGCCCTTACAACTCAAGCATGGGTAGCAATAGTAAAATCTAACAGTTTCATAGTGTTACAGTGTGCCAGAAGCTGTTCTTTGTTTCCAGCTAATTACTCATAATGTAATTAGCATTGTTAACCCCATGCTCCAGATGAGTAGACTAAGACACCATAGGAGTGATGATTTGTACATGACCAGCTAAGTTTAGGTACCTGTCCACTCTCCCCAAACACATATGAACTCCTAGAGCAGTGGGGCCTTGTCAGTTAACAGTGTGTTCTCTAACTAGAGACGGGCATCAAGTGATTTCTGGCAGGCTATAAAGGCTCATTAGTTTCAATAAATCCTTTTAACCAGAGGTGTCTCTCAAAGAACAAGCAACCTCTCTTAATCAGATTGACTTAAGTATTGAAAATTTGGCACCACATGTATTTCTATTGTTGTTCTTAGCTATTGAGTCAGCCCTGAATCATAGTGAACCCATGCACAACAGAACAAAATGGTACCCAGTCCCATGTCACCCCATGATCACATGAGTATCAAACTGTTGTAATCCATGAAGTTTTTAATGCTGATTTTTGGAAAGAGATCAACAAACCTTCCTTCCTTGTCCATCTGAGTCTGGAAACTCCAATGAAACCTGTTTAGCAACATAGCAACACTCAGGCCTCTGCTGACAGATGGGTGGTGGCTGCACATGAGGTGCATTGGATGGGACCCAACCTTGTTCTCCCACAGGGAAAGGAGAATTCTATCACTGAACCACCACTGCCACCTCTATTTCTATAAGTCCCATCAAATATCCTTTATATGTGTTGTTGTTGTTGTTAGGTGCCATTGAGTCATCTCCAACTCATAGCAACCCTATGTACGACAGAATGAAACACTGCCCAGTCCTATGCCAGCTCCATGATCCTTGCTATTCCTGAGCTCATCATTGTAGTCACTGTGTCAATCCATATTGCTGAAGGCCTTCCCCTTTTTCGTTGACCCTCCACATTCCCAAGCATAATATCCTTCTCCAGGGAATGGTTCCTCCTGACAACATGACCAAAGTAAATGAGATGAAGTCTAGCCATTCTCCCTTCCAAGGAGCATTCTGGCTGCACTTCTTCCAGGACAAATTGGTTAGTTATTTTAGCAGTCCATGGTACTTTCAGAATTCTTTGCCAACACCACAACTCAAAAGCATTGACTCTTCTTTGGTCTTCCTTTTTCACTGTCCAGTTCTCACATGCATATGAGGTGATTGAAAATACCATGGCTTTAGTCAGGTGCACCTTAGTCTTCAAGGAGATATCTTTGCTCTTCATCACTTGAAAGAGGTCTCTTACAGCAGATTTGCTCAATGCTATACATCATCTGATATTTTGATGGCTGCTTCCATGGGTGTTGATTGTAGAACCAAGTAATATGAAGTCTTTGACAACTTCAATTTTTTCTCCATTTATTATGATGCTGCTTATTGGTCCAGTTGTGACAATTTTTGTTTTCTTTATATTGAGGTGTAATCCATACTGCAGATAGTAATCTTCAATCTTCATCAGTAAGTGCTTCAAGGCGTCCTCACTTTCAGCAAGCAAAGTCATGGCATCAGCATATTGCAGGTTGTTAATGAGTCTTCCTCCAATACTGATGTCACATTCTTCTTCATGTAGTCCAGGTTCTTGGATTATTTGCTCAGCACACAGATTAAACAAGTGTGGGGGAAGATACAACCTTGACACACTGCCTTCTTGATTTTAAACCATGCAATGTTCCCTTGTTCTGTTTGAATGACAGGCTCCTGGTCTATGAACAGGTTCTGCATGAGTACAATTAAGTGTTCTAGAATTCCCATTCTTCTCAATGTTATCCATAATTTGTTATGATCCACACAATCAAATGCTTTTGCATAGTCAATAAAACACAAGTAAATGTCTTTCTTGTGTTCTTTGCTTTGGGCCAATATCCATCTGACATCAGCAATGATATCCCTTGTTCCATATCCCCTTCTGAATTCAGCTTGCACCTCTGGTAGTTCTCTGTCAATATATTGCTGCAACCGTTTTTGAATTATCTTCAGTAAGATTTTGCTTGCATGTGATATTAATGATATTGTTCGATAACTTCCACATTCTGTGGCATCACCTTTCTTTGGAATAGGCATAAATATGGATCTTTTGCAATCAGTTAACCAGGTAGCTGTCTTCCAAATCTCTTGGCATAGATGAGTGAGTGCCTCCCGCATGGCATCTGTTTTTTGAAACATCTCAATGGGTAATCTGTCAATTTTTGGAGCCTTGTTTTTCTCCAATTCCTTCAGTGCAGCCTTGACTTCTTCCTTCAATACCATTGGTTCTTGATTATATCTTACCTCCTGAAATGGATGAATATTGACCAATTATTTTTGGTACAGTTACTCTGTGAATTCCTTCAATCTTCTTTTGATGTTTCCTGCATTATTTAGTATTTTGCCCACAGAATCTTTCAATACTGCAACTCGAGGCTTAAATTTTTTCTTCAGTTCTTTCAGCTTGAGAAATGCCAAGTGTGTTCTTCCCTTTCAGTTTTCTAAATCCATATCTTTGCACATTTCATTATAATCATTGACTTTGTCTTCTCTAGCTGCTTTTTGAAATCTTC
Organism: Orycteropus afer afer; assembly: GCF_000298275.1. Classification (NCBI taxonomy): domain Eukaryota; kingdom Metazoa; phylum Chordata; class Mammalia; order Tubulidentata; family Orycteropodidae; genus Orycteropus; species Orycteropus afer. Next base: position 13,888,785 of record NW_006921591.1, read on the forward strand.
TGTTTAGCTCTTTTCTCTTGTCATTTCTTCCACTTGCTTTAGCTGCTCTCCAGTCAAGGGCAAGTTTCAGAGTCTTTTCTGACATCCATTTTGGTCTTTTCTTCCTTCCCTGTCTTTTTAATGACCTTTTGCTTTCTTCATGGATGATGTTCTTGATGTCATACCACAATTCCTCTTGTTTTCAGTCATTGGTGTTGAATGCATCAAATTAATTCTTTAGATGGTCTCTAAATTTAGGAAAAGTATATTCAATGTCACATTTTAGCTCTCATGGACTTGTTTCAATTGTCTTCAACTTCAACTTGAACTTGTATTATGTGCAGTTGATGGTTGTTCCACAATCAGCTCCTGGCCTTGTTTTGGCTGAAGATATTGAACTTTTCCATTGCTTCTTGCCACAGGTGTAGCCAATCTGATTCCTGTGTACTATATCTGAAGAAGTCCACACGTATAGCCACCATTTGTATTGTTGAAAAAAGGTATTTGCAATGAATAAGTCATTGGTCTTGCAAAATTCTATCATGCAATCTCTAGTGTTATTTCTAACACAAGGCTAAATTTTCCAACTACCAGTAATTCTTCTTTGCTTCCTACTTTTGCATTCCAGTCACCAGTGATAATCAAGAGCATCTTGATTGCATGTTTGGTCAATTTCAGACTGCAAAAGTTGGTAAAAGTCTTCAATTTCCTGAACTTTGGCTTTGGTGGTTGGTGTGTAAATTTGAAAAATAGTAGCATTAACTGATCTTCCTTGTTGCTTAATGAATGTTATCCTATCACTGACAGCATTGTACTTCAAGATAGATTTTGAAATATTCATTGTGAGCATGAATGCCACACCATTCCTCTTCAACTTGTCATTCCCAGCATAGTAGATCATATGATTTTCTGATTCAAAATGGGCAAAAACAGTCCATTTCAGCTCACTAATGCCTAGGATATTGGTCTTTATGCATTCTATTTCATTTTTGACAACTTTCAATTTTCCTAGATTCATACTTAGTATGTTCTATGTTCCAATTATTAAAGGATGTTTGTAGCTGTTTCCTCTCATTTTGAGTCATGTTACATCAGCAAATGGAGATCCCAAAAGCTTTACTTACCCATATCATTATGGTCTGTTCTACTATGATGGTGCAGCTCTTTCCCAGTGACATTTTGAGTCCCTTCTGACCTGAGGGGCTCATCTTCTGGCACTTGTATCAGACAATGTTTTAAGGCTAATAATGAGGTTTTTCAGTAATATGTCAGACAGTGTTTCGCTGAAATTCATAAGGTTTTCGGTAGCCAGTTCCTTGAGAAGTGGATGGCCTCTTCCTTCTTCCAAGTCTTTCTCAGTCTGGAAGCTCCACTGAAACCCATCCACCTGGGTGATCCTGCTAACATTTGAAACACCAGTAGCACAGTCTCCAGCCTCATAGCAACACACAAGCCACCACAGTATGAGAAACTGACAGAAAAGTTCACCTCCCTTAGCTGTTCCAAACCCCTCTGCTCACTTCCTGGCCTTCCCCCTTACCTGTATCTGGCCACAGATCTCTGGCTTCCTACTTTCTGCCTGAGGGCTCTCTCTTCCTTTACATGTATCAGACCATTGATCCCTGGCTTCTGGCTTCCAGCTTCCTGCTTAGGGAAGAAAATAAATAAAAGAAAAAACAAATAAAAGAGATTTTCAACCCCTAAAATTTTAAATAAACAGAAGAAGTGTAACTAATCCCTGCTCCCTTTCTAACATCTCAGAATTAGGCTCCAGAGTATCCAGAAATGGTCTCATATACCTATTAATGTCAGCAACATAAGGAGCTCTGGTACCTAAGGCATTTGACTGCTAACCAGAAGGTTGGTGGTTCAAACCTAACAGCTGCTGTACAGAATGAGAATGAGGCAATCTACTTCCATAAAGATTCACCACTTTGGAAACTCAATGTGGGTCACTATGAGTCAGAATTGACTTGATGGCAGTGGGTTTGGTTTCGTTTTGATCAACAATATACATAACCTTGGTTGTAGAATTTATCAGGATTATTATAATAGTTTGCCCTGCTCTGTGTGCCAGTGGACCTTGAACTCAAGGAGAAGGTCAAAACCTTATATATCTTTGGGTCCTCACTGCCTGGAGTAAGTAATCACCTTCTAAATGCTTTTTGAATTAATGAATGACTCAATCAATCCATCAACAAATTAATAAATAAAAGAAGAAATAAATAGATGAATGTAGATATACCTCCAAATGCCCACAGGTATATCTTGTATATAAACTATATTCTAAATTAATCTCCAAAATGGAATTATATAAATGCTAATAGGCAGTTTGACTTTATTTTTCTTCTTTTCTATATTTCTTTTTACTACAGCAAGAAGGCTTCAAAGATAGGGACCTGGGACTGCCAGGTGATTGATTGCCTCCAGGACCAATCAGTGCTCCCACTTGCTTCAGAATTTATGGCCCCAGCCCCACTGTGGTAGTATAGTTTTTCATTATATGAAATGGAAAAGTGATTTAATAATTCTTTCTGTCTTATATTGCTTTAAAGAATTTCAGACAGTTAAAAATTGCATGGATTTTTTCCACAGTCTATGTGAGAGTGGGAAAAAAAATGCTGGTTTTGTTTTTCCTATTTTTAATATGAGCCAGATGAAACAAAAAGATTGTTTCCCTGCAAACTATAGGTCAAGTACATATAGAGGCTTGAGGATGTTCTGTAAGTTATCATATTATCTTTCTTCCTTGACAGGCTACCATTAGGTGGTGTATCATTTCAACATTTATTATCCTTCATGTCCTTTTATCTTCACACTAGAATTTCTTTTAAAATTCCAATCTGTGCATTTAGTTTCATTATACAGCACTGTCTTTTACCAAACCAATTTTTGAATGGCTTTCAATATTCTTCAGTTTAACATTTGTCATATCAACCTGAAACAGTGCCCTAGTTATGTTTGTTTTAGCTTGTTAAAAGAACCCTATACAGAGAATAAAGTATTAGGAAATCACACCTTTAAAGGTAAGAATAATGCATCCTGGAAAAGTGGAAATCACTTGATGAAGAAAGTCAATTATTTTTATTTTGCAGAAAATAAAACAAAAATGCTGAAATCAAATGTAGCAACTGGTATTTGTTTTTAGAATATCATCAATTATTTTAACATCTGGAAACATTCCTGTAGACTGCAGTAGTTTTCTCCTACAGCCCATGTGGAGATATCTCCTGATTTACATCTGAGGTTGCCCTCTTCAAGTGCAAAAAGGGCCAGAGTTTCCCTTTGCTTTTCAGAATCAACAACAAAAAGGTGCTTCTAGGTGAATATGGACAAAAGAAGCTTTCAGCTTACTCAGTTGAAAACGGAATAGACCAACGTTTGCATTACCAGCAGTCTTCCAAAGGATCTTGACATTGTTTTAGGAAGTTCTGAGGACTTCTTCAGGATCTATTTGAATGCCTTTATTTCTACAATAACTTGACTAAGCTAAAGGGATTTGCATCACACTAAATTTGAAAGATTTTGAAGAAATACTTGCAAGTCTCTGTTGCAATGTTGCCAATTAGAATTACATGAAGCATAACAGACTGGGAAGTGTCATTTCAATAGAACCAGACACCAACTAGAACAGTAAAAGACGCCAGTGTCATCTTGAACATTATTTGCACAAGACATTTCTCCTCCAGCATCATACTGACAAAGGGAAGTTCCCTCCAATTTTGTTAGCTTACCCAAATGAGGAGACAGACAAGAAACAGGAAAACTTAGGATACTCATTCATTTACCAGGAACAACAACAACAAAAAAGTTACCAGTTACACCATGATTTTTATGCATCAGAGTGAAATGGACATTTTAGAAAAATTGAATTTAGAAAAATACCTGAGTCGAAAAATTGGGTGCAAATAAACAAATAAAAATCAAACGTGAGGCAAAATTGGATAGTTAATGCACAGAAACAAAGAAAAGTGATTTGAAATGTTGGAAACTGTATTAGTTGCCTAGAGCTATCATAAAAAAGAACCAAAACCTGAGTGACTTAAAACAACAGAAATTTATTCTTTTAGTTCTTGAGACTAGAAGTCTGAAACCAAGGTGTTGGCAGGGCCAAGCTCCCTCTGAAGGCTCTAGGGAAGAAAATTTTGTTGTCTCTTCCTAGCTTCTGGTGTTTTGCTGGCAATCCTGAGCATTCATTGTCTTGTAGCTGCATCACTCCAATCTCTGCCTCTGTCATTGCATGGCCTCCTTCCCTGTGTGTCTCTCTATCTCATCTTATAAGGACACCAGTCATTAGATTTAGGGTTCACTTTAATAAAGCTTGAACCCATCTTAGCTAATTACATCTGCAAAGACTATTTTCAAACCAGGTCACATTTTGAGGTTCTATGTAATATGAATTTTGGGGGGACACTATCCAACCCATTACAAAAACCAGTAATAATCTTGAAGGGCTTCATAAGTTTTCTCAGTCTCAGTTGAGCTTTCAACACACAATACACAACTTCTCTGACATATTTCTTCCAAGTTCTTAAGTTTCTGTCTACTCTTCAGGCAATGAAAATTTCTAAACTCTGAACAACACAATCACATTTGACCCCATGACATGAGAAGCACTTCAAGAAGAGGTTGAAGTGTTCTACTTTGGCAATCTGATTTCTGAAGGATTTTGGCTATGTAAGTTAAAGTTAGTCTTTCACTTTAACATTAAGAGGGAATAAGTTGTGGAGGAATTTCATTAATGGTTCAAGAGTTCCACATACTTCTTGGATTGAATACCAGTCAATAGAAGGTATTTATGGAAACATCACATCTAATACATAGAAGATGTAAAACAAAAGTAGAACTCAAGACTAAATCATGGTTTAATTGTTGTTTGGGGAATTTGGATAATTATACCTATTAAGTTTAAGTTAAACTGTAAAAGAGACTCAGCTGAAATGAGGTGGTTTATTTCTCACTTTCTCTTTCATGGAAATCCAGAGGTAGGCACGGTGTCCTCAGGGACCTGGTCTCCTGTCACCTCACCACCCTGCTATCTCTAGCAGGGTGAGCCCTCATCTTTGTGGTACAGTATGGTAGAATCCATTTTCCAGTACAATAGAGGTAATGAAAAAGAGAACATACCTGATAAGTTTTAGTTTGGGATCCACATGAGTCACCCAGCTAACAAAGCCTGGTCATTTCTTCCCTGAAATTTGAGGTTAGGTGCTGTGCTGATGACAGATATGTAGAGGGAGACCCTGATGATCTGCTCAAAATGCAGTAAGCATCAATCTTCATCTGACATGTAAGAATACTATTATCTTTTTAACAAAGTTTTTGTGTGTAATTTTTATACAATAAAAGAAATGGATCCATTCTGAGTGTATAATTTGATGAGCTTTGACAAATGTGGATATCTTTGTGACCATCACTCTAGTCAAAGTATAGAATATTTCCATCACTCCATAAAGCTCCTTCATACCTACCTAGTCAACCCCCTGTCCCAGTCCAGGCAAACATCAATCTGATTTCTACTACTATACATTACTTTTCCTACTCTTGAAACTTATACAAATGGAACAAGATGTATGTGTCCTTTCCTACCTGTCTTCTTTTGCACAGCATAACATTTTTGAGATTCCCTCATGTTGTGTGTGCATCAGGAGTTTGTTCCTTTATATGAGAAAGTAATATTCCATGGCATGGATGTACCATAATTTGTTTATCCATTCAATTGTTAACAGACATTTGGATTACTTACAGCTTGAGACTATTATGTCAAAGCTTCTATGAGCATTTGTATATACATTTTGGTGTTAATATATGTTTTCATTTCTCTGGAATAAATACCTAGGAATGGAATTGCTGTGTTGAGTGGTGAATACATGGTTAACTTTATAAGAAACCAAATAACTGTTTTCTAAAGTGGTTCAAATATTCATTTAACACTCCCAGCAGAAAAGTAAAAGAATTCCAGTTGCTCTACATCTTTATGAAAATTTAGTTTTTGCAATTTTTTTTTTTAATATTACCAATTCTAATGGGTGTATAGTGGTACCGCATTGTGGTTTGCACCTGCATTTCCTTGATAACTAATGATGTTGAACATTTGTTCATGTTCTTACTAATCATTTAAATTTGTGTGTGTGTGTGTGTATAAATTGACACCATGATTCGGAAATTCTTATGGAAATGCAAAAAGGCTAGAATAGCCAAACAACTTGAAAATGTAGACCCAAACAGTAGGACTTATACTAACAGATTTTAAGACTTAGGAAGCTTCCCAATCAAGACAATGGGGGAATAGTACACATTAATACCACATAAATAGATCAATGGAACAGAATAGGGAGTTTAGAAATAGATCCACACATACATAACAATTGATTTTTAACAAATATTCAAAGACATTTCAATGGATAAAATGATGTTTTCAGCAGATAGTGTTAGAATAATTGAATGTACAATATAAAAAAAAAAAA
>NW_006921591.1:13898737-13904279 GCF_000298275.1 Orycteropus afer afer
AATCATGGGAGAAAGAAGGGCTGCTTATGCAGACAGCTCAGGGGGCAGGAAGTGTATGGAGGGATGGACACTGGGAAGAGGTAACTATGGGGAAGAAGTGGGAGGGGAGCTGTTGCATTGTGGTAAACTGTGGTCAATGACATAAGACAAAGTATATGTGACCTGCTGTATGGAACGTGAATTTGCTCTGTAAATCTTCACCCAAATCACAATAAAAAGAAGTAAATTAAAAAAAAAGAAAAAAGAAAGAAATTTAATCCATACCTCATGTCATATATAAATAGTAACTTAAAATAGATCATAAACCAAACTATAAAAGCTAAACCTATAAAATGTCAAGGAGAAAACCTTTGTGACCATGAGTTAAGCAATAATTTCTTAGATAAAACATCAAAACCTAAGTCTATGAAAGAAGAAATTGATATGTTGGACTTCATCAAAATTTAAAACTTCTGTTTTTGAAGGACATACTGTGCAAAATGTGAAAATACAAGTAACAGATTAGACAAGATTATTTGTAAAGTACATTTCTGATAAAGTCTTTATTGATCTAAAATCAATAAACAAACCTCAAAACTCAATAATAAGAAAACAAGCAATATATGTATTTTTTTTAATGGGCAAAAGATTTGAAGTTACACTTTACCAAAGAAGATAATTGAATAATTATGCACACAGTGATCATTATCATTAATGATTAAGTATTGCAATTTAAAACCAAAATGAAATATATCACTACAAGTCTATTAGAATGGCTAAAATTAAAAACACTGACCATATCAAATGTTGGTAAAGATGTGGAAACCAAAAAAAAAAGAAAAACACACTTGCTGTCTATGAGTTGATTCCAACTCATAGTGACCCTATAGGACAGAGGACAACTGCCCCATAGGGTTTCTAAGGCTGTAAGTCTTTACAGAAGCAGACTGCTTCATCGTTCTCCTCAAGAACAGCTGGTGGATTTGAACTGTCAACCTTTCCATTAGCAGCTAAGTGCTTAACCACTGTGATCTGGAATTTGTATACACTGATGGTGGGAATATCAAAATGGTATGACCATTCTGGAGAACAGTTTGACAATTTCTTAAAAGAAATAAGGAAATCAATACCATTTGCAATAGCTACAAAAAATAAAATATTTGGGAATAAATCTTATCAGGGACACAAAAGACCTGTACAAAGAAAACTACAAAACACTACTTCAAGAAACCATAAGAAATCCACATAAATGGAAGAACACACATGGTCACAGATAGGAAAATTGAACATTGTGAAAATGTGATAGTTGGAGCTTTGAGTCAACTTGGCTGGACCAAAATTCTGTGTGGTTTAAGCAGTTGTGATGTGGGTTATGCCTATGATGGGATCAGATGTATATGTTTTGAGAAGCCAATCCATTGTAAGGGAGTTTCCCTAGGGGTGTGGCCTGCTTCTGATATATTTATGGACATCCTGGGAAAAGAGACACTCTTCTGTGGATCAGGATCCTGTTGTGCTGCCTACAACTGTCCATGAGCAAACAATCCACCATTTGGCCTGGAGATGTTGGATTCATCTTTTGTTGGAGTCAACAGCCAATATACTGCCTGCCAACCTTGAGTTCTTTAGCCCCTGCAGCTGCGTGAGTCAGAAAAAGCCTCCAGCTTGATTGTTTGATCCGAGAACTTGGGACTTGCCAACTTCTATAAGTGTGTGAGCCATTTTCCGAAGATAAATTTCTCTTTTTCTATATGTATATGCAAGCTTTATTGATTTTGCTTCTCTAGAGAACCCAGCCTAACAGAAAAAATGTCAATACTACCCAAAGTAATCTATATATTCAATGCAATCCCATACAGATCCCTTCAACATTCTTTAAGGACATGGAAAAAACAGTCACTAATTTTATATGGGATCTCTGGTAATGTAGTGCCTAAGATACTTTGTCTGCTAACCAGGAGGCTGCTGATCCAAACCCACCAGCCACTCCCCAGAAGGAAGATTGGGCAATCTACTTCTGTAGTGACACCACATTGGAAACCAAGGAGGAGTCACTATGAGTTGGATCTGACTGGATGGCAGTGAGTTTGGTTTTTTTAATTTTATATGAAAAGGAAAGAGATCTTGGATAAAGACAGCTCTATTTAAGAAGAAGAACAAAGTAGGCAGTCTCACACTCACAGATCTCAAAACCTACTATATAGCTACAGTAGTTAAAACAGCCTGGTATTGGTGCAAAGGCAGACACATAAAACAGTGGAATAGAATTGGGAACCAAGAAGTAGATCCATCCACCTATGGTCAGCTGATTTTAGGCAAAGGGTTGAAATCCTTTAAATGGGGAAGAGATTGTGTCTTTAACAAATGGTGATGGCAAAAAATGAAATAAGATCTTTACCTCACACTGTACACAAAAACTAACTCCAGATGGATCACCTTAAGTGTAAGACTTAAAACTATAAAGTTTCTCATGATAAAAATAGGGACAAATTATTTAAAAAAAAAAAAAAAAACACTGACTGCTGTAAAGTTGGATTTAACTCAGCAATCTCTCCTTGGGTTTCCAAGAGAGTATCACTACAGAAGTAGATTGCCCAATCTTCCTTCTGAGGAGTGGCTCGTGGGTTTGAATCACCAGCCTTCTGGTTGGCAGTCAAATGCCTTAGGCAGTACACCAGTAATTTAGGGGCCCTCATTTGTTACACAAATAGACTGTCAACCATAACCAAAAATGCACAAATAGCAGAGGATAAATTACATGAATGGAACCTTGTAAAAATTAATTTTTTATATGCTTCAAAAGATTTCTCTAAAAGAGTAAAAAGAGAACCTACAGATTGGGAAAAAATATTCAGCAAATATCTAACAAGGGATATATCTCTAAAATTTATAGAAAACTATAACACCTCAACAACAAAAAGACAAACAATCCAATAGAAAAATGGGCAGAAGACAGAACCAGACACTTCACCAAAGAGGATTTTCAGGTGGTCAACAAGCATATGAGGAAATGTTCATGATCTTTTGCCATTAAAGGGATACAAACCAAAACAGCAAGATACCATCTTGCCCTAGCACTAATAACAAAGTTCAATAATACAGACAATAATAAATGTCGGTGAGGATGTAGAAAGATTGTGACTCTCATACACTACCAGTGGGACTGTCAAATGATACAACCACTGTAGAAAGCAGTGGGGTGATTCCTTAAAAACTTGGAATTAGAAATACTGTTTAATCTAGCAATCTCATTACTAGGTATATATACTAAAGAAGTGAAAGCCAGGCAAGAACAGATATATGTAGACCCATGTTCATCGCAGCACTATTTACAATAGCAAAAAGATGGAAACAACCTAGGTGCCCATCAACGGAAAAACTATGGTACATACACACAATGGAATACTATGCAACACTAAAGAATACTGTAGAATCTACAAAATACTGCATAATGTGGATGAACTGGCACGACAATATGCTGTGTGAAATAAGTCAATCACAGAAGGATAAATATTGAATTAGTTCATTATTGTAAAAATTCAAGGAAAAGTTTATATGTGGAAGGAAACTTTCTTTGTGGCTTACCAGGGGTGGGAGGAGAGGGGAGGGAACACTGCTAGATAGATAGAGATAAGTATTGATTTGGGTGAAGGGAAGGGCAATGTACCAAATGTGAGTGATCAACACGGAAGCATTGAGGAAAAGGAAGATGTAGAGAGGTACATGGGAGGTACAGACAACAAAGATGAACCCTTTTGCATGTACAGTACTGCATTGTCAGTGATGGCAAGCATTGATGGATGGGTGGATAGATGGGTAGACAGGCTGAACAATCAGGTATAACTAGGCAGGATGGAATGTGCCCATGGCCATGTATAGGGTCAGCAGACAGTATTTCTAAATATGTATTTTTATGTGCTATAAGAATGTCCAGGTATATAGTAGAGCTGAAAGGGAACAAGGCTGTTGTGACTTCTTGGCCACAGCCAACTACCCAGAGGGAGTGAGTAGTTGGACCTGTGGGCTTGGGACCATAGTTGTTGTATGATAGGGCCTGATGAGAGCACTGAAACTATGGCCCATAGTCACCCTTCATGTCTGGAATTGAACTCATTCCTGTGGCTTCCAACCAAATAATAAACAGCATATAGGGTGAACATTTACATCATATAGATACACTACTTAGCATGATCAATCATGAGAGAACAGAAGGGCAGGTTTTATACAGCAAGACAGCTCAGGGGGGAAATATATCGGAGGGAAAGACACAGGAAAGTGGCAACTACAGGGAGGAAGTGGGAAGTGAGCTGTTACATTGTGGGGAATTGCAATCAATGTCATGAACAAAGTGTGTATGAACTACTGTATGGAAAATGAATTTGCTCTTTAAACTTTCACCCAAATCACAATAAAAATTTAAAAAAGGAAAAAACACTGTACCCATCTATCTTATGATCCAGCCATTCTCCTTTTAGGTATTTACTAAAGAGAAAAGAAAGCATAAGTCCATACAACAATTTGTACATAAATCCTTAGGTAGCTTTATTTGAAATAACTCCCAATTACAAAGCAGAAATAAATCTCCACTGACAGGTGAATAGATAGACAAATTTTGATATATCCATAAAATGGAATAATGATCAGCAATTAAAAGGAACAAAGAATTGATACATGCCACAATACAGATGAACCTCAATATAATTATTCTGAGTGAAAGAAGCCAGTCCAAAAACAAACAAAGAAAAAACATATAGTTTATAGTTTCATTTATATAAACCAATAAGAAATTCAAATAAATATATATTAACAAAACACTTATCAGTGGTTAACTAGGTACAGGGGAAATGTGGGAAGAAGTAGAAGAGAGGGATTAAAAGAGGTACAAAGAAATTTTAGGAATAATGGATATGTTCAATATTTAGATCAAGGGTCAGCAAAAAGTAAATATTTTCAATTTTGAAGACCATGTGGTCTCTGTTACAACTACTTGACACTGCCTCTATAGATAATACATAAGAGAATGTGCATGTCAGTGTTCCAATAAAACTTTACTACAAAACATATGGTGGTTTGCCAACTATATATCTGATAAAGGTTTTATATCCAGAATATATGAGATACTCATACAACTTAACAAGAAAAAAAAAAAAAAAAAAACAGACAACAGATCTAATAGACATTTCACCAAAGATATTCAAATGGCAAAAAAGCATATGAAAAGATGTACCATCATTAGTCTTTCCAAACACCAAAATCAAACCCACTGTCACCAAGTTGATTCTGACTCAAAGCAACCCTATAGGACAGAGTAAAACTGCCCCATCAGGTTTCCAAGGCTATAATCTTTCTCCTGCAGAGACTCGGGGGGATTTGAACTGCCAAACACTTTGTTAGCAGCCAAATGTTCTAACCATTGCACCACCAGAGCTTCTCATTAGCCATTGTTGTTGTTGTTGTTGTTATGTGCCGTTGAGTCGGCCCCGACTCATAGCGACCCCTCCTTGGGTTTCCGAGGCAGTATCACTACGGAAGTAGGATTGCCCAACCTTCCTTCCAAGGAGTG
>NW_006921591.1:13904379-13905649 GCF_000298275.1 Orycteropus afer afer
ACAGTCGGGGGCCGGCAAGATGGCGGACTAGGCAGAAAGACTACACAGACCCTCTTCAACAAAGAAAAGGGAAACCAATTAACACAGACACGGAAGATAATCCTTGACTCCTGAGCCTTGAAGGGAAGGATATAGAAGTGGACTAAACCCCAACTAGCAGAAGAATTTACATGAAAATACCAAAAAAAGGAAACATACAGAGCTGCAGTCTGACAGCAATCCTGAGCAATCCTGATGGCACAGACAGCTTGGAGATTCCCAAGTGGTGGTAGACCCTAAGAATTAACCTAAAAATCACCCTGCTAGCCAGGGACTGCATGAAGGACTGTGCACGTGCTGGGGAACAAACGGAGAAGGTGAAGCAAAAGGTGGGCTGAGCTATGGATTTTTGCCAGTCCAGAGGGTGCCGCCATTTTGAAGGTTTAAAAAGTGGCTTGACTATTTTGGATATTTAAAGAGACAGTGCTATTGCAGATTCCTGGGGCTTAAGAACATTTTCTGCTTTCCAGCAACCCCAAGGACACTCGGGACCTGCAAGACTGACAAGGTACGATATTCCTCTTGTTACTCTTATACCCCACACCCGCTTGATGAACAGAGGTGAGGCCATCCCCCACTCCCACATACCTTCTGGACCCACAGGAGCTCCATCACAGTCTGTGTGCTCAGACGGAGCCTGGGTACCCTGCCCTGTCCTCCACTGATTTTTTTTTTCCTCTTTTTTTATTTTTTGCTTCCTTTTTTCTGGCAATTAGTTTGCTTGTATTTGTCTGTTCTTAAAAGAACTTATATTATTAATACTTTTGTCCTTTTTATTATTATTCTTAATCTTCCCCTTCCCAGGTCCCAGTTTTCAGCATTATTTCTTTTCCCTGTGCCTCGTTGAATTTTTTTTTTAAATTTAAGGTTTTTTGCTTTTTTTTCTCCCCCCCCCCTTTTTTTTCATGGTTAGTCTTATTCCTTGATTTTCTTTTTGAATTTTTCCCATTTTTTTTTTCATTTATTATTCTCCTTTTCTACTTTTTTTTTCTTAGTACCCTATCCCCAGATATTGCAGGTTATCTTGTTTTTTTCTTCCTTTTTTTTTCCCTTTTTTCTTTTTTTGGTTACTGTTCCTGTGTGATTACATGGTGTGCTTTTCATCCATGGGCTTTTAGTTTTTTGATGGTTATTCAATTGTAATTTGTGTTTAAGTGGGAGACAACAACAGTCCCCATAAGACACAACTACACCCACACCTCCTGCCACTTCACTTCCTGAGCAAGAGCCA
>NW_006921591.1:13905749-13908875 GCF_000298275.1 Orycteropus afer afer
TTGAACCGCCAGCCTTCTGGTTAGCAGTCAAGTGCTTTAGCCACTATGCTACCAGAGCTCCTCTCATTAGCCATTAGGGAGATGCAAATCAAAACAAAAATGAGATACCACTTCCCTCCCACTAGGGTGAGTCAGATTTTAAAAAATAGCAAATGTTGATGAGGATGTGAAGAAATCGGAACCATCAGCCACCACTGGTGGGAATGAAAAACAGTACAAATGCTGTGGAAAAGAGTAGAGTGGTTCCTCAAAAACCGTATGAACCTGTAATTGAAAGCAGTGACACAAACAGCCACATGTAAACCAATGTTCTTTGTAACAATATTCATAATAGTCAAAAAGTGGAAACAACTCAAATGCCCACTAATGAATGAGTGGATAAACAAACTATGGTACATACATGCAGTAGAATATTACTCTGTCATAAAGAGAAATGAAGTTCTGACACACACATGCTACTGCTTAGATGAACTTTGAACACATTATGCTGAGTGAAATAAATCAGTCACAAAAGGACAAATATTACATGGTCTCACTAATATGAAGTACCTAGTATAGACAAATATAGAAAGATCAGAGTTTTATACTGGTTACCAGGAATGGGACAGAAGAAGAATGGAGGGAATCATTGTTTAAGAAACACTGTTTTTGTTTTTGGAGACAGAAAATTTGGGAAAGGTATTGGTTATGCTGCTGTTGTTGTTGTTGTCAGGTGCTGTCAAGTCAGCCCTAACTCATAGCAACCCTGTGTACAACAGAATGAAACACTGCCCAGCCCTGCACCAGGCTTACAATCCTTGCTATACCTGAGCCCATCTTTGTAGTCACTGTGTCAATCCATCTTATTGAGGACCTTCTCTTTTCTCAATGATCCTCCACTTTACCAAGCATGATATCCCTCTCCAGGGAAGGGTCTTTTCTGGCAATGTTACCAAAGTAGGTGAGATGAAGTCTGGCCATTCTCACTTCCAAGGAGCATTCCAGCTACACTTCTTCCAGGACAGACTTGTTAGTTCTTCTGGCAGTACATGGTACTTTCAGTATTCTTCACCAACACCACAACTCAAAAGCATCAACTCTTCTGTCTCAGAACACAATTGATGTCATTGATCTCACTGAATGTAGAAAATGTTGAATTGGGGAAGTTCTGGTAAGATGACAGACTAGGCAGAAAGACTGCACAGACCCTCTTCAACAAAGAAAAGGGAAACCAGTTAACACAGACATAGAAGATAATCCTGGATCCCTGAACCTTGAAGGGAAGGCTATAGAAGTGGACTAAACCCCAACTATCAGAAGAATTTGCATGAAAATACCAAAAAAGGAGATAAATGGAGATGCAGGATGGCAGCAATCCTGACGGCATGGCACAGACAGCTTTGAGAGTGCCTAGTGGTGGTAGGACCTAAGAATTAACCGAAAAATCAGCTCTGCTAACCAAGGACTGCATGGAGGACTGCTCTGGTGGCTGGGGAATAAATGGAGAAGGTAAAGAGAAACATGGGCTGAGCTGTGGACTTTTGCCTGTCGGGAAGGTGCTGCCAATTTGAATGTTCACAAGGGGCTTGACCATTTTGGATATTTAAAGAGAAGGTACTCTTGCAGATTCCAGGGGCTTAAGAACAGGTTCTGCTTGCCAGCAACCCCAAGGACACTCCGGACCTGCAAGACTGAAAAGATACAACATTCCTCTTGTTACTCTTATACCCCACACCCACTTGGTGAATGGAGGTGCAGCCATACCCCACTCCCACCTAACTTCTGGGCCCACAGGAACTCCATCACAGTCTGTATGCTCAGACGGAGCTTGGGTGCCCTGCCCTGTCCCCCAAAGATATTTTTTCTTTCTTTTTTTAAATTTTTTTTTTCTTTTTCACTTTCTTTTTTCTGGTGATTAGTTTGCTTGTATTTGTCTGTTTTAAAACAACTATTATTATTGATACTTTTGTCCTTTTTACTATTATTCTTATTTTTCCTGTCCCAGGTCCTAGTTTTCAATTTTTTTTTCTTTTCTCTGTTCTTGGTTGAAAATTTTTTTTTTTTTTTTTAATTTAATTTTTCCCCCTTTTTTCTCCTGGTTAACCCCATTCCTTGTTTTTTTTTTTTTTTTTTTTTTTTTTTTTGTTTTTTACATTATTACCATTTTTTCTCCATTATTCTCCCTCTCTACCTTTTTTCTCTTAATGTCCTATCCCCAGATATTGCAGATTTTCTTGTTCTTTCTTCTTCTTTTTCCCTTTTTCTTTTTTTGGTTACTGTTCCTGTGTGATGACATGATGTGTTTTTTTTCCATGGGCTTTTAGGTTTTTGATTGTTATTCAATTATACTTTTTGTCTAACTGAGTGGAAGAGAGCAACAATCCTCACAGACACAAAAACACCTATACCTCCTGCAAATTCACTTACTGAGTGAGAACCAATTCCTTCTTCTCCACCAATGGGCCAATGATAAAATACCACCAAGAAGAGCCTGAATCACCTTTGGCAGCTCTTCCCAAAACATTAACAGACATCTAAATACAATGCCATGATGCCTCGAAGACAACAGACCATCACAGTCCACACAAAGAAGCAGGATAAAGTGGTAGAAACAAGGGAGTTGGATAAAGACCCTGAACACATCCTTGAGGAAGAAGCAGCATTGGAACTCTCTGATAAGGAATTCAAAAGAATTATATTTAAGTATCTCAAAGGATTGAGAGACAGACCAAAGAAAACACAGAAAAACCTTAGAAGAATTTTGGAAGAAAATACAAGAACGGAATGACAAAATAAATGGAAAATTAGAATTGATTCTAAATCTACAGATAGAAATCCAGAAGATTAATACTGAATTGACAGAAATAGATAACACATTGGAAGGGCAAAGAATAGAATTGATGCAATGGAAAACAGAATTAATGAGACTGAAGACAAATACTGGAATACATCTTTGGAAAGGGATCAATCAGAAAAAAAAAAAAAAATCAAAACAAAATGAAGAAAGCCTAAGGCTCATGTGGGATACCATCAAAAGGAAAAACTTACATGGCATTGGAATTCCAGAACAGGAAGAGAAAAACAAAACCACTGAGAAAATAGTCCAAGATTTGCTGGAGGAGAACTTCCCTGATATGATGAAAGATG
>NW_006921591.1:13910862-13911468 GCF_000298275.1 Orycteropus afer afer
ATAACAAAATGACAGCAACAAATTCAAACTTATCAATAATTACACTGAATGTTAATAGATTAAATACACCACTCAAGAGATAGAGAGTTGCAGATTGGATAAGAAAACAAAACCCATCAATATAATGCCTACAAGAGACACACCTTAGAGATAAATACAAAAATAGACTAAAAATCAAAGGTTGGAAAAAAATATATCAAGCAAATGGCAACTGTAAGAGAGAAGGAGTGGCGATGATTTCTGATCAAATTGACTTTAAGACAAAAGCCATAATACGAGACAAGAAAGGACATTACATAATGATTAAAGGATCAATTGAACATGAAGTTATAATCATAATAAATATGTACGGACCGAATGAAAGAGCCCCAAAATGCATAAATCAGACCTTAAGAGTTGAAAAGCCAAATAGATGACTCCACAGTCATAGTGGAAGACTTTAAAACACCACTTTCTTTGAAAGATAGAACAGCTGGAAGGAAACTCAACAAAGATGTGGAAGAGTTAAACAATACAATCCACCAACTTGGCCTTATAGACATCTACACAACACTTCACCCAACAGCAGCACAATATACATTCTTCTCCAGTGCACATGGAACATTT
>NW_006921591.1:13917403-13923380 GCF_000298275.1 Orycteropus afer afer
AATAAAAAAAAAAAAAAATGGAAAAAAGAAAATGTTGAATTGGCAAATGTTGTGCTGTCCATATTTTTACAATTAAAAAAGGACTTTAAAAAAAAAGAGATCAGAAGAGAAGGGACTTATTTCTGAGGATTTTAATATGTTAGAACATTCTCATTTAAAATAGCCTACAAAATTTTTTATAAATTTTAATAAGCACAATAAAGAAAAAGAACATAATCAAATAATTCAATAGCTTCTATGGCACTTGTATCATTAATGTTCCTCTCAAACTTTCCATCAGTGTCAAATATGTTTTTAAATATATTTAAAATGTAACAATTCCTCTCCTCATAGACTAGAGATAAAAACAAATAAACAGATAGTGGGCCAGATTTGACCTAGAAGTTACAGTGTGCCCTGATCTAGATTTTAATGGTTATTTCAGAGATAAATACATACGCCAAACTTATTCAAATTATATTCTTTAAATATATGCAGTTTATTAGATGGAAATTATAGCTCAATAAAGCTGTATTTAAAAAACAGAGAAAAGAAAAGGCAAAGTCCCTGTGTTAGACTGCATTACTAATTATAACTACCTATCCCTCCTGTCCAAAAGAGCTGTGTCTCCATTTCCTTTAGATGTGACTTGCACGGTCCCCCATCCATGTCTAAGGAGAAACTTTAATTTTTATTATATATTTTGGCTTAGCCTATTATACTCATCCTTTCTTCACTGAGATTGCTGTTGTTGGGTGCCACAGAGCCATTTCTGATTCATAACAACCCCATGTGACAGAGTAGAACTATCCCAAAGTTGTCTTGGCTATAATGTTTACAGGAGCAGATCAAGTCTTTCTCTCATGACTAGGTGGGTTTGGACTGCCAACATTTGATTAGCAGTTGAGCACTTCACTGCTGTACTACCAGCGTTCCTATCTGCTTTGAGAACAGTGTTCCAATAAGAAGACTCAAAGAGTCAGTCCCTAATTTACTCACAGCTTATATCAGAGCTTTAGTTCTCCTACAATACTCAGAAATTTGAATGAGGAATAAATGTTCACTGTTGTAAAAGACGGAGATCTGGAATTTCTTCTACTGCACCAAAAGCTCGCTGATATATTTCCCAAATTCTTTCCACAGCCCTGAAATTGATGACTTTTCACATCTTTCCTGAATGATGTTTGTAGGTACATCCACCAATTCAACTTACCAGGTACCTCCTATGCACCAGACACTCTCATATATTATTGATATGGATATACCCACTCCTGACACAGTGTAGCAAGGAAAACAGGGCAGTGGTGTTTCTGTGGTAAAATTCTCACCTACTGGGCAATCTATTTCTGGAAAGATTTACCACCTCAGAAACCCAAAGGCAGAATCCACTAGATGGCAGTGGGTTTGGTTTTGTTTTTTTTCATGCAGGAGACCCAGGTTCACTTCCCAGCCAATGCACTTAATACACAGCCATAATCTATTTGTCAGTGGATGCTTGCATGTTGCTATGATGCCAAATAGGTTTAATGAAGCTTCCAGAGTACCACAGACTAGGAAGAAAAACCTTGAGATTTCTTCCAAAATCAGCCAATGAAAACCTTATGGATCACAATGTTCTGATTCATAACTGATCACAGGAATGGGGCAGTGTTTTTGTTCCATTGTGAATGGGATTACCATGAGTCAGGAAGCCAACTAGATGGTACCTAACAACAGCAACAATGAGGAAAAGTGATTAGAAATATGAAACTATATATCAGTTGTCTAAATTATGATAGAGAGCTCTGGTGGAGTAGTGCCTAAAACATTTGACTGCTAACCAGAAGGCTGATGGTTCAAACCCACCAGCACTCCTTGGAGTCATACTGCCTCCGAAACCCAAGGAGGGGTCGCTATGAGTCAAATCTGACTCAATGGCAACAGGGTTTTTTGTTTGTTTGCTTGCTTTTTTAAGGGTTATGATAGTCAGACACACAGAGACATTAGAAAAATAGAGGAAAAAACATTGGACCAAATAAAGGAGCTGAAGATACTGAGAAACAGATCCAAGAAAATTCCTCAGAGAGTTTGACATCTGAGCTAATCCTGAAAAATGAATATGAGTTTTTCAGTCTTAAAAAGGCACAGAATATGAGGAGGAAGTTGTCCTGGGCAGGGGAAACATCATGGGGAAAAGCTTGAAGGTGAGTGTGAGTCTAGTTTATCCCTTCTTCTACTTACTTAACCAGCTGCCCTCAAGCCTACTCTGACTCATGGCAACCCGCTATGTGTCAGAGTGCTACTATGCTTCATAGAGTTCAATGGCTGAGTTTTTGGAAGTAGATTACCAGACCTTTCTTCTGAGGAACTTCTGGGTGGATATGAACCTCTATCTTTTGGTTAACAGCTCAGTGTGATAACTATTTGCACCACACAGGGACTTCCTTCTACTTACTTAGCTGTTAAAGACTTTTCACCATAGAGGCTCTTGAAAAGCTATACCATTTTGCAGATTACATCTTTTTGATTTGATAGAACAGAACTAAACACTACCTGGTCCTGCACCAACCTCACAATCATTGCTGTGTTTAAGCCCATTGTTAAGGCCACTGTGTTAATCCATCTCCTTGAGTGTCTTCTCTTTTTTGCTGACCCTCTACTGATGTCATTCTCCAGAACTGATAACATGCTCAAAGTGCATGAGACTAAGGTTTGCCATCCTCACTTCCAAGGACCATTCTGGCTGTACTTCTTCCAAGATAGATTTTTTTATTCTTCTGCCAGTCCATAGTATAATCAACATTCTTTGCCAAAACCATAATTCAAAGTCATCAATTCTACTTCAGTCTTCTTTATTCATTGTCCAGCTTTTGCATGCATGTGAGATGATTAAGAATACCATGGCATGGGTCAGGCACACCTTAGTACTCAAAGGAACAACTTTGCAATTAAACACTTTAAAAGAGGTCTTTTGCAGAAGGTTTGCCCAATACAATACTCCATTTGATCTGATGACTGTGGTTTCCATGGGTGTTGATTTGTGGATCCAAGTGAAATTAAATCTTTGACAATGTCAAGATTTGCTCCATTTATCACGATACTGTTTGTTGGTCCAGTTATGAAAATTTTTATTTTCTTTATGTTGAGGTGTAATTCCTACTGAAAACTTTAGTCTTTGATCTTCATCAGTAAGTGGTTAAAGTCTTCTTTGTTTTCAACAAGCAAGGTTGCTTACCTGCACATTACAGGTTGTTAATAATGACTCTTTATCCAATCCTGATGCTGTGTTCTTCTTCAGACAGTCCACCTTCTTGGGTTATTTGCTCTGCATACAGATTGAACAAGTATGATGAAAGGATACAACCTTAATACACACCTTTACTGATTTCAAATCATGAAATATCCCCTTGTTCTGTTTGAACAATTGCCTCTTCGTATATGTAAGGGTTCTGCATGAGCACAATTAATAGTATTTGCAATGCTATCCATAATTTGCTATGATGTACACAGTTGAACACCTTTGCATAGTCAATAAAGCACAGGTAAGCATCTTTCTGGCATTCTGTGCCAAAATCCATCTGATATCAACAATAATATCCCTTATTGCATGTCCTCTTCTAAACCCTGCTTGAATTTCTAGCAGTTTCCTGTTGATGTACTGCTGCAATTCTTTTTGAATTATGAAAAATAAGAAAAACTGATATCTGCACTATATTTCTGTCATATCTCTTGGTTTGCCTGCCAGTTAAGATCTTCCCCCTAACCTGACTTCATACTTTCTATCCACCCATCTCTCCCTGCTTTCTCTTCACACATCTTCCTGGTCCAATGAGGTCTTCCTGGCCATTCAGTCCTCCCTAGTGCTACAGCAGGATCTTCCTGCCCCTCCCCCTTTTGCCTTCTCTACATATTTGAAAATTCCAGCTTCAAGACCCACAGTACCTCTCTATTCTCTACAGTGCTTTTTCACTTACACATAATGAATATTAAATTATCCCTAAATTGCTTTGCAAGTGTTTCATTTTGGCTTCCCAATTAGATCCAGTGAAGGTCAAGGGTGTTCACATCCTAGTGGTGCCCAGCCCAGTATTGTGCTGGGAGAACAGGTGAAATCTCCATGCAAAAGTATATTTATATTGCTACCAATTCACTGTGTAATTTGCTTTAATCTCTGAGAGCCAGTTTATCCCACTACACAATGCAAAGTTGAATGATTAAAAAAAAAAAAAAAAAAGGCAGCTCTTTGCTATCTCTTCCATCTTTGCACACCCTGAAGCTAGTAAATACTTTTTACTACACTAAACTGTGCATTCTATCCAGTGAGGTTGATGTGTATAGTCATTGTTTAAGTTGGTGTAAAAAGGTATTTGCAATGAATAAGTCATTGGTCTTGCAAAATTCTATTATGTGGTCTGTGGAGTCATTTCTATCACCAAGGCCATATTTCCCAACTACTGATGTTTCTTGTTTGCTTCCAATTTTTGCATTGCACTGGTCAAACCTGCTACAAAAAGCCTCCTTAAAGTGTTAAAGAGCAAAGATGTCAATTTGAAGACTAAGATTCACTAACCTAAGCCATGGTATTTTCAATCACCTCATATGCATGTGAAAGCTGGACAATGAATAAGGAAGACCATAGAAGAATCAATACCTTTTAATTGTGGTATTGGTGAGGAATACTGAAAATATGGACTACCAGAAGAACTAAAAAATCTGTCTTGGAAGAAGTACAAGTGGAATGCTCCCTACAAATAAGGATGGCCAGACTTTGTCTCACCTACTTTGGTCAGAAGTGACCAGTCCCTGGAGAAGGATACCATTCTTGGTAAAGTAGAGGGTCAGTGAAAAAGTAGAGGGTCAGTTGTTAGCAGTCAAAATGCCTTACACACTACGCCATCAGAGCTCCTCAATAGTCCATCAGATTCTCAATTAGATGGATTGACACAGTGGCTGCAACAATGGGCTCAAGTACAGCAAATATTGTGAGGCTTATGCAGGACTGAGCAGTGCTTTGTTCTGTTGTACATAGGGTCACTATGAGTTGTTGTTGTTATGTGCTGTCAAGTCGAACCCGACTCATAGCAACCCCTCCTTGGGTTTCCGAGGTGATATCACTACAGAAATAGATTGCCCAACCTTCCTTCTGAGAAGTGGCTGGTGGGTTTGAACCACCAGCCTTCTGGTTAGCAGTCAAGTGCCTTAGGCACTATGCTACCAAGTTGTACCTGACTCAAAGGCACCTAACAGCAACAACAGACTAAACTAGCTGAGGGCCATCATTTAAGACTGATTTTTAATCATAAAACCCTCTCCAAATTCCTTCTATCCAAATTTTCTGTAAATAATCATGGTGGTTATGTTTGTGTGTCAACTTGGCTGGGCCTGGTTGAGTGGCTGGGCAGCTGTTGGTAGTTATTCCCCATGATGAGACTGACAATTGACTCCATGGTGGGATCTACCACAAGCTGCTGAGTAGCTGCCTTAGGGGCTGTGATCTACTTCCTATATATAAACAGAAGCCTTGAGGAATGGTCTCCAGCCTATGGCATGTTTGAGCCCTGTTTGTAGCAGAGTCATTGTTCAGCAGCCTGCCAACCTTAGAACTTAAAATGGATTTAAACTAATGGCCTTCCATGTGGTTTGGTAACATCGGGACTGTGCTACTTTGCTTGTCAACCTTGGGCTTGTTAGCCTCAGTAGCCAGTAGCTATCTGAGTGAAGAGATGCCTCTAGCTTCAGAAGGCTGGGAGAAAGAGGTAAACCTGAAGCTCAAGGTCTAGGGGCTTTCATCCAACCCCTAGAGCCTGGCACTTTGAACTTGGACTTTTAGCCTCCAAATTGTGAGAGAATAAACTTGTAACCAGAACAATGATCCAACTTTAAAACTTATCCTCAATTTAAAAAAAAAAAAAAACCAACCCACTGCCATTGAGTCGGATCTGACTCATAGTAACCCCTCCTTGGGTTTCTGAGGCAGTATCACTACAGAAGTAGATTGCCCAACCTTCCTTCCGAGGAG
>NW_006921591.1:13924181-13955826 GCF_000298275.1 Orycteropus afer afer
TCTGTTTTAAATTTTTTTTCTTTTTTTCATCCTTTTTATTATTATTCATTATTCTTCCCTTCCCAGGTTCTAGTTTGCAGCTTTTTCTCCCTTCTCTTTTCCTTTTCCCTTTCCCTGGTTCCCATTTTTTCTTTCTCATGGTTCTCCCCATTCCTTGTTTTTCTTTTTGCATTTTTCCCATTTTTTTCTTCATTATTCTCCTACTCTACGTCTATTGTGGGTTTTGTTTTGTTTTGCTTTTTGTTTTATTCTCCTTTTTCTATGTATATTTTCTTTGGCTTTTTAAAGTGTTTCTTTAAATATTTTCACTCATTTATTTCATTTCCTCTTTTTCTTTTTTTTCTCTTTTTGGTCATTGATCCTGTGTGTTTATGCAGTGTGTTTTTCGTCCACTTTCTTTACTTTTTGATGTTTTCTTCATTGTTGTTTTTGTCCAACTGAGAGGGAGACAGCAACCATGCCCATATGACACACGAACACCCACACCCCTTGCAGCTCCACTTACTGAGTGAGAGCCACCACTTACTTATCCACAAACAGGCCAACAATAAATGACCACCAAGGAAAGCCTGACACCCTTAACTACTCTTCAAAATCAGTTAACAGAGCTGTTAAACCACTCTCATTCTCTATCACAACTACCAAGAGACAGATAGTGTGTGTACAAGTGCTGCCAACTAGCAAATAGAGGAGTACAGTATCTCACTTACTCAGATACATTCAAACAAAACAACAAAAATGAAAATCTTTGGCAAATCACTCCAACATACAATCAACTAAATACGCATGCAACAAAGTCACAATTTTTGAGACACCACAGTCCATCACAGTCCACACAAAGAAGCAAGATAAAGTGGTAGAAACAAGGGAGCAGGATACGGACCCGGAACACATCCCTGAGGAAGAGTAGTATTGGACCTTCTTGACTAGGAATTCAAAAGAACTATACTTAGGTATCTTCAAAGGATTGAGAGAGAGATCAAGGAAAACACTGATGGCATTATGGAAAACACAGACAAAACCCTAAAAAGAATTCGGAAGAAAATAAAAGAAAAAAATAAATGAAAAAATAGAAATGATTTTGAATCTACAGATAGAAATCCAGAAGATTAATACTAAATTTTCACAAATAGATAACACATTACAAGGGCAAAGGAGGAAAATCGAATCCATGGAGGACAGAATTAGTGAGATTAAAGAAAAATACCTGAATACTTCTTTGGAAAGGGATCAATCAGAAGAAAGATCAAAGCAAAATGAAGAATGCCTAAGGTTCATGTGGGATACCATCAAAAGGAATAACCTACATGTAATCAGAATTCCAGAATAGGAAGAGAAAAAGAAAACAACATAGAAAATTGTCCATGATTTGTTGGAAGAGAACTTCCCTGATATGATGAAAGATGAGAATATATCCATTCAGGAAATCCCATGAACACCAAACAGGATATACCCTAAAAGAAAATCACCGAGACATATTATCATCAAACTCATCAAAACCAAAGACAAAGAAAGAATACTGAAAGCAGCATGAGAAAAACAAAAAGTTACCTACAAAGGGCAACCAATAATCCTAAGCTCTGATTTCTCAGCAGTAATCATGCAACCAAGAAGGCAAGGGATGGTATATATAAAACCCTGAAAGAGAAAAATTTCCAACCAAGAATTATATAGCCAGCAAAATAGTCCCTCAAATGTGATAGTGAAATTAGGAGATTTTCAGATAAGCAGAAATTAAGGGAATTTGTTACAACCAGACCAACCTTACAAGAGATACTAAAGGAAGTCCTTTGAACAGAGAACCAATAATAGAAAGCAATAACCAACCATTAATACACAAAATGACACAACCAGAAACCTACACATCTATGGAAGTATCCAAAGTAAAATGAGCTTACAAGATTGTAGACAGGGAACCAGAGACATCAATTGGCAAGTGAGGACAGCTATAAACCAAAAAGAGGGGAAAAAATAGTGTAGTTACAGAACTTCTATATGCTGAGGAAGTCAAGAGAGTTGGAAGATACAATGGACTATGCTAAACTCAGGGAGAAAATTATAAATCACAGTGAAACCTCAAAGAAAAATGATAAAACTTCACATCATAATAAAAAAAAAAACAAGCACAAATACTTAACAAGATTAAAACAATAGCAACAAAGGAAAAGATCAAATGATTCATAAACATAATGAGCTCAGCACAGAAAATTATATGGAACAAAGAAACCAGGAACCCCATGAAAAAACACATGACAAATTGACAGTAACAAATTCATACTTGTCAATAATTACACTTAATGTCAATGGATTAAATGCACCACTCAAGAGATGGACAGTTGCAGACTGAACAAGAAAACATAACCCATCAACCCATCAATATGCTGTCTGCAAGAGACACACCTTGGAAACAAAGACAAAAATAGACTAAAAATCAAAGGTTGGAAAAAGATATATCAAGCAAATAGCAACCAAAAAAGAGTAGGAGTGGCAATATTAATTTCTGATGAAATCAACTTTAAGACAAAATGCACTATAAGAGACAAGGTAGGACATTAGATAATGATTAAAGAATCAATTGAATAAGAAGATATAACCATAATAAATATCTATAGATGGGCCCAATGTAAAAGTCCCAAAATACATAAATCAGATTTTAACAGAATTGAAAAGACAAATTGATGACTCCACAGTCACAGTAGGAGACTTTAATACACTTTCAATGAAAGACAGAACAACTAGAAAGAAACTCAACAAAGATACAGAAGTACTAAACAATACAATCCACCAATGTGACCTTATAGACATCTGTGGAGCACTTCACTCAACAACAGCAAATATACATTCTTTTCCAGTGCACATGGAACATGTTCCATGATAGACCATATGTTAGGCCATAAAGCAAGCCTTAATAAATTTAAAAACATTGAAATACTGCACAGCAGCATCTTCTCAGATCACAATGCTATAAAATTAAAAATCAACTATAGGAATATCAATGGAAAAAGAGCAAAAACATAGAAACTGAACAACACCCTCCTTAAGAAAGACTGGGTAAGAGAAGAAAAAAAAATTTAATTCAAACATTCCTTGAATCAAATGAAAACATGACATATGAAAATTTTTTGCAACACAGCAAAAGCAGTGATCAGAGGCCACTGATAAATGTGCAATAAATGCATACATCGAAAAAGAAGAAAGAGCCAAAATCAACACTTTAAACCAACAGCTGCAACAATTGGGAAAAAAAAAAAGAGCAAGAAAAGCCAACAGTCACCAAAGAAAGGAATTAATAAAGATTTGACTAGAGATCAATGAAACAGAAAACAGAAAGATAATAGAAAAAATCAACAAGACTAGAAGTTCTTTTTTTTTGAAAAGATTAATCAAATTGACAAACTACTGGCAAATTTAACAAAGGAAAAGAGGGAGAGAATACAAATAACATGAATAAGAACGAAATGGGTGACATCACAACAAAACCAGCTGAAATAAAAAGGATAATATCAGGATACTCTGAAAAACTCTACTCAAACAAATTTGAAAATCTAGGAGAAATGGAAAGATTTCTAGAAACACACTACTTACCTAAAACACAGACTGAGGTGGAGAAGTGGAACAGTTCCATAACAAAAGAAGAAATTGAACTGATCATCAAAAAATTACCAACAAAAAAAGTCCTAGCCCAGACGGTTTCACAGGAGAATTCCACCAACTGTTTGAAGAACTGACACCAATCCTATTCTAACTATTCCAAAACATAGAAAAGGATGGAATCCTCCCAAATTAATTTTGCGAAGCAAGGATAACCTTGATACCAAAACCAGGCAAAGACATCACTTAAAAGGAAAACTACACTCCAGTATCTCTCATGAATATAGATGCAAAAGTCTTCAACAAAATCCTAGCTAATAATCTCCAACAACATATCAAAAAATAATTCACTATGAGCAAGTTGGTTCATATCAGGTATGCAAGGAGGGTTCAACATTAGAAAAAAAATCAACCTCATCTATCAGATAAATAAAATGAAGGAAAAGAACCAAGTGATCCTATCAATAGATGCAGAAAAGGCATTTGATAAAATCCAACATCCATTCCTGATCAAAACTCTCAGCAAAATATTATGTTGACATTCCTCAACATAATAAAGGACATTTATTCAAAACCAACAGCCAACATTATTCTCAGTGGAGAGTTTGAAACCATTCCTCTTGTGAACAGGAACCAGACAAGGATGTCCTCCATCACCGCTTCTAGTCAGCATTCTATTAGAAGTCTTAGCCAGGGCAATAAGGCAAGAAAGGGAAATCAAAGGTATCCAAATTGGTAAGAAAGCAGTCAAACTATCCCTATTTGCTGCTGATATGATCCTATACATAGAAAACCCAAGAGACTCTGTTTAAAAAAAAAAACCAACCTGCTGGATTTAGCATCATGGCAGGATACAAGATCAACATCCAAAAATCAGTTGGATTTCTCTACTTCTCTACACCAGAAAAGAGATTGTTCAAAAAGAAATAAGGAAATCAATACTATTTACAATTTGTTGTTGTTGTGATGTGCCGTCAAGTCGGACCCGCCTCATAGTGACCCCTCCTTGGGTTTCTGACGCAGTATCACTACGGAAGTAGATTGCCCCCCATCTTCCTCCTGAGGAGTGGCTGGTGGATTTGAACCATCAGCCTTCTGGTTAGCAGTCAAGTGCCTTAGGCACCATGCTAGCTACCAAAAAAAATAATAAAATACGTGGCAATAAATCTTACCAGGGACACAAAAGACCTGTACAAAGAAAACTATAAAAGACTATTTCAAGAAACCATAAGAGATCTACATAAATGGAAGAACATACCATGCTCATGGATAGGAAGGTGAAACATTGTGAAAATGTCAATTCTATTCAAAGCAATCTATACATTAAATGCAATCCCAATCCAGATCCCATCAACATTCTTTAAAGATATGGAAAAACCAATCACTAACTTTGTACAGAAAGGAAAGAGACCTCGGATGAGAAAAGCACTATTGAAGAAGAACAAAGTAGGAGGTCTCACACGCCAGATCACAAAAGCTACTATACAGTCACAGTAGTCAAAACTGCCTGGTATTAGTACAATGACAGACACAAAGACCAATCAAATAGAATGAGAACCTAGCATCTACCTGTTGTCAGCTGGCCTTTGGCAAAGGGCTGAAATCCATTAAATGAGGAAGAGATTGTGTGTTTAACAAATGGTGCTGGCAAAACTGGATATCCATTTGCAGAAAAATGAAACATGATCTATACCTCACACCATACACAAAAACGAACTCCAGATGCATCAAAGACTTAACTGTGAAACAAAACTATACAGTTCCTCAAGGAAAATCTAGGGGCAAATTTAAGGGCCCTACTATATGGCATGGGAGTTCTGGTGGCATAGTGCCTAAGGCATTTGACTGCTAACCAGAAGGCTGCCAGTTGAAATACACCACCCACTCCTCGGAGGAAGATTGGGCAATCTACTTCCATAGTGATACTGCCTTGGAAACCCAAGGAGTGGTCGGATTCAACTCGATGCCAGTGAGTGAGTGACTATCAAGCATAACCCGAAGTGCACAAACAGCAGAAGAGAAACTAGATGAATGGGACGTTCTAAAAATTAAATTTTCACGTGCTTCCAAAGACTTCTCCAAAAAAGTCAAAAGGGAACCTACAGATTGGGAAAATATTTGACAATGACATATCTGACAAGGGACTTATCTCTAGAATTTATAGAAAAATCCAACACCTCAATAGCAAAAAAAACCAAATAATCCAGTTTAAAAATGAGCAGAAGACATAACTAATAGACACTTCACCAAAGAGGATATTCAGGTGGCCAACAAACACATGAAGAAATGCTCATAATCATTAGCCATTAGAGAGATGCAAATCAAAACAACGAAATAACATCTTGTCCCAGCATGAGTAGCAAAATTCAACAAGACAAAATAAATGCTGGAGAGGATGTAGAGAGATTGGGACTCTCATACACTGCTGGTGGGACTTTAAAATGAAACAGCCACTGTGGCAACCAATATGGCGATTCCTTAAAAAGTTGGAATTAGAAATACTATTTGACCCAGCCATTCTGTTACTAGGTATATATCCTAGAGAAGTGAGAGCCAAGAACAGATATATACATGCACACTCATATTCATAGCAGCACTATTGACAATATAAAAAGATGGAAACAATCTTCATGCCCATCAATAGAAGAATGGATAACCAAACTGTGGTATATATACACAATGGAATATTATGCAACTCTAAAGAATAACATAGAATCTGCAAAACACTGCATAATGTGGATGACCTTGGATTACATTATGCTGAGTGAAATTAGTCAATCATAGAAGGACAAGTATTGCATTAGTCCGTTATTGTAAAAAATCAAGAAAAGGTTTCTATATGGAAGGAAAATGTCTTTGTTGGTTACCAGGGGTAAAAGGGGATGGGAGGGAAAACTGTTAGATAGGTAGAGACAAGTATTGATTTGGGTGAAGAGAAGGGCAATGTATCAAATGGCAGTGAGGAGGAAGAAGACATAGGTGCATGTGAGGTACAGACAAAAAAGATGAACCCTTTTGCACATATAGTACTGCATTTTTAGTGAAGGCAAACTTTGATCTACGGGTGGATAGATGCGGGGACAGGCTGAATGATTAAGTATGTCAGTGCAGGGGGGCGTGTGCCCATGATCATGTATAGGGTTGGCAAAGAATGTTTCTACAAGTGTATTAGTATGTTTTGTAAGAATTCCCAGGTATATAGTAGAGCTGACAAGGGACCAGGTTGTAGTCACTTTTTGGCCCAGCCAGTTACCCAAAGAGAACAAGTAGTTGGACCTATTGGCTTGGGACCATAGTCACAGGGGACATCAAGCTTAATTGGAATAACATACTTCACAAAAACATTGTTCCACATCCTACTTTGGCAAGTAGGGACTGGGATCTTAAAAGCTTGCAAATGGCCATCTAGATGCAACAACGGTCTCTCCTCGTCCAGAGCATAGAAGAATGAAGAAAACCAAAGATGTACAGAAATAATTAGTCCAAGGGACTGATACACCATGCGATCCTCAGGCTATACAACTATGAGACCAGAAGAACTAGATGGTGCCTGGCTACCACTGTGAACAACTCAGAGCAGAGTCTATGTAGGAGATCCTGGATAGAATGGGATAACAATGTGCAACAAAACTCAAAATCATTAAAAAAAAAAAAAAAAGGAGGGGGCAGGGGCCAGGTTTGCTGGTCTGATAGCCCCTGGTGGAACCCCTGAGACTATGGGTCCTACCTGCCCTTCAGGTCTGGAATTGAGCCCACTCCTGTAGTATCCAGCCAAACAAAAGACAGGCATATGAACTGAACAATTACTTTAGGTAGATACATTCCTTTGAGAGATCAATCACAGGAAAATAGAAGGGCTGTGTACACACGTGGAGACAGCTTGGGGGGCAGGAATGTATGAGAGGGAAGGACACAGGGAAGAGGTAACTGTGGGGAGGAAGTGGCAGGGGAGCTGTTGCATTGTGGGAGTTGCAGTCAATGTCATGAGACAAAGTGTATGTGAACTGCTATATGGAAAGTGAATTTGCTCTGTAAATGTTCACCCAAATCATAGTAAAAATTTAAAAAAAAAATTCCATCAGATTCTAAAATCCTCTATATTTGTAGTTGATCCCTATTGCAACCTCATCACAAAATATACATGTGCACTCACACACACACAGCACAATTATTGTTCAATAAATTCTCAACAACTGGTTTTTACATATACATACTTGGCAAGGTCATGGAAAGCAAGAGTTGGAGCAAAATATTCAGACAAGGAGAAATGGAAAATATTATGCCACTGTATAAGTGTTCCAGAGGAGTAGGAATAAGAATATTTGAGACAGTCTAGAGAGGAATGTCGCTAGGGGCAATGACCTGAAATCTAGCAGAGAAAATGTGGAGCTGAGCAGGAAATTTCCCAGTTGGCCTGTTACACTAGACCTGACAGCCCCAGGGAGCCAATGGAACTCATGTCATTAAAAAGTTCTTGTACTTACACATTGCTAATGGGAATAATTCTACTTTGCTGGGATTAGAGAATGTCTTTTCAATCTGACAGTTTAACCCCCTCATTTTTTTAGGTAAGAACGCAGGGGCTCAGAAATAGGAAATTACCTTTTCAGGATAACAGAGTTAAACTTTAACCTGACTATATGCACTAACTCCACTTCCTCAACTCCCACTGCTTGGCAAGCTCACAGACTCCCCATAAAGGTTCTAAACAATGATCTCCAGCCTGCGATGATCTGCTGTCTAGGAAGCATTTAGCTCATTTCTCTTGACATATACCCTTGTTTGGTCCCCATGATCCAACATTCTGGTTTTCCTCATGCTTCTCCTGCAGTTTCTTCTAAGTCTTCTCTGGTTGGATTTTTTCCAAGGCTTGGTCTGTGCCCTTCTCTTTCCACCCCTCATTTCCTCCCTATGTACCTTCTATTGTAGTGTCAATATTCTCAAATGACTATCCCCATTCCAGGTCTTATCTCATCCCAGAATTCAAGATTTATACATTCCACTGCCCGGTGGGCTTCTCTGCCTGACGTCTCATAAGAATTTAAAACTCAACATGGAGCAGAGTGAATACACACACACCACTCTGTCTCCATTCTTCTCATTCATAAATGACACCACAATCCTCCTTGGTACCTAACTAGAACCCTGGACATCATCCCTGACACCAACATCTCCTTCTCCAAGTCACATTCAATCTAGCTCCTAAATCAGTAGGCTTTAGTTCAACTCCACAGTCAACACCTCTATATGTTTGTCCAGACTTACCAAGTCTCATCTGAACCACTGTCTACTTTTTGGTTTCAATGCTTCCACCCCTGCCTGCACCTTCTATTTCCACAAGTCATCTTCTACTCAACATTCAGAAACATCATGCTAAAGTGAAAATTAAGTACACTTGTTAATTGCTGTGAGTCAGCTCCAATTTATGGCAACTCCATATACAACAGAGTAAAACATTTCCAAGTCCTGCACCTTTTTCACAATTATTGGTGTGTTGGAGTCCTTTGCTGTGGTCACTGTGTATTTTGAGTGATGTCAAACATAGGTGGCTCATCTTAAATTGAGTAATATTTTGTTGTGATCCATAGAATTTTCACTGGCTAAATTTTGGAAATAGATCACCAGGACTTTCTTCCTAGTTTGCCTTAACCTAGAAGTTCCACTGCAACTCGTTCACCATGAGCGACCTTGCTGATATTTAAAATGCCAGTGGCATAGCTTCTAGCATCAAAGCAACACAAAAGCCATGACAGTAAGACAAACTGGCAGATGTGTGATAAAGAGTAAGCTGTCCATTAAAAAATCCTTCAGTGAATTTTATCCCATTGCCTTTAGTATAAGTCCAAAGACTCTGTGTTCCCTGACCCCTGCCACCCTCTTAGCTTCATATTTTAACCTCCTTACACACACACACACACACACAGTTACCTTTCTCCAGACATTTAGTTCTTTGAATTTAGCCAATATCTTTCTTTCCTCAGTGTATTTGTACAAGCTGTTCTTCCCTCCTGATACTTCCTTATTCAAGCCTACTCATGCCCCCAAATGCAGCTAAAAAAAACAACCTTCTTAGGGCAACCTGACTGGCCCACAATGGAGCAGGTATCCATATTGTTGTTGTTGTTTTTATGTGCTGTCGAGTCGGACCTGACTCATAGCAACCCCTCCTTGGGTTTCCAAGGAAGTATCACTATGGAAGTAGATTGCCCCATCTTCCTTCCCAGGAGTGTCTGTCAGGTTTGAACTCCCAGCCTTCTGGTTAGCAGTCAAGTGCCTTAGGCACTACGCTACCAGAGCTCCCAGGGTATCCATATTAGTTGCCTTCATTTCATTCTCCTTTTATTTTATCATCATGTCACCACAGTGATATAAAATTATCTGTGTGATATTTACTTACCTCTTTTTAGACTGTGAGCTCCAGGAGGGCAGGGATCCTGTCGGCCTAGTTTGTTCCTATGCCCTAAAGTTGAGCACAGAGCATGACTTGCAGCAGATGCCAAACAAGTTATTTTGGAAGAATGAGTGATGTAATTACTAAGTGCAGATCCAGCAGCAGGGTGCTTTCCTGTCTCACTCCTTTGTCTTCCCTAAAAGGAAGTCTCAAACGGGTAACAGAATTCAAAAAGACATCCATCACACACTTAGTATTTACACACTTAGTAAATACTGGATTCAAGTTTGTGACATGTCAAAGTGAACATATGGCTCTGGGACACTGGGTTCTGGAAAAGTAGACATTCAGGTAAAAGCACTCATTAGGCATCAACTGTGTACAGATCTGAAAGACTTCATGGGTGATTCTAATGGAATAGGAAAATATTCATGCTCTCGAAAAGCTTAAAATTCTCTGTCAAGAGCTCAACTGAGATCTATAAAATAAAAGATGTAGCCTGGAAATAAAAACTTTCTGCACAGCATATGTGCTAGCCCTCACGTTCTACAGCTGTGGATCCTTGGCAAATTCTTTAACCTCTTTGAATTTTGGTTTCTACATATATAAAATGGAAATAAATATAACTGTTCAACCTGCATTCAATGACTGCTGTGAGAATAAAATAAATTTTGATGAGTGAAAGGGTTTTGTAAACTATAATCCACCATTGAAAGGTGAGAGTGGTTGCAACATCTGGACTAGACATTCCTGAAAAAGAAGAAACACAGAAACAGAAGAACTCACTTAGGTCCAAACCTAAGTGAATCTGCCAGGGGCTTATTTGTCTGTCCAGAAAACTCAAGTGCTCTTGACACCACAAATTACCCATGCTGTGGACAAATGCAACATCAGAACTTCAAATTCCACAAGGACTGCAGGGCTGAGAAGTGTATAGAGGTAGAGACAGCATTCTCCTCACGGCAGGGCAAGAGCATGCTGACTTCTGTTAAAGTAGTGGACACACATGGGGTTGGGACATACTGGCTCCCCACCACTGGTCTGCTTATATTGAACTCCATGGAAGACCTGCTCAAAGACAGGGTCTTTAATGATAGCTTTCTATAACAGCCTTCTTCCACTACCAGTTTCTTGAACCCCAGGCCTCTCTGCTTTAAAATAATGTAAAGCCTTTTTGTCCACTTTAGATCCCTAGTCTAAATAAACCCAGAAGATAGTCAGATTATCTGTAACTTCTATAACCAAGTGCTGGCTGTCTCAGGAATTTCCAAATTCTTAAAATTCAAGGAACCATCCTTACTTCTATATTAAAATAAACATGGCTCAATACTCCCATCTCATGTAGAGAATAGTAGCTTTTCCTACTCCCAATATCTTCAGGGATTCTTAGCATTTAGGGATAGGTAATCCCTTATGTTTTCATTGTAACATGCTGCTCTACTTTCATGCTACCATCAAATTCTTTCTCGTTCACACCTCACCTCCTGTACTTAATTCTTTTCTCTCCATGGTACATAGACTCAATTTTGAGCACAACCCTTTTCTCTTTGATTCTGCAAAGCAGCTGAAATATAAGTGTCTGTGTATAGCCAAGTTTTACTGAAGGTTTGAGGATTAAGGCAGAGAAGAGATTTCCATTGCATCCTAGATCAGCAAACAATCAAAACTTGCATGAGCATCCACGTTTCAAGAAGTCCCAGATCCACTGCTTCCACTAGAAATTTTTTGTTGGACTCTCTTAACCTTGGACCACATGGTGTCTTGTTTGTGGTGACTAAGAGCACAGTTGCTAGAGTTACACTATCTGTGAGCAAATCCTCCTCCTGCTGTTCCTTAGACCAGTGATGATAAACAAAATAATTACTCCACCTGTGACTCAGTTTTCCCATAGTATCATTGTTGTTGTTGTTGTTTGCCATCGAGTCGGCCCCAAATCATAGCGACCCCTCCTTGGGTTTCCGAGGCAGTATCACTACAGAAGTAGGATTGCCCAGCCTTCCTTCTGAGGAGTGGCTGGTGGGTTTGAACTGCCAGCCTTCTGGTGAGCAGTCAAGTGCCTTAGGCATTATGCTACCAGAGCTCCTTCATGGTATCATATTAGTACGTATCTCATGGAGTCGTTGTGGTAATTGAATTTGTTCAAATATCCAAAACTCTTATAACAATTCCAGGAATGTCAGCCATTATTAGCATCTTCCTCTCCATCTATACTCTGCCCCTCAGCTGCCCCCATAAACTACAAATGATCCCAGTTCTTATGCAGAGAATTTCAGTCCCCTCTTTGTCCCCTGAATTCACACTGACCATGCCCTGAAGCCTCATTTTTCACACTCATAGTAGCCCTTTACACAACATCATCCACCCTGGAAAGGAATTATGCTCTTCCTACTCAGTGTGGTCCTGAACCAGCAGGATTGAATCAGTCATTGAACAAGCAGCAGGCTGTTTTGATTACTGTGGTTGCATAGTAGAGTAAGTTTCGAGCTCAGGAAGTGTGAGGCCTAGAGAAGCATGAGGAAACCAGAATGTTGGGTTATGGGGACCAAAGAAAGGTGTGTTTCAAGAGAAATGTGCCAAATGCTTTCTAAGCAGCAGAAAGATGTGGGCTGGAGATCATTATTGAGAACCTTTACAGGGAGTGTTGGTTTGACAGAAAATAGGAGATGAGGAAGTGGAGTTAGTACATGTAATCAGGTCAAAGTTTTACTCTGTGATCCTGAAAAACTGATTTCCTCCTTCTGGGCCCCAAGGTTCTCATCTAAAAAAAAAACAAGGGAGTTAAACTATTAGGTCTAAAGACATTCTCCTGCTTTGTTTGTCTTCTTCAATATTTCTTTAGCTATTTGGGGTGTCTTTCCTAATATAGTTGGAGATTAGTTTTTTCCATTTCACTAAAACATCTTATTGGGATATGGATTGAGATTGCATTATATCAATCAATCACTTTTGGTAGTGATATTTGCACAATGCTGTCTTCCAATCCACGAGCATGGAATGTTTTTTTCCACTTATTGTTTAACTCTTAGTTTCTTGCAGTAGTGTTTTATAGTTTTTCTTATATAAGTTTTTTTTACATCACTGGTTAAGTTTATTCCTGGATGTTTTGTCTTTTGAGGGGCTATTGGAAATGGTATTGATTTTCTTGATTTCCTTTCCAGAGTCCTCCTTGTTAGTATAGAGAAACCCAACTAAATTTTGTGTGTTGATATTATGCCCTGTTATCTAATAATATCATTAATATCACATGCAAGTAAAATCTTACTGAAGATAATTCAAAAATAGTTGCAGCAGTATATTGGCACAGAACTCTCAAAAGTGCAAGCTGGATTCAGAAAAAGACATGGAATGAGGGATATCATTGCTGATGTCAGAAAGATCTTGGCTGAAAACAAAGAGTACCAGAAAGATATATACGTGTGTCTCATTGACTATGCAAAAGCACTTAGTTGTGTGGATCATAATCAATTATGGATAACATTGAGAAGAATGGGAATTCCAGAACTCTTCATTGTACTCATGAGGAATGTGTACATAGACCAAGAGGCTGTCCTTCAAACAGAACAAGGGAATATTGCATGGTTTAAAATCAGGAAGGGAGTGTGTCAGGGTTGTATCCTTTTGCCATTCTTATTCAATCTGTATGCTGAGCAAATAATCCTAGAAGCTGGACTATATGAAGAAGAACATGCATCAGGATTGAAAGAAAGCTCATTAACAACCTGAGATACACAGACAACATAAGTTTGCTTGCTGAAAGTGAGGATGAGTTGAAGTGCTTACTGATGAAGACTGAAGATTACAGTTTTCAGGGTGGATTACACCTCAATATAAAGAAAACAAAAATCTTCACAATTGGTCCAACAAGCAGCATCATGATAAATGGAGAAAAGCCTGAAGTTGTCAAAGACTTCATGTTACTTGATTCTACAATCAACACCAATGGAAGCAACAGGCAAGACATCAAATGATGTATTCCATTGGGCAAATCTGCTGCAAAAGATTTCTTTCAAGTGCTAAGGAGCAATGATGTCTCCTGAAGACTAAGGTGCACCTAACCCAAGCCATGGTATTTTCAGTTGCCTCATATGCATACGAGAGCTGGACAATGAATAAGGAAGACTGAAGAAAAGCTGACGCTTTTGAGTTGTTGTGTAGAAGAATACTGAATGTACCATGGACTGCTAAAAGAACTAACAAACCTGTCCTGGAAGAAGTGCAGCCAGAATGGTCCTTGGAAGTGAGAATGGCCTGACTTCATCTCACCTACTTTAGTCATGTTGTCAGAAAGAGCCATTCCCTAGAGAAGGGTATCATGCTTAGTAAAGTAGAAGGTCAAGGAAAAAGGAGAAAGTCCTCAAAAAGATAGATTGACACAGTGGCTGCAATGATGGGCTCAAGTATAGCAAGCATCATGAGGCTGGCACAGGACCGGACAGTGTTTCATTCTGCTGTACATAGGGTCGCTATGAGTCAGAGATGACTCAACGACACCTAACAACAGCAACAATCATACCCTGCCATTTTTCTGAATCCTTCTATTAATTCCAGTAACATTTTTATGGAATCTCTTAGATTTTCTATGTATAGGATTATGTCATCTGCAAATAAGGATGTTTTTACTTCTTTCTTTCCAATTTGGATGTGTTTTATTTCCCTTTCTTGCCTTGTTGCTCTAGCTAGTACTTCCATAAAGTACAATATTGAATAAGAATGGTGATAAAAGACATCCCTGTCTCATTCCTGTTCTCAAGTAGAATCCTATCAATCTTTCTCCACTGAGAGTAATGTTAGCTGTTGGTTTTGCATGTATACCCTAGACTATGTTGAGCAATTCTCTTCTATTCCTATTTTGCTGAGTGTTTTTATCAGAAAAGGGCATTGGATTTTATCAAATATCTTTTTTGTGTCAATTGAGATGATCATTATAATTCTTTACTTTTGTCTTATTTATGTAGTGAATTACAATGATTGATTTTCTAAATAGTCTGTAATCATAGTTTTGACTTCATTTTTACTCTACAATTTAGAATTCTTTTTTTAATTGCTAACTAATTTAGAATTTTTGGTTTATATATCTCTTTCTTGTGGTTTTTCCCCCAATTTGTGCTCATGAGAACACTGTTGTTGTTGTTGTTATGTGCCGTCGAGTTGGCCCCGACTCATAGCGACCCCTCCTTGGGTTTCCGAGGCAGTATCACTACGGAAGTAGGATTGCCCAACCTTCCTTCCGAGGAGTGGCTGGTGGGTTTGAACCGCCAGCCTTCTGGTTAGCAGTCAAGTGCTTTAGCCACTATGCTACCAGAGCTCCATGAGAACACTAACATAGAGCAAGAGGGAGTCAATCAAACAGAACAAGGAAATACTGCATGTTTTAAAATCAGGAAAGGTGTGTGTCAGGGTTGTATCCTTTCACATACTTATTCGATCAGTATGCAGAACACGTAATCCAAGAAACAGGACTATATGAAGAAAAACACTTCATCAGCATTGGAGGAAGACTCATTAATGACCTGTGATATGCAGATGACACAAACTTGCTTGCTGAAAATGAAGGAGACATGAAGACTTACTAATGAAGATCAAAGTATGGATTATGCCTCAACATAAAGAAAACAAAAGTCCTCACAGCTGGACAAATAAGCAACACCATGATACATGGAGGAAAGACTGAAATTGTCAAGAATTTCATTTTGCTTGGATTCACAATCAATGCCCATGGAAGGAGCAGTCAAAAGTTCAAACAACATATTGCATTGGGCAAACCTACTGCAAAGACCTCTTTAAAATGTTTAAGAGCAAAGATGTAACTTTGAAGACTAAAGTGCGCCAGAACCACGGATGGTATTTTCAATTGCCTTTTCTGAAAATGAGGGCTGGACAATGAATAACAAAGACCAAAGAAAAATTGATATATTTGAATTGTAGTATTGGTGAAGAATATTGAAGGTACCATGGACTCCTAGAAGAATAAACAAATCTGTCTTGGAGGAAATACAGCCAGAATGCTCCTCGGAAGCAAGAATGGCCAGACTTCATCTCTTATATTTTGGTCATGCTGTCAGAATGGACCAATCCCTGGAGAAGGATATCATGCTTGGTAAAGTAGAGGGTCAGCAAAAAAGTGGAAGATCTCAATAAGGATTGACATAGAGGCTGTAAGGATGGGATCAAGCATAGCAACAATTTTGAGGAAGGCTGGAGACTGGGCAATGTCTTGTTTTGTTGTACATAGTGTTGCTATGACTTGGAATGAACTCAGTGGCACCTAACAACAACATACATGGAGAATTTCAGCCTTCGAAGTTTTCATTTTTGTTTGTTTTTTAAGGTCTTATTGTATGATCAATTTTTTGTATATTTTATGCAAATTTGAAAAGAAGATGCAATCTTCATTGGAAGGGTATAAAACATTTATTTTATCAATTAATTCCATCTATCAGATGAAATTATTCAAATCTCCATTATTTATTTGTTGTATCCACTAATTGTTACATACTAGAAAAGGCATCTCTTATAGAAAGAAGCAATTGCTCCTCCTCTATATGTCTCATTTTTTGCTTTTTATACTTCGTGATGATCATGTGGTACATAGTGATATATATTAATTTCATATTTTCATTATATATTTCACCTTTCCTCTTTGTAAAATGACCCTATATAATACCATGTAATGCATTTTGTCTTGCAATATACTTTATAAAATATTTTTATTTTGCTACCCATGTTTTTCTTTGGTATACAGTTCTCTGATAAATCTTTTCCCATTTTTTATTGTTAAGATTTCTGCATCACTTTGTTGTACCCAATACATAGTTGGATATTTTAACCTTATTTGACGGTATTTTATTTTTAATAGGCAGTAAATTACTTCTCATTATAAACGATATATTTGATTTTCTGATGTAACATGTTTTGTTTTCTCTTAAGGTTCTCTTATTCCTTCCTTTCCTTTGTTACTGGAATTTTTCTTTATTTACTCTAATTTTTTTTTTTTTTTTTTTTTACTTAGATGATACACATACTGTTGTTACTTTTGTCAATGGTTACCTTTAACTTCTTTCCAGATAGGTTTTTACATATATTTTTCTAATTGCTGCCAGTAGAGCTTCTTGGATTTCCTGATTCAGAGAAGGAATAATACCACAGATTGTGTTCCTTTTTCCACATTTTTAATGTAGTCTTGATGTTAAACACAATTATTCATAATATTCTCTTCCAACTGCACAATTAATTTTATAAAAGTTATTTTTTAACCCTGATTACATTCACCCAATGAGATAGATTAACACAATAGCTGCAACAACGGACTCAAATATAACAAAGATCATAAAGATGCTGCAGAATCAGGAAAGATTTTTTTTTTCTTTTATACACAAGATCATCATGAGTGGGAGGTCACTGGAAACTAACAGTAGTTACACATTCATTCACCCACTCATTCAATAAATATATATAAGACATATACTATAGACCAGGTCCTACGGGTAAAAGAGTAAACAAGATAGACAAAATTTCTGACCTCATGGGACTTCCATTTTACAGAGACAACTGACTATAAACATGTAAATAAACAAGATAATTCTAGTGAATGACAATGACAATGAAGGAAAAAGCAAACAGAATCATGTAATAGAAGAACTGGTGTATCATAGTTTATGTGTTCTCTTTGGGGAGATGGTTCTTGAGCGATCACCTGAATGATGGATGATGAGATAGAATCATGTGAATAAGAGCTTCCAGGCAGAAGGGAGAATAAATTCTGTTGTTGTCGTTAGGTGCTGGCAAGTTGTTTCCGACTCATAGCAACCCTATGTACAGCAGAAGGAAACATTGCCTGTTCCCAGGCCAGCTCCATGATCTTTGCTATACTTGAGCCCATTGTCAGGGCCACTTTGTCAGTCCATCTCATTGAGGGCCTTCCCCTCCTTTGTTGACTCTCCACCTTACTAAGAATGACATCTTTCTCCAGGGAATGGTCCCTTCTGATAACATGACCAAAGAAGGTGAGACGAATCTGGTCATTCTCACCTCCAAGGAGCTTTCCGGCTGCACTTCCTCCAGGATAGATCTTTTAACAGTCCATCGTACTTTCAACATTCTTCACCAACACCACAACTGAAAAGCATCAACACTTCTTCAATCTTCCTTATTCATTGTCCAGCTCTCATATGCATATAGGGCAACTGAAAATACCATGGCTTGTGTCAGGAGCACCTTAGTCCTCAGGGAGTCATCTTTGCTCTTCAGCACATGAAAGAGGTCCTTTGCAGCCAATTTGCCAGACAGTGCTATCTGTCTGGTGTCCTGACTGCTGCTTCCATTGGCATCGATGGTAGAACCAAGCAATGTGAAAATTTCAATCTTTTCTCTATTTATCATGATGCTGCTTATAGGTCCATTTATGAGGATTTTTGTTTTCTTTATACTGAGATGTGATCCATACTGCAGACCATATTCTTCAATATTCATCAGTAACTGCTTCAAGTCATCCTCACTTTCAGCAAGCAAAGTTGTGTCATCAGTGTATTGCAGGTGGTGAATAATTCTTCCTCCAATCCTGATGCCATGTTCTTCTTCATATAGTCCAGCTTCTTGCATTATTTGCTCAGCAGATAGATTAAATAAGTATGGTGAAAGGATACAACCCTGATGCACTCCCTTCTTGATATTAAACCATGCAGCGTCCCCATGCAGACTCAGCCGCAGGGATTGAGGTGAGGAGAGAGAGCCCAGGCCACGCCCCACAAGCAGCAAGGTGGAAAAGTGGGATAAAGAAAAGGAAAGGTCAGGGGAACTGGAAGAGAGTAAGGAATCAGCCACAGGGATCCAGGTAAGGGTGGTTAGAGAGGTTTCCAACAGCTAATGAAGACAAACTTGTCTGTCGGTTTGTCCTACTGTGGTGATGTGTTGCTGTGAGTCTTGAGGCTGTACCACTGGTGTTTCAAACCCAGCAGGGTACACATCAGGTGCCCTGATGTGGTATCAGCCCAGCTTGCAGACTGAGACAGACTAGGAAGAAGGAGGAGGCCATCCACTTCTCAAAGAATTGGCCAGGGAAAATCTTATAAATAGCAAAGAAACACTGTTTGATATATGACTGTGCAACTTTATGAATAGTCTGGAAACGTTGTCCAATACAGAAGAGGAGGATGAGTCACTTAGGTTACAAGGCTCTCAAAATAGGACTGGGAAAGAGCTGCATCATCAGAGTAAAACCAGCCTTATTAATATGGATAAGGTAAAGCTTTCAAGACCTCCATTTGCTGGCACGGCACCACTCAAATTGAGGAGAAAGAG
Organism: Orycteropus afer afer; assembly: GCF_000298275.1. Lineage (NCBI taxonomy): Eukaryota > Metazoa > Chordata > Mammalia > Tubulidentata > Orycteropodidae > Orycteropus > Orycteropus afer. Next base: position 13,943,461 of record NW_006921591.1, read on the forward strand.
CTTCAGACATCCATTAATCATCAGAATATGGAATGTAAGAAGTATGAATCTAGGAAAATTATTGTCAAAAATGAAATGGAATGCATAAAGATTGATACCGTAGGCATTATGAGCTGAAATGGACCAGTTTTGGCCATTTTGAATCAGACGACCATATGATCTACTGTGCCGGGAATGACAGTTTGAAGAGGAATGGCATGGCCAGAAGAATTGTGAGATGATATCAAGAATAACATCCATGAAGAAAGCAAGAGGTCACTAAAAAGATGAGAAAAGAAGAGAAGACCAAAATGTATGACAAAGGAGACTCTGAAATTTGCCCTTCAGTGAAGAGTAGCTAAAGCAAATGGAAGAAATGACAAGATAAAAGAGCTGAACTGAAGATTTCAAAGAGCAGCTAGAGAAGACAAAGCCAATTACTATAATGAAATGTGCAAAGACCAAGAATTAGGAAAGCAAAAGGGAAGAACACGCTCAGCATTTATCAAGCTGAAAAAATTAAGGAAAAAATTTGAGCCTCAAGTTGCATTATTGAAGGATTCTATGGGCAAAATATTGAATGATGTAGGAAACATCAAAAGAAGATGGAAGGAATACACAAAGTCATTGTACCAAAAAGAACTGGTCAATCTTCATCCATTTCAGGAGGTGGCATATGATCTAGAACCAATGGTATTGAAGGAGGAAGCCGAAGCTGCAATGAAGGAATTGGTGAAGAACAAGGCTCCAGGAATTGATGGAATACCCATTGAGATATTTCAACAAATGGATGCCCCACTGGAGGCACTCACTCAGTTATGCCAAGAGATTTGGAAGACAGCTACCTGGCCAACTGACTGGAAGAGATCCATATTTGTACCCATTCCAAAGAAAGGTGATCCTACAGAATGTGGAAATTATCAAACAGTATCATTAATATCACACGCAAGCAAGATCTTACTGAAAATAATTCAAAAATGGTTGCAGCAGTATATTGACAGAGAACTTTCAGAGGTGCAAGCAGAATTCAGAAGAGGATGTGGAACAAGGGATATCATAGCTGTTGTCAGATGAATCTTGGCTCAAGGCAAAGAATACAAGAAAGATGTTTACTTGTGTTTTATTCACTATTCAAAGGCATTTAATTGTGTGGATGACAAATAATGGATAACATCGAGAACAATGGGAATTCCCCAAACACTTGATTGTACTCATGAGGAACCTACATTGACCAGGAGGCTGTTGTTCGAATGGAACAAGGGAACACTACATGGTTTAAAATCAAGAAGGGAGTGTGTCAGGCTTGTATCCTTCCCCATACTTATTCAATCTATATGCTGAGCAAATAATCCAAGAAGCTGGACTATATGAAGAAAAACATTGCATCAGGATTGGAGGAAGAATCATTAACAACCTGATATACAGTGATGATACAACTTTGCTTACTTGAGGCACTTACTGATGAATATTGAAGAATACAGTTTGCAGTATGGATTACATCTCAATATAAAGAAAACAAAAAATCCTCACAACTGGACCAATAAGAAGTATCATGATAAATGGAGAAAAGATTGAGGTTGCCAAAGAATTCACATTGCTTGGTTCTACACTCGATGCCAATGGAAGCAGCATTCAGGACATTGACGACATGTAGCACTGGCCAGATCAGCCACAAAGGAACTCTTTCAAGTGCTGAGGAACAAGGATGTCTCCTTGAGGATTAAGGTGAGCCTGACACAAGCCATAATATTTTCAATTGCCTCATATGCATATGAGAGCTAGACAATGAATAAGGAAGACCAAAGAAGACTTGATGCTTTTGAGTTGTGGTGCTGACGAAGAATGCTGAAAGTACCATGGACTTCCAAAAAAACTAACAGATCTGTCCTGGAGGAAGTGCAGTCGAAATGCTCCTTAGAAGCAAGAATGGCCAGACTTCATCTCACCTTCTTTGGTCATGTTGTCAGAAGGGACCATTCCCTGGAGAAGAATGTTATGTTTGGTAAGGTGGAGGTTCCACGAAAGAGGAGAAAGCCTTCAATGAGACGGATTGATACAGTGGCTGCAACAATGAGCTCAAGTATAGCAGGGATCATGGAGCTGGTGCGGGATTGGGTGGTGATTCATTCTTCTGTTAATGGGATTGCTATGAGTCAGAAACGATTCAACGGCACCTACCAACAGTATCCCCTTGTTCTGTTCAAACAACAGCCCCCTGGTCTATGTACACAATCCTCATGAGTACAATAAAGTGTTTTGGAATTCTCATTCTTCTCATTGTTACCCATAATTTTTTATGATCCACACAATCAAATATTTTTACATAGGCAATAAAACACAAGTAAACATCTTTGTGGTATTCTTTGCTTTGAGCCAAGATCTATCTGACATCAGCAATGATATCTGTCATTCTGCATCCTCTTCTGAATCCAGCTTGCACTGCTGGAAATTCTGTTAATATATTGCTCTAACTGTTTTTTAATTATCTTCAGTGAGATTTTACTTGCATGTGATATTAATGATATTGTTCAATAATTTCCACATTTTGTGGGATCACCTTTCTTTTGAATGAGTACAAATATGGATCTCTTCCAGTCAGTTGGCCAGGTAGCTGTCTTCTAAATCTCTTGGCAAAGCAGAATGAGTGCCTCCAGTGGGGCATCTGTTTGTTGAAACATCTCAATGGGTATTCCATCAATTCCTGGAGTCTTGTTTTTCACAAATTCCTTCAGTGCAGCTCCAAATTCTTCCTTCAATACCATTAGTTCTAGATCATATGCCAACTCCTGAAATGGATGAAGATCAACCTGGTCTTTTTGGTACAATGACCCTGTGTATTCCTTCCATCTTCTTTTAATACTTTCAGCATCATTCAATATTTTGCCCATGGAATCTCAACGTTGCAACTTGAGGCTTAAATTTTTTCCTCAGTTCTTTCAGCTTGAGAAATGCTGAGCGTGTTCTTCCCTTTGCTTTTCTAATTCTTGGTCTTTGCACATTTCATTATAGTAATTGGCTTTGTCTGCTCGAGCTGCTCTTTGAAAACTTCATTTCAGTTCTTTCATCTTGTCATCTCTTCCATTTGCATTAGCTACTGTCTGCTCAAGGGCAAGTATCAGAGTCTTTCCTGACATCCCTTTTGGTTTTTTCTTCCTTTCTCGTCTTGTTAATGACCACTTGCTTTCTTCACAGACAATGTTCTTGATGTCATCCTGTAATTCTTCTGGATTTTGGTCACTGGTGTTCAGTGCATCAAATCCATTCTTTAGATGGTCATTAAATTCAGGAGGGATATATGCAAGGTCATATTTTGGCTTTCATGGACTTGTTTTAATTGTCTTCAACTTCAAGTTGAACTTGCATATGAGCAGTTGATGTCTGTTCCATAATCAGCTCCTGGCCTTGTTTTGGCTGAAGATATTGAGCTTTTCCATCGCCTCTTGCCACAGATGTAGTCAATCTGATTCCCATGTACTCCATCTGATGAAGTCCATGTGTATAGCCACCATTTGTGTTGTTGACAAAAGGTATTTACAATGAATAAGTCATTGGTCTTGCAAAATTCTATCATGCGAGTTCCAGCATTATTTCTGTTACCAAGGCTAAATTTTCCAACTACCAATAATTCTTCTTTATTTCCAACTTTTGTATTCCAATCATCAGTGATAATTACATATCTTGATTGCATGTTCAGTCAACTTCAGACTGAAGAAGTTCATAAAAATCTTCAATTTCTTCAACTTTGGCTTTGGTGATTGGTGCATGAATTTAAATAATTGTACTATTAACCGGTCTTCCTTGTAGGTATATGGATATTATCCTATCACTGACAGCATTTTACTTCAGGACAGATCTTGAAACATCCTTTGTGCCATGCCATTCCTCTTCAAACTGCCATTCATGGCATAGTAGATCATATGGTCGTCTGATTCAAAATGGCCAAAACCGGTCCATTTCAGGTCACTAATGCCTAGGATATCAATCTTTATGTATTCTGTTTCATTTTTGACAACTTCCAATTTTCCTATATTAATACTTTGTACATTCCATGTTGTGATAATTAATGGATGTTTGCAGCTGTTTCTCCTCAAATTGAGTCATGCCACGTCAGCAAATTGAGGTCCTGAAAGCTTTACTTTATCCATATCATTAAGGTTTGTTCTACTCTGACGATGCAGCTCTTTTCCACTCGTGCTTTGAGTTCCTTCTGACCTAAGGGGTTGGTCTTCCTGCACAGTATTGGATAATGTTTCAGGTCTTTTCATAAAGTTGCTGAGTAATGTATCAGACAGTGTTTTTCTGCTGTTGTTGTTAGGTGCCGTGGAGTCATTTCCGACTCATAGCAACCCCTTGCACAGCAGAATTAAACACCACCCTATCCCTCGCCAACTCCTTGATCCCTGCTATACTTGAGCCCATTGTTGCAGCCACTGTGTCAATCCATCTCATCAAAGGCCTTCCCCTCTTCCGTCGACCCTCCCCTTGCCAATCATGATGACATTCTTCTCCAGGGAATGGTCCCCTCTGACCACATGACCAAAGTAGATGAGATGAAGTCTGGCCATCCTCGCTTCCAAGGAGCATCTCAGCCGCACTTCCTCCAGGACAGATCTGTTAGTTCTTTTGGCAGTCCATGGTACCTTCAGCATTTTTCACCAGCACCACAACTCAAAAGCATCAATTCTTCTTCAGTCTTCCTTATTCATTGTCCAGCTCTCACATGCATACAAGGTGATTGGAAATAACATGGCCTATGTCAGGTGCACTTTAGTCCTCAAGGAGACATCCTTGCTCCTCAGCATTTGAAAGAGTTCCTTCACAGCCAACCTGGACAGTGCTACACATTGTCTAATGTCCTGACTGCTGCTTCCATTGGCATCAATTGTAGAATTGTAGCAATGTGAATTCTTTGACAACCTCAATCTTTTCTCCATTTATCATGATGCTGCTTATTGGTCCAGTTGTGAGGATTTTTGTTTTCTTTATATTGAGATGTCATCCATACTGTAGACTATGTTCCTCAATCTTCATCAGTGAGTGCCTCAAGTCATCCTCACTTTCAGCAAGCAAAGTTGTATCATCAGCATATCTCAGGTTGTTAATTATTCTTCCTCCAATCCTGATGCCATGTTTTTCTTCATATAGTCCAGCTTCTTGGATTATTTGCTCAACATATAGGTTGAATAAATATGGGGAAAGGATACAATCCTGACACACTCCCTTCCTGATTATAAACCATGCAGTGTCCCCTTGTTCTGTTCGAACAACAGCCTCCTGGTCAAGGTACAGGTTCCTCATGAGTACAATCAAGTGTTCAGGAATTCCCATTCTTCTCAATGTTATCCATAATTTGTCATGATCCACACAATAAAATGCCTTTGCATAGTCAATAAAGCACAAGTAAACATCTTTCTGGTGTTCTTTGAATTGAGCCAAGATCCATTTGACAGCAGTTATGATATCCCTTGTTCCATGTCCTCTTCTGAATCCAGCTTGCACCTCTGGAAGTTCTCTATCAATATACTGCTGCAACCATTCTTTAATTATTTTCAGTAAGATCTTGCTTGCATGTGATATTAATTTCTACATTCTGTAGGGTCACTTTTCTTTGGAATGGGTACAAACATGGATCTTTTCCAGTCAGTTGGCCAGGTAGCTGTCTTCCAAAGCTCTTGGCATAACTGAGGCATAACTGAGTGCCTCCAGTGTGGCATCCATTTATTGAAATATCTCAATGAGTATTCTCTCCATTCCTGGAGCCTTGTTCTTTGCCAATTCCTTCATTGCAGCTTCGACTTCCTCCTGCAGTACCATTGGTTCTAGACCATATGCCACCTCCTGAAATGGATGAAGATCGACCAGTTCTTTTTGGTACAGTGACTCTGTGTATTCTTTCCATCTTCTTTTGATGTTCCCTGTATCATTCGATATTTTGCCCTTAGAGTCTTTCAATATTGCAACTCGAGGCTTAAATTTTTCCTCAATTCTTTCAGCTTGACATATGCTGAGTGTGTTCTTTCCTTTTGGTTTTCTAACTCCAGGTGTTTGCACATTTCATTATAATAATTGGCTTTGTCTTCTCGAGCTGCTCTTTGAAATTTTTGGTTCAATTCTTTCATCTTGTCATTTCTTCTATGTGCTTTAGCTACTCTCTGCTCAAGGGCAAGTTTCAGAGTCTCTTCTGTTATCCATTTTGGTCTTCTCTTCTTTTGTTGTCTTTTTAGTGACCTCTTGCTTTCTTCATGGATGATGTTCTTGATGTCATCCCACAATTCTTCTGGTTTTCAGTCATTAGTGTTCAATGCTTCAAATCTATTCTTCAGATGGTCTCTAAATTCAAGAGGGATATATTCTAGATCTTATTTTGGCTCTTGTAGGCTTGTTTTAATTGTCTTTAACTTCAAGTTGAACTTGCATATGAACAGTTGATGGTCTGTTCCACAATCAGCTCCTGGCCTTGTTTGGCTGAAGATATTGAGCTTCTCCATCACCTCTTGCCACAGATGTGGTCGATCTGATTCCTGTGTGTTTCATCTGGTGAAGTCCACGTGTACAGCCACCATTTGTGATGTTGAAAAAAGGTGTTTGCAATGAACAACTCATTGGTCTTGCAAAATTCTACCATGAGAGTTCCAGCATTATTTCTGTCACCAAGGCCAAATTTTCCAACTACCGTGAGTCTCCTTTGTTTCCAACTTTTGCATTCCAAACACCAGTGATATGCATCTTGATTGCATGTTTGGTCAATTTCAGACTGCAGAAGTTGGTAAAAATCTTCAATTTCCTTGTCTTTGGCTTTGGTGGTTGGTGCGTAAATTTGAATAATGGTAGCATTAATGGGTCTTACTTGTAGGCTTATGGATATTATCCTATCACTGACAGCATTGTACTTCAGGACAGATCTTGAAACATCCTTTGTGATGATGAATGCCATGCCATTCCTCTTTAAACTGTTGTTCCCGGCATAGTAGATCATATGGTTGACTGATTCAAAATGGCCCAAACCAGTCTATTTCAGCTCACTAATGCTCTGGTAGCATAGTGGCTAAGACACTTGCCTGCTAACCAGACGGCTGGCAGTTCAAACCCACCAGCCACTCCTCGGAAGGAAGGTTGGGCAATCCTACTTCCGTAGTGATACTGCCTCGGAAACCCAAGGAGGGGTCGCTATGAGTCGGGGCCGACTCGACGGCACATAACAACAACAGCAACAACAATGCCTAGGATATTAATCTTTATGCATCCCATTTCATTTTTGTCAACTTCCAATTGTCCTAGATTCATACTTCATACATTCCATGTTCTGATTATTACTGTGTGTTTGCCACTGTTTCTCCTCAATTTTAGTGATGCCACGTCTGCAAATGGAAGTCTCAAAAGCTTTACTTTACCTATATGAGTAAGGCTGGTTTTACTCTGATTATGCAGCTTTTGCTCAGTCCTACTTTGAGAGCTTTCTAAGCCAAGTGACTCGTCTTCCTCCTCTATATTGGACAATGTTTCCGAACTACTCATAAAGTTGCACAGTAATGTATCAGACAGTGATTCTCTGCTGTTCATAAGATTTTTCCTGGCCAATTCTTTGATAAGTGAATGGCCTCTGCCTTCTTCCTAGTCTGTCTCAGTCTATAAGCTGGGCTGATACATGTGCACCATGGGCACCCCATTGGGTTTTGAAACACCAGTGGCACAGCCTCAAGATTCACAGCAACACGTCACCACAGTAGGACAAACTGACAGACAAGTTTGTGTCCCTCAGCTGTTACCCCTCCAACCACCCTTACCTAAATCCCTTCAGCTGATGCCTCGATCTATTCCGATCCCCTTTGCCTTTTCTGTCCTTTCCCTGCCTTCCCACCTCACTGCTTGTGGGGCATGCCCTGGGTTCCCTCTCCTCACCTGGGTCCCTGTGGCTGACTTCTAGATTTGTTCTGGTCCCCTTTGCCCTTTTTGGTCCTTTTTTTTTTTCTGTTCTTCATAAGGTTTTCCCTGATCAATTCTCTGAGAAGTGGATGGCCTCTTCCTTCTTCCTACTCTGTCTCTGTCTGTAAGCTGCATTGAAACCTGTGCATCATGTGCTACCCTACTGGCTTTTGAGACACTGGTGGCACAACCTTACACCTCATTGCAACATGCAAGCCACCACAATATGACAAACTGACAGACAAGTTTGTCTTCCTGAGCATTCGAAACCTCTCTACCCTCCCCTTACCTGGATCCCATGCAGTTCTGTCTCAGTCCTGGCTTCTCCCCGCCTTTCTGCCACTTTGGTGTATGGCCTGTCTCCCTCCCCTTACCTGGGTTCCCAGGGCTCTGTCCTGGTCCCAGCTCCTCTCCCACTCCCCACATCTCAGTGTAGGGCCAAATTCTAGTTTGGCAGAATCAAGGACAAGAAAGAAGATCAATGAGTCTAAAGCTTAGTGAGCACAGGAAGAGTGGTTCAAGATGCAGTTGAAGAGACAGTAGGAGCATTGTGGGACATAAGAAGAAGATTGGGTTTTATTTTAAATGTAATGGCACACTGAATAATTTTAAACAGAGTACTGGCATGATATGATTTATTATTTATTTATTTATTTTCTTAAAAAGACTCAAATACAATGTGAAACTGATACAGTGACAAGAATGTAATGAGAGTAGAATTGGGAGGCCACTGCAGCAGCCATATCAAGAAAGCATGGTTGTTTGGTCTGGAGTAGGAGTGGATGAATTTGGAATACATTTTGAAGGTAGAGGACACAGGACTGGTTCATGGATTGGATGCTGTGATAACAAAAGAAAGATGAGAAAAATGCCTATATTTTAAGCCTGAACAATTAGGAGATAGGACATTAGAAGGGAAAATATCAAAGCAGAGCATAAGAATCAAGAATCCTACTGTCTGGCATCATCCCAAAGGAGATATGGAGTCTTTTACATATAAGCTTATGTATAAGCCTGGGATTCAGGAGAAATCAGGGTATATTAGTTTACTAATGCTGTTCTAACAAATTTCCACAAACTTACTGGCTTAAAACAATCCAAATTTGTTGTTACAGCTCAAAGCTCAGAGTCCACAATAAGTTTCATTGGGTGAAAGTCAAGGGATCAGCAGGCTGGTTCCTTCTGGAGGTTCTGAAAAGAGAATCTGTTTCCTTGCCTCTTTCAGCTTCTAGGGACTGCTCACTTTGCTTGGCTTGTGAATCCTTCCTCACATAACTCTAATCCCTTGCTTCTCTGGTTATATCTCCTACCATTTATTTTCTCTAAGTCTGAAACACTTGCCTCCCTTTTATAAAGATCTTGTGGTTACATTAGGGCCTATCCAGATAGTTAATGATAATTTTTCCATTTCAAAATCCTTAACTTAATCACATTTGGAAAGTCTATATATCATATAAGTTGACAAATCACAAGTTCTGGGGATTAAAACATGAATATATTTGGGATGTCATTATTTAGCTCATGATAAGAGATAAGACCTAAATATGAGTCTTTCGCATACAAATAATTTTTATGGTCATAAATACCCATGTTGTTGTTGTTGTTATGTGCCATCAAGTCGGCCCCAACTCATAGTGACCCCTTCTTGGGTTTCCAAGGAAGTATCACTACAGGAGTAGATTGCCCCATCTTCCTTCTGAGGAGTGGCTTGTGGGTTTGAACCACCAGCCTTCTGGTTAGCAATCAAGTGGTTAGGCACTATGCTACCAGAACTCCTGTGAATACCCACAGCCTTCCTTTATAACATGACTTCTCCATTATCAAGGTCTTGCTTTTGGTTCATGCTTTTATATATTTTTTAAACTTTTTATTATGATTTGAGGAGCTCTGGTAGCATAGTGCCTAAGGCACTTGACTGCTAACCAGAAGGCTGGCGGTTCAAACCCACCAGCCACTCCTCGGAAGGAAGGTTGGGCATTCCTACTTCTGTAGTGATACTGCCTCGGAAACCCAAGGAGGGGTCGCTATGAGTCGGGGCCAACTCGATGGCAAATAACAACACAACAACAACATTATGATTTGGGTGAAAGTTAGAGAAAATTTGTTTTCTATTGAACAATTCATATACATTATGTTATACGACATTGATTACAATTCCCACAATGTAACAACATTTTTCCCACTTCCTCCCTCTATTTACTATTTATTGTTTCCATTCATCCTTCTTTCCTATCCCTTATCCCCTTCTGAGGTTTGCCTCTGAACAAATGCTGCCTTTTCCCTCTTCAATGGTTGATTTTTCTAAAGGGTGTTATGATAGATAATGTTGTGCATCAGCTTGGCTGGGCCATAATTCTAAGTGGTTTAGCCATTATTACTTAGTTATCCCCTATAATGAGATCTGATATAATATAATTACCTCCATGATGAAATAAGCTATATGAAGTCAATCAATTGAAAGGGAGCTTACTTTGTGGTGTGGCCTGCTTCCAATACATATGAAAAGCTCTGGCAAAGTTCTCTGGTCTTTTGCTCAAGATACTGCACCTGGCTCATCATCATCTGGATTTGAATCGTGGCCTGCCATATTGCCTGCTGATCTTGGGATTACTGCCTTTTCAGTCTGAGAGTCAACAGCCTGCCATTTTACCTGCCGATCTTGTATTTATCAGCCTTCAAAGCCAGCAGCTTTCTGTATTGCCTGCCGATCTTGGGTTCATCAGCCCCTGTTGCTACATGAGTCAAGAGAAGCCTCCAGATTGATGTCTGACTCACACACTTGGGACTTGCCAGCCTCTGCAGACCCAGTCTGAGATGGATGCATATCTCCTTGTTGTTACTGTTGACCTCATAAATATGTCTGTTGTTTGGTTGAGAGGAGCTCTGATGGCATAGCGGTTAAAGTATTTGGCTGATAACCCAAATTTAAGCTGTTTGAACCTACTAGACACTCTGGGAGAAAAAATGAGGCATTCTGCTTCTGTAAAGTTTTACAGTCTTGGGAACCCTGTGGGGCAGTTGTATTCTGTCCAAAAGTGTCATTATGAATCAGAATTGACTCAGTGGAAGTAGGTTTGGCTTTTGGTTTTGGTTATTGTTTGGTTGAAAATTGAGTCATGGATATGAGTTCATTTCCAGATGTGAAGGGTGTCTAAGGGCTATAGTCTTGGGGATTCCACTAGTCTCTACCAAACTAGCAAGTGGTTTTATCCACATTTATCTCCTACTCTATACAGGACTTCATATTGTGATCTCTTTCAGACCAGATGGCAGTGGTAGCCAGGCATCAACCATTTTTCTGATCTCAGGTTCATGGAGATTGAGGTTTGAGTGATCCGTTAGTCCTTTGGACTAATTATTTCCATGCATCTTTGATTTTCTTCACTCCTCTTTGCTTCAGAAGGGGAGAGACCAACAATAGCACCTTAGATGGCTGCTCACAAGCTTTTAAAACCCCAGTTGCTACTCATCAAAATAGGATGTAGAACACTGTCTTTGTGGACTACGTTATGACAATGATGTCCACTGAAACTATGGTCCTAAACCCCAGGCTCAGTGATTTATTCTTTCAATGTGTTTGGTTATGTCTAAAAAGTTTTTAAAACTTTGCCCCACATATGCTCTATTATATTCATGGATGTATTTGCAGCACACATGAATACATATGTAGAAATATCCTTTACCAAACCTTTATATGTTCATGGATGTAGTCCCATTTGCCTTCCCACCCCTGGTCAATATGAGTATCTGTTTCCACTTGTGGATTATTGTAATTATTGTTATTGCAGGATTGTGTATGTAATAGTATTTACCTTTGTTGCCTTTAACTCCTGTATTCCACCACGGTATCTTCTTCTGCCTTGATCATTCAACAATAACCTCCCCCTTATTGTATATTGCTTTTCCCTTCATCCAAGTTAATATGTGTCTGCCTTCTAGTTAGTGATTTACCCTCCCTTGCTCTCTACCACAGCTAATCTTCAAAGAACATCTTTTTCACTTTGACTTTATTTGACTTTTATAGTAGTGGTCTCATATAATATTTGTCCTTTTGTGATTGACTAATTTCACTCTGCATAATGTCCTACAGGTTTATCCATCTCATGAGATATTTTGCAGATTCATCATTATTCCATTGTGTAGTATTCCATTGTTTCATTGTGTATATGTACCATAATTTATCCATTCATCTGCTGATAGTCATTTAGATTGTTTCCATCTTTTTGTTTTTGTGAGTAGTGCTGCAATGAACATGGGTGTGCACATATCTATTTGCATTACAGCTCTTACTTCAAAAGGGTATATACCTGGTGGTGGGATTGCTAGATAATATAGCATATATATATTATCTAGCAATAATATATATATATGTTGTTATGTGCCGTCGAGTCAAACCCGACTCATAGCGACCCCTCCTTGGGCTTCCGAGGCAGTATCACTACGGAAGTAGGATTGCCCAACCTT
>NW_006921591.1:13956166-13958635 GCF_000298275.1 Orycteropus afer afer
GCCACTCCTCGGAAGGAAGGTTGGGCAATCTACTTCCGTAGTGATACTGCCTCGACAACCCAAGGAAGGGTCGCTATGAGTCGGGTCAGACTCGACGGCATTTAACAACAACAACAACAATGGATAATGGTGATGAACAATTTTTCATGTGCTTTTTGGTCGATTGAATAACTTCTTTGGTGAAGTGTTTGTTCATGTCCTTTCCCCATTTTTTAATTGGATTGTTTGTCTTTTTGTTGTTGAGATGTTGAAGTTTTCTATAAGTTTTAGACATTACTCCCTTGTATGATATGCCATTGTCAACATTTTTTCCAAATCTGTAAATTCTCTTTTTAGTCTTTTAGTGAAATCTCTTGGCATGCATAAATGTTTACTTTTTTGGAGATCCCAGTTATCTGGTGGGGTTTTTTTTTTTTTTTTTTTTTTCCTTTTTTTTTTTTTTTTTTTTTTCCTATTGTTTGTGCATTTTTAGTTATGTTTCATTGTGTATTTATGCCATGTATTAGGGACATTAAGTTTGGTTCATATTTTTTCTTTGATGATCTTTATAGTTTTAGATTTTACATCTCAGTCTTCAGAAGAACAAACAAATCTGCCTTGGATGAAGTACAGCCAGAATGCTCCTTAGAAGTAACAATGGTGAGAATTTACCTCTTGTACTTTGGTCATGTGTTCAAGAGGGACAGTCCCTCTAGAAGAATATCATGCTTGGTAAAGTAGAAGGTCTTACTGATGAAGATAAAAGCAGTTACTGATAAAGATTAAAGACTAGAATCTGCAGTATGGATTAGACCTCAACATAAAGAAAACACAAAATCCTCACTACTGGACTAGTAAGGAGCATCACAATAAATGGAGAAAAAAAAAAATGAAGTTGTCAAAGATTTTATATTACTTGGTTCCATCATCAACGCAAATGGAAGCAGCAGTCAAGAAATCAGACAACATACTGCACTAGGCAAATCTACTGCAAAAGACCTCTTTAAAGTCCTGAAGAGCAAAGATATCTCTTTGAAGACTAAGGTGTGCCTAGCCCAAGCCATAGTACTTTCAATTGCCTTGTTTGCATGTGAAAGCTGGACAATGAATAAGGAAGACTCTAGAAGAGTTAATGCCTTTGAATTGTTGTGTTGGTGAAGAATACTGAAAGTCCCATGGACTGCCAGAAGAATGAACAAATCTGTCCTGGATGGAATGAAACAGGAATGCTCCTTAAAAGTGAGGAGGGCCAGACTTTGCCTCACCTACTTTGGTCATGCTGTCAGAAGGGACCATTCCCTGGAGAAGGATATCAAGCTTGGTAAAGTAGGGGTCAATGGAAAAGGGGAAGGCCCTCAATGAGATGGATTGACACAGTGACTGTAACAGTGGGCTTAGGTATAGCAGGGATTTTGAGGCTGGCGCAGGACCTGACAGTGTTTCATTCTGTTATACATAAGGTCACTATGAGTTGGAGCTGACTCAATGACACTTAACAGCAACAACAAAGTAGAAGTTCAATGAAAAAGCAGAAAATCCTCAACATGATGGATTGACACAGTAGCTGCAACAATGGGCTCAAGGATCCAATGATTGTGGTGATGGCACAGGACCATGTTTCATTCTGTTGTATATGGAATTGCTGTGAGTCAGAACCAATCCAACAGTATCTAACAACAACAACATATAAATCCTTGAGGCATCTTGAATAAGTTTTCACAGAGGTGTGGGATACGGATCCTATTTCATTTTCTGCAACTGGGTATAGAATTTTGCCAACACCATTTGTTAATGAGACTATCTGTTCCACATTTTATGGGTCTCAGCTCTTTGTCAAATATCAGCTGTCCATAGATCAATGGAATTATTTCTGGTTCTCAATTCTGTTCTATAGGTATAAGTGTCTGTATTGTACCAATACAAGACTGTTTTGACTACTGTGCCTATACAGTATGTTTTGAGATAAAGATTGTGAGGCCTCCTACTTTGTTCTTCCTTAGTAATGCTTTGCTTATTAGGGATGTCTTGTATTTCCATATAAAGTGAACATTAGTTTTACTATCTCTTTAAAGAATGATGATGGAACCTGGATTGGGATTGCATTATATCTGTAATTTGTTTTGAATAGTACTGACATTTTCACAACCTTAAGTTTTCCTATCCATGGGTCCAGTATATTCTTCCATTTATGTTTGGTTTCTTGTACTAAGATTTTATAGTTTTATTTGTATAAGTTTTTGTATCTCTAGGTAGATCTATTTCTAAATATTTCATCTTTTGGGTGGCTATTATAAGTGATATTGCTTTCCTAAACTTTTAAGTGTTCTGTTAGTCAGTACAGAGGAGTTAGACTGATTTCTTGTATGTTGATCTTCCATCCTGTCACTTTGTTGAACCCTTCTATTACCTCCAGTAATTTTATTGCTGATCTCTTGGATATTTTATAAATGTTGTTGTTGTTGTTGTTGTTATGTGCCATCGAGTCGGCCC
>NW_006921591.1:13958735-13996124 GCF_000298275.1 Orycteropus afer afer
CTTCCTTCCGAGGAGTGGCTGGTGGGTTTGAACCGCCAGCCGTCTGGTTAGCAGGCAAGTGTCTTAGCCACTATGCTACCAGAGCTCCCATTTTATAAATAGGATCATATTATCTGCAAATAGAGATATTTTATTTCTTTATCAATTTAGATGCCTTTTTTCCCCTTCCTTGCTTTATTGTTCCAGTTAGGACTTTTAATACAATACTGCATAGGAATGATGATAAGGGGTATTTTCATTGGTTCATATTGAGTAGGGGAATATTTTCAGTCTCTCTCTGTTGAAAATAAAGTTGGCTTTGTGTATATGCCATTAATTATGTTGAGGAATTTCCTTTCTATACCTATTTCACTGAGTATTTTTATCAAGAATGGGTGTTGAATTGTCAAATATCTTTTTCTGCATCAATTGATACCATCATGTGGTTCTTTTCCTTTGTTTCATTTATGTGATGCATAACCTTGATTGTTTTTCTAATATTAAACTCTCCTTGTATACCTGGTTTGACTCCCACTTGGTTATGTTAGTTTTTTTGTTTTTTTGTTTTTTGTTTTTGATGTGTTGTGGATTCTATTAGCTAGGATGTTCTTAAGAATTGTTCCTTCTTTGCTCATGAGGGATATTTATCTATAATTTTATTTTTTAGTGATATCTTTGCCTGATTTTGGTATTAGGGCTGTGTTTGCTTCTTGGAATGAATTCAGGAGCATTCCATTCTTTTCTATGTTCTGAAATAGTTTGAGTAGAATTAGTGTTAGCTCTTATTTGCATGTTTGGTAGAATTCACCAGTGAAGCCATCTGAACCAGGACTTTTATTTTGTTGGAAGCATTTTTTGTGACCAGTCCAATTTCTTTTGTGCTGAGTCTGTTTAAATTGTCTACCTCAGATTGTGCTAGTTTAGGTAGATACTGTGTTTCTAGAAATACTTTCATTTTTTGTAGGTTTTCTAAATTGTTGGATTACTTCATAGTATTATATTATCCTTTTTTTTCGGTTCTGCTATAACATCACCTATTTCATTTCTATTCATGTTATTTGCATCTTCTCCTTCTTTCCATTGTTACATTTTGTTAAATTTGCCAGAGGTTTGTCAATTTTATTCATCCTCTCACATAACCAACTTCTAATCTTGTTGATTCTTTCTATTGATTTTCTGTTTTTTGTTTCATTTATTTCTGCTTGAATCGTTATCATTTCCTTTCTTATGTTGACAATAGGTTTTATAGGTTTCTTTCCTTTTTTTTTTTTTTTTGCTGTCCTTTTTCTAATTGTTGGAGATGTTGGATTAAGTTGTTTTTAGTTTTTTGTTTATTTGTTTGTTTGGTGTGCATGTTTATCACCATAAACTGTCCTCTCAGCATGGCGTTTGCTATGTTCCAAAGATTTTGGTATGTTGTGTTTTTATTCTCATTCAGTTCAAAAAGATTTTTTCTTCTACCACACAGTAGTTTTTAAACAGGCTATTACTCAATTTCCATGTATTTGATTTTCTTTCCCTTGATCTTTACTGTTGTTGATTCTTAATTTTATAGCATAGCATTGTGAGCTAAGAAGATGCTTTGTAGTATTTTGATGTTTTTAAATTTATGGAGGCTTGCTTTATAGCCTACACATGGTCTTTTCTGGAGAATGCTCCATATGCATTGGAAATGAATGTATATTGTGCTGTTTTGGGGTGGAGTGTTCCGTATATGCCTATGAGGTCAAGCTGGTTACTTGTGGAGTTTAGCTCTTCTGTCACTATGTTGAGTTTCTTTCTAGTTGTTCTGTCCTTCATCAAGATTGATATGTTAAAGTCTCTTACTATTCCTGTAAAGTTGTCTGTTTCTCTTTTCAATTTTTTTGAAGTTTGATTTATATATTTTGGGGTTCTTTCATTAGGCACATAGATATTTATTATGGTTATGTACTATTGTTGAATTGACCCTTTAATCATTATATAATATCCTTCCTGACAGTTTTGCTATTTTTTACCTGAAAGTCTATTTTATCAGAAATTAATATTGCCACACTTGTTCTTTTTTGGTTGCCATTTGCTTGATATATGTGTTTCCACTCTTTGATTTTTACCTTATTTTTGTCTTTGTGTCTAAGGTGTGTCTCCTGTAGACTGCATATTAATGCTTCATGTTTTCTTATCCATTCTGCTACCCTCTGTCTCTTGATTGGTGCATTTAATCCATTTACATTCAGTGTAATTATCAGTAGGTACAAATTTCCCTGTCATTTTGCTGGGGATTTTTCTGTGTGTGGTGCTGATGGTGTCTATGTTCCAGACATTTTTGTGTGCCAAGTTCATTTGGTTTACGGATTTTCTTATCATTTCTTTCACTGCTTTTTTTTCAGTGTTTACTGAATCATTATGATTTTCTTCTTTTCTATTTTGGTAAGAGGGTTTATTAATTTCCCTTGAGGTTTCTCTATAATTTATTATTATTTTCCCAAATTTAAAGCAATCCCCTCATCTTGATATCATCTTGACTTCCTCTCCATTTGAAATTCCGGAACCACACAATTTATTCCCTCTTTTTTCTTTATAGTTGTCCTCATCTACAAATTGATGTTTCTGGTTACCTATTTTCAGTCTTGTAGATTTATTTTATTTTTTGATACCTCTATATCTGAGTTAGTTACCAGGTGATGTTGCCTTGCATCTTAATTTCATATTTTTGTCTGTCATTGTTGGTTCTCTGTCAAAAGGACTGTCTTTAGCTTTTCTTGTCAAGTTGGTCTGATTTTTACAAATTCCTTTAATTTCTGTTTATCTGGAAATGTCCTAATTTCAACATTGCATTTGAAAGACAATTTTGCTGGATATATAATTCTAAGTTGGGAAACCTTTCTTTCAGTGTTTTATATAAGTAATCCCATTGTTTTCTGTTAGTTTGTTTTTGTTTTGTTTTGTTGCCTGCATGGTTTCTTCTAAAAAATTAGAACATGGTCTTATTTGTTATAGGAGCTCTGGGGGCATAGTGCCTAAGGCATTTATTTGACTGCTAACCAGAAGGTTGGCTGTCCAAACCCACCAGCCACTCCTCCAAAGGAAGACTGGGCAATCTATTTCCGTAGTGATACTGCCTCAGAAACCCAAGGAGCAGTCACTATGAGTCCAATCCAACTCAATGGCAGACTTTGGTTTCTTTTTTTCTTATTTGTTATTGTGTGCAGATAGCTTTTCATTTTTCCTGAGTGGCTTTCAAGATTCCTTATCTTTGTTTTTTGAAAGCTTGTTTATAATATGTCTTGGTGACTTTCTTTTGGAGTCTCTCTTATTTGGATTTTCTGTTTTGTTTTTGTTTTCTTCCTATCTTTTCCCTCGCTAGAATTCTGATCACATGTAAGTTATTCCTCTTGATGATGTCTCATATATTTCTTGGACTTTCTTTGTTTTTTGTTGTTCTTTTTTTCTGATTGTTCCTCTACAGGATTAATATTAAGATATTCTTCTTCAATTTCACTAATTCTGTCTATTCTACTCCTTTGTCTTTCCAATGTGTTATTTGTTTCTGAAATTTTAGTATTAATCTTCTGCATTTCTATTTACTTCTCTTGTGTATAGTTTCTAATTTTCCACTTATTATGTCAATTTTTTCTTATATTGTTTTCATGAATTCTTCTAGAGTTTTGTCTGTTTTCCTTGATTTTGTCTATGATTTCCTTGATATTGCCTTTGTTTCCCTTGCTCTCTTTTCAATCTGCTGGAGAGTCCTAAATATAAATCTTTTGAATTCCTTATCTAGCAGTTCCAAAACCATTTATTCATTCTTAAGATTTTCTGGCTCTGCATGCTGATCACTTGCTTGAGCCAGGTTGGCCCTGTTTCTTTGTGTGAATTGAAATTGTCTATTGTTTCCAAGACATTGTGGTATTATTATATTCATGTATTGATTGTATATAGGTTTGCTTGACACTGATTTTTTGTTATGTTTTAACATACCCACAAAATGCATCATGCATGCTGCTCTCTTGCCTAGTTTGGCAGCTCTGAAACACTTAACACCTGTCTCCAGGTGCATTTGGTAGTGTGTGGCAGTGTGGTGTAAGTCTCTGATTGCCAGTCATGTAGAACAGATGCAGCCAGGTGGAATGGGTATTGGCCTCCATCTGTTATTGATCATGTGGTGCTGAAGTGAATAGTAGCACTCACCCAGTTGGTTGAGTGGCAGATGTGGTGGATATACCTGTGTAGAGTTGCTGCCATCTGACTAATGGTGAAAAAGTAAAAAAAAAGGGGAGAGAGAGATAGAAAAAAAAAATAATAATAGAAGAAGGAAGAAATAAGAAAGGGAAAAAAATGGCACAGCCCCAGTGCCAGCTCCAGCTGCATATGTCTGAGGTGGTGGGCTCATGGCATTCAATCCACTGCAGCATGCATCAGGCTATCAGGGGAGTGAAATAATGAGGCAGGGGGCCAGTGGGGAAAGGGAAAAGTGGGCCGTATGGAACCCTAGGCAGCGAGGGAGGTTTGGCAGTGAAGGGAGGCGTAATCAGCCACCAGGTGGGTGGAGTAGGGATCTGCACCTCTGATCACAGGAGGTTGTGTGGAATAAAGGGGCTAATCATATCTCTCTGGTTGCCTGACACTGGTATGGATGCCAAGGCAGTCTTGGGAGAGTGAAACAGGTTATGTGGTTCCTGTCTCAATCAGAATGTAACTTACAATAATTCAAAATGGCTCCACTGCCCCAGGGAAGTTGGCAATTCTCCATTCCATAGGTCTTCTTGTTTGCCTTTTGTGTTCAGTTTCTTTTTCCAATCAGTATTTGATCTACTTCTTTATCCTTTCTTTTGAAGCTCAGGGTTCTAGGATTGTCATCTATATCTGTTTCATTTGGTTTCTCAGATTTATGTTGCACAGGGTCTGAGTTGTATATTTGGCTAGTCTCCATTCATCACTTTGTCCATTTTTTTCTCTCCATTTTGGAAAAAGGAAAAAAATGATTTTGTCTTCTGTGTAATTGCCTCAATTTTCTACATCATTGACTTTTAATTTTCTGCCTTCAGTGAGGATATAAATTCTGCTATTGCTTACTTAGTTTCCTTGCAGTCATTATCACCATTTCAAGCTACTCCTTTCTCATAATGTTTTGTTCCTGTTTCATAGAAGTCAAAATATCATGCATCTTTCAGAGAATTTCAGAATCCCAGGGTGATGCAAATAGTTAACATGCTTGACTGGTAACCTAAATTAAAGGTTGGAGATTCAAGTACACCCAGAAGTGTCTCAGAAGAAAGACCTGATGATCTATTTCCCAAAAATTGATCACTGAAAAGTCTATAGAGCATAGTTATACTTTCATATACATGTGGTTGTCATGAGTCACAATCAACTCTATGACAGCCATTTTATTCAGAGGATTTCAAGAAGTTTCCTGATGTTTTATTCTATACCACTTGTTATAAATCTTTTATATATGGTCCATGTTGGGTTTTTCCTGCTTATTAATCTTAAAATTAGAATAGATGCAACAAACTTGGCATTCACTAGCAGATGTGATGTGTATATCTCCTTTTATCCCATTTGCTGACCACTTTGCTTTTGGTGAAACTCTTTTCCAGGTACACAGGTAAGAAAATGTGCACAGCAGTCAAGAGGTCCAGGGTCTAGCAGATGCTTACCTAGCATAGCCTTACTGCAGAAATGTCTTTCTTCAATTCCTTGGCTCACAGATAGTCTAAGGTAATGAAGTCTCCCAGCATACAAATGCTACTAGCACTACTACCTGCAGAAATTTACATACTGAGATTATATCTTCTGTGTGATAATATCCACATCCATCATACTCATTTCCTCCTTTCTCTCGCAGTTTTCTTAGACTTTCATTTTCTCAGAGAGCATAAAAATAGAATTACTGGGTGAGAGAAACCACATTCTGAGCATCTCAAAGCACAGTGAAGCAGAAGAATCGATAGGATGGGTATTTAACTGGTCTACTCCAGCTCCAACAGTTCACAGCAACTACTGCTTTATTGGTTGGTGTCTGTGCGGTCATGGTAGTTAAATATTTCAAGTATCACCTCTGGGTAGAGACACGTTTTACAGATTAAGCTTATTTTGTTTTAGTGACAAAGCATAGGTAGGGCCCCAATTGTGGTTCTCCTTATAGTTTTATAATATTTCTGGTTTTGTAATCATTTTGGTTTTGTTATCTTTGTGGGGACTCACACATATTCTGGTAATATGTTGGCTGCCATCTTGGGTGTTAGTATGGTTCATTCATTCTCCAAATACTAATTAAGAGATTACTAGTTGCCAAGCACAATGCTAGGCCCGGGGGATGGGAAGAGAGAGCTTAGTTAGAGATACAGGGTCTTTCTCCCATATATTTCCAACTTTTCCTGTACCTCATAGTTGGAATCTGGAAAGCATTCTAAAAATGCTATCCAAAGTCATTTTAAACAAACAAACAAACAAACAAAAAAAAAAGATAAATCTCTTCTAATGAGAATAATGAGCAAAACAGTGTGGAAAATATAAAAAACATTGGGCCAGAAATTAGATGACTAAAATTCTTATCTTTACTCTGCCACTAACATCTGAAGACCTCGAATGAGTCTCTTCTCTAGGTAGCAGTCCCCTATATGTAAAATAAATTAGTTGGGCCACATTTTCTTTGGGAACCATTCCAGCCATAGAATTCTCTGCTCCTAAGATAAATGTTCTTCCCATTTAAGTGGGTGTCTCATAAGTCATTTTTTATCTGTGGACCTCAAACCTTATGTTTATCAATACAGTAGTCTGATTCTCCTGACCCTTTTTATACCATTCCTAATATGAAATGTACCAACCATATGTGAAACATATGGGGTCTGTCCAAAGGCCATGCAAGATACATAAATTTCACAAGTGAAAGATGCAAAACATATGTTGACACATCTCAAATCCACATGTACATTTTGGTTACGGTTTAATGGCACTTAATTTTGAGGGTTAGTCTGAAATCAGTTTAAGGTATTCCTATAGAAATGGCTATTAGGTGGGACCCAAAATGTCCTTGTGTCAAAACAAGAAGTTATCAGAATTTCTGGGAGGTTGTCAGGGATATGGAAAACCTCTAAAGTTGGTCATAGGGATAGCCATTTCACACCTTGCAGCATTTTGATAAAGTCACAATAACATACAAATAGCCAAGTGGATATCAAACCAGTTGTCTCGTATTAGGGACTGCATCCTCACGTAATAACCCACTATAGAAAGACACAGCTCCCATCTGCTTTGACCATCTGCTTCAATTTGAGCCACTTCTCCAGAGTTCTGAATGTGCTGACCACACAAGCGTAAGTTCATGCCCTTCTTGCCACCTGTGAATTCCTGGTCATTCTTCAGGAACCAGCTCAAACAACACCTCTTCTATGAAGTCTAATTTAATCACCAAAGAAATAGGCCACTCCTCTGTTGTGCCCTTACTCTCTCCCTCTCTCACTCTATGCCTATTATTATACCCACCATGCTAAACAGCATTTGTTTTTCATATTGAATTAGAAATGTGCTCTTTTGAATTTTGGAATTCCTAATGACTAGCAATATATACCACCACCCAGTTTGTCATACTGTTGTGATTTGTGTGTTCCTAAGATGCTGGAAGCTATGCCACAGGTATTTCAAATACCAGTAAAGTCAGCTTTGTTGGTGGACAGGTTTCAGCAGAACTTCCAGACTAAGACAGACTAAGAAGAAAGGCCTGGCGACCTACTTCTGAAAATTAGCCAACAAAAACCTTATGGATCATAACATTGTGTAATTCATTTGCTTTGAATACATCAACAGAAGGGATCAATCATCAGAGAAATACATCATATTTGGTGAAGCAGAGGGCTAATGAGAGTAGGGGAGGCTCTAAGTGAGACAATTTGGCACAAAGGCCACAGAGGTGGACACAAACATACCTGTAATCATGAGAAAGATGTAGTATTAGACAACACAAGGTTGCTATTGGTCAGTGTTGACTCAATAGCAGCTATTTATCTATCTAGCAGTATATATCCACTGTGTGTGTTGATGAACCTGTGAATCAATGAATGAATATCTATCAACATTGAAAGTCAAATTTAATGAGATCTTTGATCTTGGAGGTTTAACCAAAACAGTCAAAGTCAATACCCTGTTTGAGAACAGAAAACTGTCGACTCTGTGGATTTTCTATCATAGAAGAACTCAAACTCTACTTGAAAACAAAAGTGTGCTCAATCAAAATATATACAGTGAGAGCCTGCTATGGTGTCCTGCACCATCCTGCATTCAGAAGATTTTGAAAGAAAGCAAAACATGTAGGAGCTACCCTTAAATTCCTTGCTTATTGCTAATGTTGGGAAGAAAGATTTAGGCACAGGATCTCTAATATAGGTACAGATAGATGTGTACAGTTAAGGTTATGTGTTAACTTGGCTGGGCAGATGAATGTAGTCTTTCTCCATGCTGAAACTGGTAATCAACTCCATGGTAGAATCTACTGTGAGCAGCTGAGTAGTTGCCTTAGGGATATGATCTGCTTCCAGTATATAAGATATTTTGAGAAAGGTCTCAAGCTTTTTTGGCACATCTGGATCCTACCTTTGGCCAAGTCTTCATCTCAGTTGCCAGCCAGGATGTCTGCCAATCTTGAGACTGTTTCTGGGCTGGACCTAGAAGACTGCCATGTTGCTGGATAATCTTGGGACAATGCCATTTTATTTGTCGACCTTTCATTTGTCAGCTGCCTGAGTTAAGATGTCTCTTTGAAGACTAAATGCACCTTACCCAAGCCATGGTATTTTCAATTGCTTAATGCATAGTGCCTGAAACACTTGACTGCTAACCAGAAGGCTGACAGTTCAAACCCACCAGCCACTCCTCAGAAGGAAGATGGGGCAATCTACTTCCTTAGTGATACTGTCTTGGAAACCCCAGGAGGGGTCACTATGAGTTGGGTCTGACTCAACGACACATAACAACAACAACAACAACAATATGCATGTGAAAGCTGGACAAGGAATGAGGAAGATCAAAGAAGAGTTGATGCTTTTGAGTTGTGGTGTTGGCAATAACACTGAAAGTAGCATAAGCTGCCAGAAAAACTAAGAAATCTGTCCTGGGAGAAGTACAGCAGAATGCTCCTTGGAAGCAAGAATGGCCAGATGTCATCTTACCTACTTTGGTTGTGTTGTCATATGAGACCATTTCCTGGAGAAGGATGTCATGTTCGGTAAGTGGAGGGTTAGTGAAAAAGGGGAAGCCCTCAATGAGATGGATTGACACAGTGGCTGCAACAATTGGCTCAGGTATAGCAAGGATTGTGGGGCTGGAACAGGACCAAACAGTGTTTTGTTCTATTGTACATGGGGTCTCTATGAGTTGAAGCCAATTCTATGGCACCTAACAACAACAGCAAGAATAAGGTGTAAATGATTTCTACTTAACTACCAAGTGAAAGGTTGGCAGTTTGAGCCTACTCAGTGACACCATAGAAGAAAGATCTTGGCAATCTGCTTTCATTAATATTAAAGCCAAGAAAACTTTATGGAACACTTCTACTCTGTAACACATGAGGTCACCATGAGTCAGAATGGACTCAATGGCAATGGATTTAACTTGACTACCAGAAAATTTAAAATTCCTCAAGCAGCTCACATTTGTAGCTCACATTATACTTCTACTGGACAATACCTTTGTAAGCAATTGTCTTTTCCCTTTAGTACTGGCTGTCATCTCATCTGTTGAGAATTACCTTTGGCCTTGGGTAGTGGTTACCAGAAAGCTCTTGAAGGACCAACTTTCTCCAAGTCCAGCAGTGTATTCTCTCCTGGTAAACTGACCTATTTTCATGGAGGTAAGAGGCCTTGTCCAGTAGACAACCCAGTGGACATCATGTCAAACACCTTCGGTGCCTGTGTGGCTTCCATTCAATTCAGGCTATATTTTCCCATTCTTGTTGGGGGAAAACTGTAAAGAAGGATTGGTATTTCCACCAATCTATATTGATAAGAGAAAGTAGTCTAAGCTAAGAGTAAACCCCCTACCAATGAGTCAATTCTGACTTATAGAGACCCTTTAGAACAGAGTAGAACTGCCCCGTAGAGTTTCCAAGGCTGTTAAACTTTACAGAAACAGACTACCTCATCTTTTTCCTGCAAAGTGGCTAATGGGTTTGAACCACTGACAGTTTGGTTAGCAACTGAATGCTTTAACCACTGTGCCACCAAAGAGTCTTAGGCTGAGAATAGTATACTCAAATGTCTACAGAGTCAGGTAGGCAACATAAACATAAAGAAAGTAAGCCCGGTTTATTCCTTCCACATAGTCATGCTTTGTCTGTATACTAAACACAAGAATGTTCTTCACTTTCTCAAAGAAATGCACTTTATTCCTTTTCTTTTTTATTGTTTTGTTTTGTTTTTGAAACTTATGATGTTCTTGACCAACTTCTCATTTTCCATAAAAAAAAATTTCACTCAACTCTTCATTTAAAAATTAAAATAACAGTACAAAAATAATAAAATAAAGTGATGAATTGCAGCTGGCACATGCCTCAGTGCTGGAGCCCAATAGGGAGTTGTGGAGGCTGTGGAGAAAGTGGGGAACGCAGGCGCTACCTACAGATGCCAAGTGGTAGTATGAGCCCCCTATGGTCAGGTTGGATTTTTTAAGGGAAGCTGGAAATCTGGGTATTTATGTGAAACTCCTGATTTTCAAATGTCATCAAGTAATTGAAATGTTTTTAAAATATTGCCCAAGCCAGAATCCTGTGATCCAAATAAAACATATCCACAGACCAGGTCTGGCACATGGGCTACCAGTTTGTAATCTTTGGTCCAGAACTAGATATAATCTGCCCCATAAAAAGAACAGAGAAAAGGAAATTAATATTTGTTGAACACTTACTACAGTGAAACCTGTGAGAGCAGGAACTTGACGAGACTGCCTTGTTTTTCTGGGTCTTGCAAGTTTTCTGCCTGTGACAACACGCAGCCCTAACCACTTTTCTATCACTCATTTCATTGGAAAATATTTAAGTTTTACTTCTCTGATAAGTTTCTGCTTTATACAAGTTCCAGCTATCCCAGAGCTTTATCTCCTTTTCCTCTTTTAATCATTCCAGTAGCCTATGAAGAAACAGAGGCTCGTTTGAATTAAGTGATTTATACAAGATAATTCAACCAAAACCTTGCAAATTGTGGGAAACAATGTTTTTGTTTTCCAAAACATGTCTTCCTACCTGTACTTTCTGCTCTCTCCCATCTTGGAAGACCTTACACAGTTACTTCTGTCTAAGTCTTTCCCTGATCACCCCATTGTCACCTGCCTCCTCTGATCTCCTGGGTGCTCACTCCCTGTAATGCCTCTTAGAAACTGGAATTTGCAACACAGCACCTTCTCTTTGTATGGCTTTCTCCTCTCTCCAAGTAGGCAGGGACTGTGGAGTTTCTGAACCCTCAGCATGAAGCACAGGGACATACACTTAGCACAGACTCAACAGATGTGTCTTGGTTTTAATATGCATCTATTTTCTTGCCCACTCCCCTTCCCTTTTGTGTGTGTGTTCCATTCCCATCTTTGGACCTTTCACTTAGATAGTTGCTGTTGACTATTTATGATACCACTTATAAAAGGAATGACTACACATGAGGCCCACAGAACATGAGAGCAGGAGCTGGGAAAGGAGTTGGTTAGAGACTAGCCCTTACAAGTTCTCATTTGCCAGACAAGAACCCAAGAGCCAGAAGGAGTAAGGAGTGCTTTAAAGTTACTGGAGACGAGTCACAGTACTTGAAGAAGAATGAAGCTTTAAAGACAGACTGGAACAAAAAGTTAAATCCCCACAGGTTTGCAAGACTGGAGTCCTTCTCACCCAACAACTTCCTCTTTTACTAACCATCCCCCAGTGTCTCCACTCTTTCTCTTTTTGGTACACTGAAACTGTCTTTGGCTGATAGTATCCATTTTGGTAAAAGGTTAAGTGGCTTCAGGTCAGAATAAGCTCCTCTTCCCCTTATCCAGGGAGCTCTGGTAGCATAGTGCCTAAAGTATTTGACTGCTAACCAGAAGTCTGGCGGTTCAAACCCACCAGCCACTTTTTGGAAGGAAGGTTAGGCAATCTACTTCTGTCAGGATACCTTGTTGGAAACCCAAGGAGGAGTCGCTATGAGTTGGCTCCAACTCAATTGCAATGTGTTGCATTGAGTTGCTCCTTACCCAGGTCAAGTGATTACTACTCCTGTTTACCTGGTTTGGGGGTAGAATGGTGGAGTGGACTCTAACAATTACTTATGGATCCCTGTATGGGGAAGGAAGACAGTATTAACCTGAATGCCATGTATTCCTGAAACAACTTATAAGCAACAAATCACTTTCACATCTGTTATTTTGTTTAACATTTACAATAGCCCTATGATTATCAGTCAGAGGTCACCATACCCATTTTACAGACAAAGAAACTGAATGAGAAAGATTAAATGGCTTGCCTATATCATAGGCAATATTGATGGCATAGTCTTAGGTAGAGTCCTCTTTTTTTTTTTTTTCTTTCTTCTTCCACAATAATTTTTACTGTTCTCATCTGAAAACTTCTACCTCTTCATAATAGAAACTTGAGAAAGCATAAAAATGTGGAAGGAGAAAAATAAATGGCAATCATCATCTTACAACTCAAAATAGATATAATTAACATCTTTATGTATATTCTTCCTTTTTTATTTCTTCTTTGTATATGTTTTAAGCAAATCAGAAGCAAACTAACAAGATGCAGTTTGTGTTATTTTTATCCTTAACATCATTTTATGAGAGTTTCCTGTGTCATTACATGTTTGTTAAAAATACGATATTTAATGACTGTACATATTTCATCCACATCTTGCTTAATATGACATGTAGGTATTTTCTACTCTTTTGCAGTTAAAAATGACACTGGGACAAACATCCTTACAGCTAAATTTTTGTCTTCATCAGTATATGACAAACATCTTCCCTAGGATGTATAGTGAACCAAGCAATTAATCAACAAGCATTCTAAGACAGTGAGCTTAAGCATGTTACAAGTGTCGGATGCTGATGAGAGAGGGGTGAGAAACTATGAGTACCATTTTCTAAAAAGCCCAAGTCTTTCACTTTTACTGCTGAATAGTTTCCCAAATATGATTTTTCCCTCATGTCCCTGCACTAGTTCAGGGAACTCCTGCTGTTGTCTCCCCACTGGTCTCCTTCCCTTAATTCTCTTCCCCCAAATCATCCTCTACATTGCAACATGGACAAACTTTCTAATATTATAGCTATGTCATTTTGCGAGAGAAAAATCCTTAGCTGAATTTCTTCTGCCTTCCAGAAAAAAAAAAAAAAAAAAAAAAATCCAGAGTTGCTTAATCACTGCACCTGTTAAAAAAGGAACAAAATCAAATTCTGGCACACAATAAGCCTCAAAAAGTGCCAATTCTGCCCTGCCCCCTTGCATGCTTTTCATGTCTCTCATCTTCTAAACTAGTTGATGCTCATTAAATACATTTCAGATGCTTTCAGCTTCTTCCCTGACCAGAGAGTGTCCATTCTTTCTCTCTCTCCAGCTTCCAATACAGGCATCTCCTTTTGGAAAGAAAGGTTCCACTGAGTGCTAGATGAATTGATTCTTTACATTTAGAAAAGAGTCTCCAAGACAAACCCTTCTAAGAGAAGCTCAGTAATTGCTATGAATTAGGCTGAAGTTGTGGTTAAAATTTAGAAAAGGTATAAAAAATGTAGTTTGAAATAATTTCCTCTTTATTCAAGGATGAGTATCTGATCCCCCTCTCCTACCTTCAAATGATTTTTTGGCTGTGAGTGGAGCCACCCTGGTTCTAAAGGTTCTGCCAACAGAGTCTGATTAGTGCTTTTTCAGGGCAGTTCATAGAAATTGGTTTGAACAGAATTTCCATTTTCAATTGGTTTATGCTAGTTCCATTTCTAGGTCCTCTTAAAAGGAGGGGAAAAAATATATGAAAAGACAATTTCAAAAGAACACTCCAAACGGGACAGCTGAAGAAGGATGTTCCTTAAAAGGAAATCCATCTTTCCTCTTCTGTAGTTTCTCTGTGCATCAAATAAATGTTCCGTCATCTCAGCAGCAAGAGTTCTGTGACATGATAATGATTATAACTCATTTACAGCTCAAATAGACTCAATCACTGGATTCTTATAACAACTCTGTGAAGTAGCTAGGTGTTATTAGATCTATAAAGTGCAGGTAAGAAACCTAAGGTTTGATAGTGGTTTGGCCACAGTCTCCAATTTAGTAAGAAGTCAAGTCATGATGCAAACTCATCACCATACCCAGCCAGAGGGTACTGCAGTGTTGGCCCAAGATGTTCCAGTCCTGTGGAGTCATTGTTCCTCTTTACTTAAGTCCAGCTTTGCCTCTAAATGGTGAAGAATGACATGTTGCATTGGTCATCCAGAAAAGCCAGATGCAGGAACAAAGCAAATCTCTCCTTCAAGGTCTGGGAAGACAAAAGTATTCATTCTCCCAGCAGTTGGCATTGTAGACCTCACTTGATCCCAGCAGCCCTGCAGATTGAAGGAGTTCCCTGGGTACCTGCTGCTTTGCAATGCCCACCTCCTTGCTCAAGGGGTTCATCACCTCATGCTCAGATGTTTTCCAAAATATCCTAACTGGTGTCCCTGTTTCTGATCTTACTTTCTTCAAGTTCTTCTTCCAACAAAAGTTATCTTTGCTTTGTTTTTGTTTGTTTGTTTGTTTGTTTTTATCCTTTACTATGCTATTTAAAGGGAGCTCTGGTAGCATAGTGCCTAAGGCACTTGACTGCTAACCAGGAGGCTGGCAGTTCAAACCCACCAGCCACTCCTCAGAAGGAAGGTTGGGCAATCCTACTTCCGTAGTGATAACTGCCTCGGAAACCCAAGGAGGGGTCGCTAGGAGTCGGGGCCGACTCTATGGCAAATAACAACAACAACATGCTATTTAAAAGGTTCCTGGACAGTGCAAATGATTTACACTTACTTGGCTGCTAATAAAAAGATTGGTGATTCAAACCCACCCAGTGGCACAACCTAAGATGACTTGCTGCAGTGAAGATTACAGCCATCCTATGGAGCAGTTCTACTCTGTTTTATGTAGGGTTGCCATGAGTTGGCATCAACTCAACAACAATGAGTTTGTTGTTTGCTTGCTTGTTTTTTTGGCCTTATTTAAAACCCTCAATAGATCTTCCCTACACAAGGAAGTAAACATCTTAGCCTAGCACTAAGGCCATCTGCATTGTACCTCCATGCTGTCACACCAACTTCATCCCCACAGTTTGTTCACATGAACTGTGAAGCTGGCCTCTCTTTGTAATGAGCCCTCAGTCCCATGTTGTTCCTTTAGGCATATGAGCCTTTCTCAAGTCCTGCTACCTTCTTGGAATTCCACGCCTTCAAATCTTTAAAACCTTCTTTCACTGTTGCCTGTCCCTTCACGTCTCCCCTCAGTAGACTAGCTTTCCCCAACTTCTGCTCACTCTAACCTCCCATGTGATTGACCAACTGCTCCACTTACATTGTCTCTGAACTAGAAGTTGCCATTTACTATAATCAGGCTGTTGCACCTATGTTAGTTCTGACTCCTCAATTTGCTAATAATTTCCTTGAGGCTTGAAACTATATCTCAAAGACTTCCTTGTGAATCCCAAATCAAGTAGCTTACATCAAAGCACAGAGTTGGTACTCAAAGCTCCTCACTGGATAAGTGAGTCAGGATATAGATATAAAATGTGGAGCACTGATCATGGGTCAGGAAATCTCATAGCTGATTATGAGACCTTGGCAAACTCTCTTTCTCCTTTCTGAGCTCATGCTATTCATTTATAAAATAAAGAGACTAGACTAGATAATCTCAAATGCTTCTTCAAGCTCTGTATATCTTCTAAATATGTGGTGTAGATGATAAGATTTCTATTGGGAGATTTTTCTCTTTTTTTAAGGGCCTAGCAGTTGCCATGGATTAGAAACAAAATCATTAAACCTGCCTTCTCATCAAATGTTGACCATGCATGCTACAATTCTGTTGAACTCCCTGCCCGCCCCCCCAGCCCTCAGACCCTGTGACCATAATGAGATTCACACATTTGTCAGGTGCTGAGGTCACCAGGCTTTGGCCTTAATTTCACCAGGCCTCAACACATGGAAGCTGTCCATTATTTTTTCACACATGTATTGCCTCTTACCTAATCTTTCTAAAGGAAATATAACATTATAATGTTTAGAGTGAAGGAAGAAGAAAGTAGAAAGAGAGTGGAGAAAAACAGAATTTGAAAAATAGTTTTCCAAAAAAGATAAGAATAACAATGTCATTAAACCAAAAAGTTGATCTGGATTTGGGAGACCATTCTCATGAATATCTGCAGTGTTGTAGGTACAACACACACACACACCCTTACCAGTCTGATCTGAACACAAATACAAGGTTTACAAGGGAAGCATATTTGTCGGGTACCAAAAAGGTGGTAATTAAATTCATGGGATATGTGCACATTACAGAAAAACCAGAATCTCGGCAGCCAAGACCTTATAAAGTAGCTGATCATCACCAACACCATAATTAAGCATGAGTCTGAGGAATGCACGCCAGGCCTCCTCAGACTTGCCTAGCATCAGGTGAGAAAGCACCATAATTATGTGTCATATCTGGGGCCAACTATAAAAGTATAGGTACAGAGGGAAATGTCGTCTCAACTCTCTGTGCCCTTTGAGGTGAATTCAGGTACCTGTTTGTTACCTTAGAGAAAAATAGTAAATCTTAACTGAGTTAAAATTAAAAAGAAAAAAATATCAGGAAAAATTCACAAATGTGGAATAAAGCAAAATGTTCCATCCACCTTAGTAAAAACCTTAAGTGATATTCTAAGTGAAAAAAATGAGTAAGTTATCATCTAAGATGTAAATTAAATTAATAAGTGAAATTAATAAGTAGATGGGGGGAAAAAGCTCTGGTAGGGTAGTGCCTAAGGCACTTGACTGCTAACCAGAGGGCTGGTGGTTCAAACCCACCAGCCACTCCTTGGAAGGAAGGTTGGGCAATCTACTTCCGTAGTGATGCTGCCTCGAAAACCCAAGGAGGGGTTGCTGTGAGTCGGGTCTGACTCGACGGCACATAACAACAGCAACATGACAACATTAGAAAAGAGCTTAAAAAAAAATCATCACAAAGAAAGTTTTTCTCAATTGTATGCTATAAATTTTGTTAAGTATTTTCATTACTTTACTTGAAAAGTATTAATTCTATTAATATCTGAGCAGTAAGCAAAGCAAGGGTTATTAGGCCTTTGTGTGACCTTCGATAAACTGAAATCCTGAGAGGTGAAGTGACTTCCCCGAGATTTCACAGCTCCTAATGGACAGAGTTGGAACTGAAGCTTGAGCCGTCTAAGATCTGATCAAGTATCTCTTTCACTCTTCCACACCATCCCCTGGGGTTGGAGGTATATTGAGTTATTTCTTGCTTCTGTAAGCTCTTAGCTAGAAAAAGCTAACATATTTATATTGGATTTGGATTTAGAACAAATTTTTAGTGCCTACAGAATGTCATGCCATGTATTCTAAAAAGCACTTTCACCTACTTAATTCAGTTTCACTTTTGACTCTCTAAAAACTTCCCAATAAAAGCACTTATTTAAAATTCTTTTTTTCCAACATCATGTGTAAGCATTCTAATATATTCCAAAGTGCTGATGCACAGTGGTTTCACTTGGGGGGGTGCAGACCATACCAGGTGACACTGTGACACCAAAATGACTTCCCATAAAATTTTGTGCAGTGTTTCAAATGAAACTTATTATTTCTTTTTAAAAATCCATGTAGTTAAACAACAAAAACATTTTTCATAAGTCCAGTTTCCACCCACTTACATCTATCAATACACCTACAAGGTTAAAACTTTATGCTAATTTACTTTTCGAACCTTTGAATGCACTCAGTCAGACCTATCAGTATTATCTAATTACAATGAGGCTTCAGACCTTGTGTTTTCATCTGTACTGGTTTCCTCTGCACATACCACAAGCACACTCTGTTGTTTTCGTTGCCGCCAGTGTTTTTATAGTTGCTGATTTTGTCAAATTTTCTGTTGTTTTAGCTACAATATTTCGTAAGTGGGAGCTCTGTGGCAAAGTGCCTAAGGCATTTGACTGCTAACCAGAAGGCTGGCGGTTCAAACCCACCGGCTACTCCTTGGAAGGAAGGTTGGGCAATCTACTTCCATACTGATACTGCCTCAGAAACTCAAGGAGGGGTCGCTATGAGTCAGAATTGACTTGATGGCAGTGAGTCAGCCTGGTATTGTGGTAAGTAGTATATCAATAACTTTTTTGTGAATGAAATAGCAATCAAAGGAAAAGAAGGAGAAAAATCAAAACAGGCTTCTACTCACTAATTTTGCTGTAACTAAAAATGTAATTCATTGTAAAGCAATTTTTCAAAACAATTTTGTTGTAGTATTTATGTAATCTAAGAAATATTACATTTAAGCAATTCACAACTATATCTGTCACATAATGTTCTATGATTAAAATTGAAAATAAAAGTTACTAAAGATTATCTGTATGGTCTGTATGGGATGAGGTCCATGGTGTGTGTGGGGGGGTGGAAACATTATACTGGGTGACACCAACCCAAGTGATGTCACTGTTGATGCAGTGAGTCTGTAATAATGAAGTGTTACAGTAATTAGATCTTTAAAACCACCTCAACATCAGAGTCCTGAGTCTGAGCCTTGGTTCCACTGATCATTATCTTGTGACCTTAGGCAAATGTTTTAACCATTCCAAACCTCAGTTTCTAATCTGGAAAACCTACCATTGAAAACACATGAAACTACCTGCCACATAAATTATCAGCAATTTTTAATCCCCTCCTTTTCTTGCTCCGAAACAAAACAAAACAACAACAAAGAAGCCAAACCTGTTAACATTATGTTGGTTCCAACTCATGGCAACTCCTTTTGTTACAGAGTAGAATTAAGCTCCGCAGGGTTTTTTGGATATAATCTTTACTAAAGCAGATTGCCAGGCCTTTCTTCTGAGGTGCCCCTTGGCTGGTTTAAACATCCAACTTTTCAGTTAGCAGCTGATTACAAAGTTTTTGCACTGTTGTTGTTGTTGTTATGTGCCGTTGAGTCGGACCCGACTCATAGCAACCCCTCTTTGGGTTTTTGAGGCAGTATCACTACAGAAGTAGATTGCCCCATCTTGCTTCCAAGGAGTGGCTGGTGGGTTTGAACCGCCAGCTTCCTGGTTAGCAGTCAAGTGCCTTAGGCACTATGCTACCAGAGCTCCCTTTGCACTACCTAGGGATCTCTTTTCTTGCTCTAGGATCCTTAAAATTTAGCTTATTGGAATAATGAGTAAATTTCTAAGTTCATTGTGCTCAAAAACCCTTGACCATTCCATTGGTTGACTTTTTATTCAGAATCTTCATGCTCTACCATCCATTCATTCATAAGTATTTATATACAGTCACTGTTCCAGGCATAGGACATACAGTGGTGAAGAAAACAGACAAAGTCTTGATCTTCTTAGAACTTGCATTCAACATAATATGCAGGCTCTTGGCTTTGGTCGGTATTTATGCACATGGAGGGTGAAATGTTTGGTGAGTTATTCTCTTGGTAAAACCCTGAAGCTCACCCTGTGGCTTATTCTCATCAGATACTACCTGGTAGACTCATTTCCCCCAAGGCCAAGACCAGATCCCTAAAAGGCAGGCTCTGTGACACACAAGATAATATTCAGCACCTACTACGTGCTCCTTTGCAGCCACTAAGGCAGCCAGGTGGTCGTTTACTTCCAGAGGACCGTGGGCACTGGGATCATATCCTTTAAACAGTCACATCTGATACTTCCACTAACTTGGGAGGATTTGGAGGTGACTTGTTGTTCCTGACAGCTTGCCCAAAAGTTGGGTTTATCCTTAAATGCTTGGCTGTGACTCAGCCCTCCTGACTTTTTCTGACTGGCAGATGCATTTCCAGCACATGAGAGCTGGTGACAGCTTACATCACCTCAAGGGGCCCAGACCTTCACCAACGTCCTCCCCCTTTTCTCTCTGCCACAAAGTTATTTCCATGTGGCCAGTATGATTGAAAACAAAACAAAAGAGCAACCAAGTTTGCCCAAGTTACATGATCTCCCACAATCTCCTTGATCTTCTCCAGGTTTTAAGCCCTGGCCTGGAGACCTGGTGGACACCTGGAGCCAAGCAGATTGCCAATGGGGGACAAGCAACAAAAGTATCTGTATCTGCATAAGCACACTCATTTTTCATTTTTATTTCCCTTCTCAGCGGCTCCTAACAGAATCCTCTCTAGTTTTGAAAGGTATCTGCAGGAATGCAGAGAACAGAGAGGTGACTCAGAAGATGGTGACCAAGTCATCTGCTTTGCATTGCTGAGTGCATTTTTCACATGTTAGTGGGTGAAACTAGCAATAAAGGGCACCAAATGCTAGAAATAGAACAAAAAGAGATAAAGAAAGAAAGATCTTATTTCCTCTAGAGAAATCTGCCTTGAATCAGAACACTAGTGCTGTAGGAAAAATCATTTTGCTTCTTACAGCTCTCTTTCTGACTCACTTTTTGGAAAGAATGTGCTGCACAGATAAACTTCCCCCTCCTATGCAGCTCTGCTGAAATCTGAACGCTCTAAGTCCTCCTTGTTGACTTGTGAAAGAGATCTCTCTATATTCATTTGGGCTGTGTGCACGTCACATGATACCAATACATTCCAAATGCTGAGATACCAGATTACTGCTTAACCATAGAACAAACCAACAGGAATTTTAATCAAGACAATATCCAATAATGAATAAAGATGGAATGTTTTTGGAGGGATTCCAGGATACACATTTGGGAATTTTTAATCTTGCTCGTCTTTGAATCGAGTGAAAATATTTTAAACTTTTCTGACCATGCCATTTCAAGCTGAATCCAGAAACTAACTACTACCTAAGGTATTAAAGCATTTAATCTACACAGACATTGAATTTTCCAAATCAAGGCCAGTAATTGATACCAGATCAAGTGAAATATGAATCAGCAGACAAGTTCCTTTAAACCCAGTGTTTAAGCTGAATTATTTTATCATATGAAAGATGAAAAGAAATCAGGATAATATTGATCAGTAAGTGACAAGGTTACTGTTTTTAATAATACTATATTTTATCATTTATTGTGTTAGACTGTTTGTATTCAGACATGGTTTATTTGTCATAGTTCATCAGATTGCTTAATCCAACCATAATCAGATATTAGAGGCTAAATATTTATCATGAGTTTGAAAGTTATCTGAATCAACAATAAACATATGAGAAACTTTTTTTTACCATAATTACAATCAGCTGTAACTTACCTGAAATGTGAATTGTAGCAGTATTTTAATTGTCTTTGAGAGAGAGATGGCAATCAGACTACATCAACCAGTTGCTATCAAGTCAATTCTGATGCATGGCGGCCCCACATGTACAGACTAGAACGGTACTCCACAGGGTTTTCAAGGCTGTGATTTTCAGAAGCAGATCACTAGGCCTCTCTTCTGAGGTGCCTCCATGTGGCTTCTACCCATCAGCCTTTTAGTTGGTAGCAGAGTGCTTAACTGTTCCTGCCACCTGGAGTCTCCATAGTAAAAGATAGTGGCCTAATAAGTTTGAAGGTCTCAGGGCCAGTGGGATTCCTCTTCCTGTTTGGATAAGACTTCCCACTCCCACTCCACCCCAACCACCACCAAATGGAAACCAATTAAGGTTACCCTTCCTCAAGGCTACTTTGAACATTTGTGTTTGGGTCTTTTAAAAAGACCAAGTGATGGTTGGAAGAGAGATGCTAGAGGGGGGACATAGATTAAATGTGACATGTTTCACTATAAGAAAGGTATTTTTAAAGAACATGCAGTAGATCAAAGACTTCACTGCCCTTATTTTTATCTTAACACACCTACTAAACCTACATTTCTGCTGATGAGTGAAATTCTAGCTTCTTGGCAATCCCCAGCCCCTAAATTGATACATCATCCAGCAGCACTAAAATGTTGGTTTTGCATGATTAAAAGTGTGGGTGCACCGTTTCACTGGGAGGAACAAGAGCTGTAGTCATTTAAAGTAAGTCAAAACTAAACAACGAAAATGAGAAAAATGGCTTGTGTAATTGCCTGGTTGGTTGTCTCAATATCCTAGATGAAGGCGTGATTAGGACAGAGTTCTGAGCAGGAGAATTTTCAAGGGACTGGATGCTAGTCTTCAGACAGGCTCTCTTGCACACCCGAGTGGGTCTCTGATTTGGGTGGGAAGGAAAGAGAGAAGGTTGAAAAAGCATTTCTGAAGTCATCTTGGCCAGTAATTGATCAGTGTTCATTTTATATATATATATTTAAAAAAAAAAAAAAAAAAGGAATGATTGTCAGTGGCATCACTGGTGTGTTGGTCTCACCCAGTGTGGTCATTAATATCACCCGCCCCATTAACCTCTCCTGTACCAGGTCATACAGAATCCTTAATAATGTTTTTATCTATTTTAATCATAGACTACTATGTGATCTAGTTATGAATTACTTAAATGTAATATTTTTAGATTATATGAATACTAACAACAATTATTTTGTAAAGTCTTTCTACATTGAATTACATTATTAGTTTCAATCTTATTAGTAAATGAATAGAAGTCTTTTTTTATTTTTCTACTTCTTTTCTTTTCATTGTTATTTCATTCTCAAAACGATTATTGATATAGGTTCACAAATACAATTTATCACAACATTGTACCTAAAACACTAGAAAATTTGACAAAATCAGTGACAATGAAAACAAGTGTGTATTATAACATGTGCACACTAATACCAAGTGATTAGACACATCATTGTAATTGGGTAATAATGACAGCTCTGACATGAATGAATTAAACCAAACCAAATTCACTGTCATTGAGTCAGATCCAACTCATAGCGATACCTCCTTTTTGTTCCCAAGGCAGTGTCACTACAAAAGTAGATTGCCCAACCTTCCTTCCGAGGAATGCCTCATGGGTGCACTTAGAAAGTTCAAAAAGTAAATTACCATAGAATTTTACCCTTATAGATATATTGATACATGCAAGCTGAGCGTACAAAAAACTTTTTGTTTTTTAACTATGTTGTTGTTGTTGTTGTTATGTGTCGTCGAGTCGGACCCAACTCATAGAGAATACTCCTTGGGTTTCCGAGGCAGTATCACTATGGAAGTAGATTTGCTCCATCTTCCTTCCAAGGAGTGGCTGGTGGGTTTGAACTGCCAGTCTTCTGATTAGCAGTCAAGTGCCTTAAGCACTATGCTACCAGAGCTATAGGGATATTTAAATTTAAAATAGCAAATTTCTGCTAAAACATTGCAAAACAAAATTTTACAGTCATTTTGTGATCACCTCTTCTGACAGAGTCACCCAGCACAGTTTGCACCCCTTGCACTGCTCTAGTGACACTACTGATGATTTTCAATCATCTTGAACATCTACAGACTTTATCTGGATATCCTGACCAACCATTTCAAGTAAAACCTAGTATCTGTAGTGAAAGTTAAAAGGCTGAATAACTGTAAGGCATAGAAGAAACTTATCAAAGAAGAGAATTTACAGTATTCCCAAAGACTGGGAGAAGCTAATAGAGTTATATATGTTTTAAGAGGTAGATACAATCACGTGTGCACAATATAAAACAGAAGGTTCCTAATGATTGGAAAAAGGAGGGGGGAAAAGCGATTTGGTAGTAGCTTGGTGAACTTTGGCTGAACTTCTCTGTTTGGCAGGCTCTAGTGCGGACAGTCTAGGATGAGGCATTAGGGCTTGCATCTGAGAAGTTGACATCAAGCAGACAGCAAGACATGATATCTTATTTTCCTGAGCCATGCTGACATAAATTGAACTCCCCTTATTATTTTCTTATGCTAGTAAAGTTGCACTTGGAATTTAAGCATTTTGTGTGCAGATGTTGAGGGCCGAGTTGGTTTAATTTAAATAATTTGCAGATTGTTTAGTAGCACTGCAAAGACGGCAGTGTTCTTTATCTTGAGTTCAATTTTATGAGCTGTGGTTTCTGATCTTCTGCAAGGTAAAGCTGAAGCATTTATAGACCTGAGTGCTCACATATCCTGCTGTTGCTGCTCCTGCTGCTGCTGGCAGATTTATAATTGAAGAAAATAGAGAGGTCCCCAATATTGCCTCTAATTTGCCAAGTTTTTATCTTTTCTTGGTTCTTCACTGTAGAAAAAACAAAGTGCCTTCAGAAGCAGGGGTTGGATGAGGGCTAGAAGGGAAATGGATTAAGATAAATAGTAAAGTATCAAAATTAAAAATCAAACATAATGAGGACTGACTTGTTATAAAATACTTATTCTCATCTTTCTGGCTTTTGAATCACTTGGCTTACAATTTTTCTGGGCCATGGCAATTACACATTTGCACTGTTTATGCAGCCCCCTTCCCCATCAGACATTTCTTTCACTGATGTTTACTTACCCAGTTTTTCTAAAGATTATATGTGACCTCCCTGGAGCTCCAGCATAGATGCCTGATTGTATTCTCATTTATATAAGAGTCGGCTGCCTGTATTTTCTAGCATAGGATTTGTTTGCCTAACTAGGCCCCACATACTAAACAATACAAGGGAATGCATCTTGGAAGAAAGTAAGATGTCAGTGTACATTACAACCCCCCTGGGGTAAATGGAGAGCATTCATGAAGGACTAAAGAAATGTGTTTTATAATGAAATGTACCTCATATAATTTATGATTCAATACTCAGAGATGAGTTTTTCTCTTTGGGAGTGGATGTCTGTATGAGAGAAACAAGAAAGTGTATGATTGTATAAAATTCTTAATAATGATCTGGGGGAAAAAAATGTTCTTTCCAGATTGGGCAATGACCAAAAGCGATTTGCATTGGCCTCTAAGAGCTTCTGGGGAGGATGGGGAGCCTGTAGTTTGTCTACTGGGTGTGGTCATGGCTTTGACCTTAGACACCGAGTCTATTATCTCCCCTCATAAAGGCAAGGGGAAGGAGAAATACCCAGAAGAAGGTGGATGGTGTAAGGGCATTGGGGGAGGAGGGCCCTCCTTCATCTGGGGCTCTCTCTAAGTTTTCTTTCCCAAACCAGCCTCAGCAGTGATGTATTAAGTTGAAAGACAAAAAACAAGCCCATCTTTAGAGTTAAAAGTCTTGGCCTGTTGGTCCAGGATCTCTATTTTCTCCCTTGTGATGAACAAAATAGAACTCCCGCCAAATCCATTTTTTTTGCTTTGTTTTGTTTAAGAAAAGAAAATACAAATAAAACACTTTTTTTTTTTTAATTTTTGCTGTCATATTGAAAAACTTCATCAGGGGCCACCTCAATTTGACTCTTTGGATAGGAATCAAGACATCTACAGTACAAATGAGGCCAAAGTGACAAGAATAACAGTTTATTATAAGATTTTAGAGTTGAAAGTGATTATAGAAATAATTTAATCGAAGCCCCTCATCATTCAGATAAGACTCCTAGGAAGGTGAAGTGACTTAGCCAAGGTCACATAGCTTATTATTGGTATAATTAAGTGCAGAAGCCAGGGCTCCTAAGGCCCTGTCCAGTCCTCATTCCACCACGAGACACTAGGCATTTTCTGGTTCTGCAGGAATCTTGTTTCTTAGCCACACCAAAGAGAGACAGAAGTCTCGATGCTACACCACAAAAGAAAGTCCACAAATTCTAACACAACTTTGCAAGTGATTTGCTGTATAAATCCTCTTCTTTGCCACCATACCCAAACCAGGAAAACTCAAACAAAGCCCCATATGGCAAGAGCAGTGGCATGAGTTGAAGGATTCACACTCACCTAGAACCATCAAATGGGACAGATCCTAGCTCTCTCCCCTACCACTAACCACTTTCCTACAAACTGACCCTGTGCTACTATGTTACTAATAATTCAATTCAAGCGATCAGGAGTGGAGGAATTTGGAGAATAAATCAGGGAAATACAAAGCCCATATGAGTATGTTACTAAGATAATGAGTCAATTCTGACTTTGCTCCGTCTATGGGACTACCATCCCTAGAAGCTGTGGAAACTGTTCTCGGGACCATCTCTGGTGGGAGAAAGGAGGAAAAACATATCCACTGGATCCCATCTCCCAAAGGTCAAAGATTTGTGTCACAAGCATTAGCTGCTCTGTGCTCTGACTTGTGCATGTGTAGTATGAACACTGAGCAGGGGCCCAAAATTGCATCACAGAGAAGCTCTTGGACTGGAGTCAAGAAATGTGTGCCATCTGTTACAGGTGAGGCACCATTGGATATAACCCTCCCAGAGTTGAAATAAGAGGCAGGTGAGACCAAGTGGGCCTGAAGTGTTATATATGTGTTGTTTGATCCACCTAGAGAAGTAAATCCTTGCCTTTAACTCCCCCTTCCACTCTTTATTAAGAGCTCTGGTGGTGCGGTGGTTAAGGCATTTGGCTGCAAACCAAAAAATTGGTGGTCTGAACCTACAAGATTCTCTGTGGAAGGAAGATGAGGCAATCTGCTTCCATAAAGATTTACAACCTTGGAAACCCAATGAGTTCACCATGAATCAGAATCAGTTCAAGGGCAATGAGTTTGGTTTTGTTTCACTCTTTATAGGAGCCCTGGTGGTAAAGTAGTTAAAGCGCCCAGTTGCTAACCAAAATGTCAGCAGTTCGAACCCATGAGCCACTCTGTAGGAGAAAGATGTGGCAGTTTGCTTCCATAAAGATTTATAGCCTTGGAAACCAGTTTTATTCTGTCCTATATGGTAGCTATGAATTAGGATCAACTAGATAGCTGTGAGTTTGGTTTTGATGGGTTCTATTCTTTATACATATCATGAAGATGTAATCCTCCATATTAGAGTTTTGTGAATCATTATGTATGAGAGAAAAATTCTAAAGGTGAAACATAGTGAAAACCACAAGACCAGCTGATTGCTATTTTCTTACCCACGCTAATAATCTATGGGTTCAATGAGATTATTAATAGGAGTGGAAAACCAAGGCAAATATGTGATTCCCAAAGAATTTTTCCGTGGAGGCATGAATACTTCAAGAACATTTAAATAAGTTCTGGGGTATCAGAGTCTTATGGACAATTGGAACAGATTCCTAACTCAAAAGATTACTATCATGAAGAAGACTTGTACCTTCTCCCCATCACTTCCCTTGGGTGCCTCAATCAGAGACAGAAACCCAATGTGAGAGCTGTGAGTCCTTTGGAAGGTATCATGGAGTTTAAGCACCTCTTCCTCATTTTACAATGGGGAAACCTATGTCCAGAGATAAGAAATTACTTGCCCAAAGTCATAAGGCAAGTTAATGGTAAGCAACCAGGAACCTTCCTTGCTTATGGATCTGTGTGACCCATGGAGCTGACCCAGGGCAGTCAATATGTTCTCCAGTCTAGACATAGTATTCTGTAATATTGGTAAATGAAAATCCATGTGAGAAGAAGATTTTTTCTTTTTTTCTCTTTTCCCTTCAATAGAAAGAAAAGTAAACCTTATGATGTCACATAGATGGGACAGAGCTAGAGCACCTGAAAAGCAGCACCCCTAGTTCTCTCCTCCTCAAAATGTTGACAGTCAATGGATAGGCAAATCTAAAGCTACTCTGATAACTCATGCCTTTTTCCCTGGCCCACAAAAGGCTGGCCTTTAGCAATGGAAAGGTTTATATGTGGAAAGGTTTATATAGAGAGTTGGGAACAGCAAAACAGGAAAGACATCATGAACGTGTGGATTGAGACTAGAAGAAAATTGAGATGGCCATAGACCATTTCCTGTAATGGGCTCTGGTGGTAGAGGGTGGGGAATGAGCTAGGCTACAGCATCTTGGAAACCCAATCAAACAAATAATTGGGCATCAGATTTATAAACTGGAAATGAAGGCTAGCTGGCACTTGGCAGTTAACTGACAGCTCTTGGTTCCTTGCAAGGCTCTCACTTACCACTCTGTCAGGAGGTCCTAAAATAGGATGGCATGTCTCCTCCATTTCGGAGGACAAAGAAGAAGCTACAACTCATTCAGCCAAACAACTTCCAACCCAATGAGAAATTCACTCTCAAGCCTTGGGAACTTCTAATCATGTGTCAGTTTATCATACTGTGGTGGCTACATGTTGCTACAGTTCTGGAAGCTATGCCACAGTTATTTCAAATATCAGCCAGGTCATCCATGATGGGCAAGTTTCAGTAGAACATCAAGACTAAACAGACTAGGAAGAAAAGCCTAATGATTTACATTCAGAAATTAGCCAGTGAAAACTCTACAGATCACCACAGTGTATTGTGCAATATAGTGCTAGAAGATAAGCCCCCTAAGTTGAAAGACAGTCAAAATGCATAGTGGCTGCAAAAATGGATTTGAATATACCAATGATTATGAAGATGGGACAGAACCAGACAATGTTCTGTTCTGGGTTGTACATGAGGTCTCCATGACACAGAGCTGACTTGGCAGCAGTTAACATCAACAACAACAATCCTCAGGAAACATTTACTATGATAGTGAACTGGAAAGAGCATGGCTTTGGACAATAGGTCAAACCTTGGGACAAATTCTAATCCCAACATTTAAGTTTGGTGGAGCTGCCTTCA
Organism: Orycteropus afer afer; assembly: GCF_000298275.1. Classification (NCBI taxonomy): domain Eukaryota; kingdom Metazoa; phylum Chordata; class Mammalia; order Tubulidentata; family Orycteropodidae; genus Orycteropus; species Orycteropus afer. The sequence goes on from NW_006921591.1 coordinate 13,987,331, forward strand.
TGGTAGACATGGAGGTCCACCACCCAGACCCCACTTCACAAGAGGACTTGTGGGACCATGACCCTCCTGGGGTAACCGCATCTGGTGACTAGTTCAGATGTAGGTGAAACTCCCGGTTTTCAGCCTGGAGTAAGACAATTCTGATGGGCAAACTCTTTCCAGAACTTTCCACTGCATTATCAGAGGTTTTCCTGGCCCTACGTTGCAGTTAAACTTCTCCCTCTGCCCAATCCTTTTTCTTTTCCTTCCTTTTATAAGTGTTGATCTCTAATAAATATATACCAGAAGCCCTGGTGACACAATGGTTAAGTGCTCAATTGCTAACCGAGCTAACTGAAGTTTAAAACCACTATCCGTTCCACTGGAGAAATGACCTGGTAATAAAGATTACCGCCTAGGTGACCCTATGTGACAGTTCCAGTCTGTCTTATAGAGTCAGTATAAGTCAGAATCTACTCAAAAGCACAGGAATATCACAAATATATACACTCAAAATTCTAGCACCTGTTTCTAGACAACCCAACCCACAACACCTCACAGAGCTTCATCAGATCATTTCTGAAGTTTGAGCAACAGTGCTTTTTCCACAAGACCATTGCAGAGAGTAAATGAAAGAGTGGTTATAGAGCACCCATCACCATGGCTGGTACATAGGACACGCTTATTAAGAGCTAGTTCTCACTCCCTTATCCCCTTCAAAAGCCACTACAGAGGAATGTTTTTACCATTTGGTTGGCCCCAGCCTATTGATAGTGCTTCTTGGAATGACCACAGCACTGCCATTACCTCAGCCAAGAAATGGGCTGGCAAGTTTTTCAAAGAGAAGGGCGAGGAGAGATGGACTCTAGTGTTCAGCACACAGAGCACAGAAACTTCAGCCACATAAACTGCAAAGAAACCTGTTTGAAACTCAATCCACTGAGTCCAACCCACTGACTGTTTATTTCTAAAAATATAATGGATTAAATTAATTTGACAAAAATGTAGTCTCACAAAGTCTTGATCAGAACCTCTTTCTACCTTTGTCTTCAGACTCAAGATACTTTTTGTATCAAAATAGTTGCTGGAGGACTGCTTTTCCTGAGAATGCCCCCATTAAAACTGGGCCAGGAAAAAGCAAAAGAGTCAACCAAAAGAAGGTGAGTCCAGAATAGAAATTTCCACCACACAGTAGTTCTTGGGTCACTTCCAGACTAATTTAATAAAGGAAACAAAATTTCCATCTGATAGCTATTAAAGCAAGGGCGTTAAAAGAATTATTGGTAGTTTTCTAATTCCATGTGTCCTCTCAGTATATGTGCAAGAATAGAAAGTGTAATGGGCATTAGCATGCCCTGTAATCTCAGTGATGGAGACATGTCCCAGGGGCCTGAGAAACCTCCACACTCCTCTCTCCTACACAGGGGCTGCTGTAAGTGGACTTACTCTTGAGCTTCAGCTGGAATGAAGATGTCAATAATTTAAGGACATTAAACTTGGAAAAAATCTGCCCAAGCCCCTATTTGTGAATTGTATTTTGTTCTAGAGATTTAACAGAGATTCCACCAAGGGAGAAAGACATTAAGAGAAGGACAGATAGAGGAGTTTGTCCTTAAAGTCCTTGGAAAATAAAGTTAATCAGTTACTTAATGACATTGTTGCTATTGAGTCTATTCTGACTCATACTGACCTTCTAGGACAGAGTAGAATCACTCCATAAGGTTTCCAAGGCTGTAATCTCAGTAGAAGAAGGTCTTAGACTGCCACATCTCTCTCCTGCAGAGTGGCTGGTAAATTCAAACCACTGACCTTTCAGTTAGCAGCCAATCACTTTAACCACTGCACCAAGAGAGCTCCTTCATAATTACATTCCAAACCAAGCTCACTGCTGTTGAGCGGCTTCAGCTTACAGTGACCCCTCCTTGGGTTTCCGAGGAGGTAGCTCTATAGAAGTAGATTGCCCAATCTTCATTAGGAGACACAAAATGAAAAAGATTGTCAGCTCAGCAGTGTGGAACAAGGAGAGGTTATGTTAGGTAGCAGAAAATTGAAGAAACTTGGGAGAGAGTTAACTTTGGTAAGGAAAAAAAAAATTCCAGACAGAAACTCAGAATTAGAAATCTTACTTGGAAGAGTCAAGGCTCAGCCATCAAAATTTGGCCTCATCAGGCAAAAGGAGCAAAATACTTTTGAGGGATGTGATTACAAAGTAAGAATGGAGGAAAGGTTGACCAGTTGATGAAGCCTTTCTTACTAAAGTGTAAGGGGGCAGTTATTCTACTGGAAGAATACTGAACAGGAATTCAGCTACGAGACCACTGTCAAGAGGCTCACCTAAAACCACAGTATTGAAACAAGACTGCTCACATCCAAGATTCTTTAGGGGGAATGGTCTGTATGGAGCTATGGGGAAAATAGATTGGGAATGAAGTAAAAAGGGTAGAGGTGGGAAGAGAAAAGTCAGAATTCTATAAATTACTAAGGAAACCACAAATAAGATTTTAAACAAAGGTATGTGATAGTTTCCTCACATTTCCCAAAAAAATACAAAGTTTATGGCAGCCCCAATAGTTCCTGGCATACTTGGAGGCACATGGAGCAGGGCAGAGTCAAAAATGTCTCCCAGAACCTCTATATGCCAGGCAAAATACAGAGCTCTTGGTAATGTGCCAATGTAGCACATGAAGAAACTGGCGTGTGAAAAGATGGGGTTACTTGTCTACCTTCACTGGCTTTAGCTGAAAAAAGCCAGAGAGGAATCTGAACCTAGGTCTCCTCCTGCCAGATCCCATATTCTTATTTAAACCCTGTTCTGACTCTCTTGTGGGCTTTGTAAGACAAGAAAAGAAGCAGATTGCATGGGAAAGGATCTCATAGGCCAGAACAAGGACCCTACAGCAAAATAACCAACCCCGCGTGAAGAGAGCAGAAAGATGGAAAAAGTTTTCCTGTTGTCCAATCCTAACACAAAGATGTATGATGAAGTTTCCTCTCCCCATTGGGAGCTCAGACTAGAAGGGGAATTGGCTGAAACATCTGGCTCATGAAACCAGAGTTCTAAAGGAAATTCCAGCTGTCAGGAGCCCCAGAATGAAAGGCAGACAAGGATCTGAGCATCTTTGTTTGGTTTCCCATCATTTGCCCAGGGCTGCCCACTGACCTCCATCCCTAGAAGGATGGTTTTTCTCTGAGGTGTGTGTGTGTGTGTGTGTGTGTGTAAGTAGCCAAGTCAGGGGGAAGCAATTAGGCAAAGAAAAGCTCAAGGTAGAGGGTCTGATCACAGATAGCTACATTGAGAGACACACTGAATGAAGATGTTCCTTGGGGGAGAGGGAAGACCAGGCATCAGGAGGGAGATCGAGGGCGACCCTGGGCCCTCCTTCACAGAGGCAGGGAGCAATCACTCACTTGTCAGGGAGTTTCCAGGGGGCAGAAACGCAGACCGTGGGCTGTGCCAGCCCATAATTACCCACTCCCTTTCCTGCACTTTTAAACTTCTGTGGTAGGTGTTCATCAGAAACTCATTTCCAATGAAATAGTCTAACTTTTCAAAATTAATATGTGCTTGTTAGCTCTGCCCTAAGTCAATGTATCATGTTAATTACATTTGGCAATATGGAACGGTGTGTTTGGGAAAGCAAGTTGGTGCAGGAAGCTTGTTATGACTGATGAGTGTCGGAAATGTTTCGGGAGGCGGCTTTGGGGCAAATGTGGGGCATCTTCTGGGCCCAACGCCAGTGGGTCGGGCTGAGAGCACCAGGCTGCCATTCATTTCCATGAGTCAGTGTGCACTGGACCACTTACAGGCTGAGGCTCCCATTTCTTAACTCCTGGAAGCCTTGTTGTTGTTGTTGTTGTTATGTGCCGTCGAGTCGGCCCCAACTCATAGCGACCCCTCCTTGGGTTTCCGAGGCAGTATCACTACAGAAGTAGGATTGCCCAACCTTCCTTCCTAGGAGTGGCTGGTGGGTTTGAACCACCAGCCTTCTGGTTAGCAGTCAAGTGCTTTAGCCACTATGCTACCAGAGCTCCTCCTGGAAGCCTTACAAGATGGCAAATAGAAAAGTTCCTGGGTCGTAGTAGGTAGGTGCCTACTATGCATTGAATTGTGTCACCTCAAAATATGAGTTGAAATTCTACCCCCCTATACATGAAAAAAGGAAGGTTGAGTAATCCTACTTCTGTAGTGATACTGCCTCAGAAACCCAAGGAGGGGTCGCTATGAGTCGGGTTTGACTCGACAGCACATAACAACAACACACATGAAAAAAAAGGAGCTCTAGTGGTGTTGTGGTTAAAGCATTGGGCTTTAACCAAAAGGTCCGCAACTCGAACTCATCAGCTGCTCCAGGGAACAAAGATGAGGCAGTCTGTTTCCACAAAGATTGACAGCCTGGGCAGCCCTATGGGGCAGTTCTACTCTGTCCTATAGGGTTGTTAGAGTCAGAATTGAGTATACCCATGACAATGGGTATACTGGTGGATGTAATCCCATTTGGCAATAAGGTTTTCTTTGTTATGTCAACTAAACCACAGCAGTGTAAGGTGTGTCTTAAACCTAATCACTTTTGAGATACAAAAAGAGCAGATTAGGCACAGAGACAAGCAAGCACAAATCGGGGAATATAGATGCCACTTGGAGATCGCCAAGGAACTGAGGAATGCTGAAGCTAGAGAGGCTGAGAGAAGGATTTTCCCCCAGAAACAACATAGAAAGAGCCTTCCTCTAGAGCAGATGCCCTAAATTTGGACATCTAGCCTTCTAAACTATGAGAAAATAAATTTCTTTTATTAAAACCACCCACATGTGGTAGTTCTGTTACAGCAGCACCAAGAAACTTAAGACAGGATTCCATACATGGAGTGTACTGAATATCTTCCTTTGGCTCCCCAGATTCACACTCCACCTCCCTTCTGCCCAATGCTAGTCTATGCTTTGAAAGGCTGACCCCTCTGGCTCTCAGTTGGTTTGATCAATAGGAAATACTACCCACAGATGGTAGCCCCAGAAGAACTTTAAGCTAAGACACTGATTCTCCCAGGTGGCACTGCTGTGGTCCTGGCAGATTGCACCTTACAGAGGAGGCCAAAGCTCCTGTCAGACAACCCTTTCCACATAGCTCTGTCTGGCTCTGAAGCCCGGTGGTGAATGTTCCCTCCTCTTGTGGTTTTCCTACATCTTACCCACACCTTTGAAGAAGTCTCCTTATTAAACTCCACACACAAAATCCCAATTTGAGTGTTCTTTAAGCCCTGCTGGGGACCCTGACAGATACTGTAAGTTTACTTCCTTACAGGTCAGCTTGGTGGCAGAGATCTAGGGCTGAAAGAGCTGTCATCACCACTCCTCATAGCATAGCATGTATATACCTGGGCTGGAGGTCACCCAAAGCTTTCCACAAAAAGAACCATCAGGAACAGCCCCATGGGACCAGGAGAATGAAAGGAGAAAGACAGGCTGGAGATTGCTCTAAGAAAGAAAGAGGCTCAGGAAGGGAAGGAAGGTGGCATTAAAGATGTGCTTCTCTCTCTTCTGGCCACTCTGTCTTGCTGGCCGTGATCTACATGACCACACTTCCATTCTCAGGCCTCCACCCTTTGCAGCCCCAAGGTCTGTGTCCCAGAGAAACTTTATTTCTATGTAGTCACATGACTACACTAACACAGCCAGTGGAGAAAGAGACTAGAATGAGAGAGAAAAAAGCTGACATCATTAAGGGAAAACATTAAAAATAGAAATCAGCATTTCAAAAAGTGACTTGAGAGCATATACGTTGTACAGAGCTGGCTCTGCCTTTGGGCAGAATGTGTCCTTGCCCGAGTGCTGTGAATTGAGAGGACACTCCTGAAAGATTCCCTCTCTTTAATGAACTGTCCTTTCTGGAGTCTCAACATGCCTGAATTTATATCAATTGCCATGGAGTCATTTCTGACTCATGGCAACCTCATATATGTCAGAGTAGAATAGAGTTTTCAATGGCTGGTTTTTCAAAAACAGATTGCCAGTTCTTTCTTGATGCCTCTGTGTGGGCTCGAACTTCCAACCTTTCAGTTAGCAGCTGAGAATATTAACAATTTACACCTCCTAGCTACTATGTTTACACCAGTAGAGATTTGTTTTTTTGTTTTTTTGTTTTTTGTTTTTTTTTTTTTCTGAAGGAGTACATATTAAAGGCAAACAAGACTTTAAGAGAGGGAATTGAGAACCTTGTCCCTAGGATCTTCCACAATTCTGAGGAGGCTTAAAGCTGCCTACAGGGGAAAAGGAAACTAAGACAGGGTGGTGTGGGGAGCAGAGGTCCCTCTCCAATCGTAGCACTACCTCTTCTTTCATTTGTTTCACTAGCTAAAGAGAATTTTGGAAAATTACTGATTCAAAAACTAGCATCAAGGTCTTAGATTAATAAATTTATGAGTCTACACCAGGGCTAAGAGACTAGGTCTCAGGACCTGTGGGATTTGCTAGGTGTGGGAGTTTTAAAATGTGGCCACATATTCCTTGACACCCCTCCTGTCAAGATGTGGGTCTTTGTCCCCTCCTCTTGAATGCCCTGGGCCTGCAAAAGACCTGGCCAATGGCATGTAGTGGAAGTGACATTAATGATTTTCAAGACAAAGAAAAGATCTTGCAGCTTCCTCTTTGCTCAGTGGAACATTCCTCTCAAAGCCAAGAGCCTTGTGTCCAATCCCCCAAGACAACCATGCAGGAGAAAACACAAGTAGGTGCTCTGATCAGCCATTGAATTTGAGGCTGGTTTTCTGTCATCATGACCAGGTGCTGGCATGAGTGTGAAGCAGTTGACTCAGATGTGTACCTTCCAGTCCCCAGATACTGTGAAGCAGAACAAAACCCTCTCCACTCTGCCCATTCTGAATTCTAGCATCACAGAGTCAAGAAAACCCAAAAAATTAAGGATATGGAAAAACCAATCACTAACTTTATATGGAAAGGAAAGAGACCTCGAATAAGCAAAGGACTGTTGAAGAAGAAGAACAAAGCAGGAGGTCTCACACTGCCAGATCTCAAAACCCACTATACAGACACAGTAGTCAAAACTGCTTGGTATTGGTATAATGACAAACACATGGACCAATAGAATAGAATTGAGAACCTAGAAACAGATCCATTGACCTATGGTCAGCTGATCTTTGACAGAGGTCCAAAATCATTAATTGGGGAAGAGATTGTTTCATAAATGGTGCTGAAAAACTGGAGATCCATTTGCAGAAAAATGAAACAAGATCTGTACCTCACACCATACACAAAAAATTAACTCCAGTTGGATCAAAGACTTAAATGTGAAACCTAAAACTATAAAATTCCTCAAGGAAAAACTAAGGGCAAATTTAAAGGCCCTAAGGTATGGGATAAATAGACTATCAAGCATAACACAAAATGCACAAACAACAGAAGAGAAACTAGATGAATGGCACCTTCTGAAAATTATATTTTTATATGCTTCCAAAGACTTCTGCAAAAGAGTCAAAAGAAAACCTACAGATTGGGAAAACATATTCGGCCATGACATATCTGACAAAGAACTTATCTCTAGGATTTATAGAAAACTCCAACACCTCAACAACAAAAAGACAAATAATCCAATTAAAAAATGGGCAGGAGACATGAACAGACACTTCACCAAAGAGGATATTCAGGCAGCCAACAAACATATGAATAAATATTCATGATTATTAGCCATTAGAGAGATGCAAATCAAAACAACAAACACCTTTCCCCAGCACTAGTAGCAAAGTTCAACAAGACAGAAAATAACTAATGCTGGCAAGGATCCAGAGAGATTGAGACTCTCGTACACTGCTGATGGGACTGTATAATGGTACAACCACTGTGGAAAGCAGTATAGCAATTCCTTAAAAAGTTGGAATTGGAATACTATTTGATCCAGCCATTTCATTACTAGATATATATCCTAAAAAAGTGGGAGCCAGGACAAGAACAGACATATGCACACCCATGTTCATCACAGCACTATTTACAATAGCAAAAAGATGGAAACAACCTAGGTGTCCATCAACAGAAGAGTGGACAAGCAAACTATGGTGCATACACACAATGGAATATTATGCAACCCTAAATAATAATGTAGAATCTGAAAAGAACCACATAATGTGGATGAACTTGGAGAACATTATGCTGAGTGAAATAAGTCAATCACAGAAGGACAAATATTGTATTAGCCCATTAGTGTAAAAAGTCAAGGAAAGGTTTATGTATGGAAGGAAATTTTCTTTGTTGGTTACCAGGGGTGATAGGGGAGGGGAGGGAACACTGTCAGATAGGTAGAGACAAGTATTGATTTGGGTGAAGAGTGTACAAATATGAGTGATCAACACAGTGGCACTGAGGAAGAGAAAGACATACAAAGGTACATGGGAGGTGCAGACAACAAAGATGAGCCTTTTACACATACACTACTGCATTGTCAGTGAAAGCAAACATTGATCTATGGGTGGATAGATGGGTGAACAGGCTGAACTATTATGTATGTCTATGCAGGGGGAGTGTACCCAAGACCATGTATAGGGTTGGCAGACACTGTTTCTACAAGTGTATTGGTATGTTCTGTAAGAATTCCCAGGTATAGAGTTCCGGCAAGATGGCGAACTAAACACAAGGACTACACAGATGCTCTTCAACAAAGAAAAGGGAAACCAATTAACACAGACACAGAAGATAATCTTGGACCCCTGAGCCTTGAAGGGAAGGATACAAAAGTGGACTAAACCCCAACTAGCAGAAGAATTTGCGTGAAAATACCAAAAAAGGACACACACAGAGCTGCGGTCTGGCAGC
>NW_006921591.1:13999774-14012285 GCF_000298275.1 Orycteropus afer afer
ATGAGACAAAGTATATGTGAACTGCTGTATGGAAAGTGAATTTGCTCTGTAAATCTTCACCCAAATAAAAATAAATAAATAAATAAATAAAAAAGAGAGAGAGAGTACAGAGTAACATGAGATGTAGTCAGCAAAATAAAATAAAATAAAAAAGAATTCCCAGGTATATAGTAGAGCTGACAAGGGACAAGGTTGTAGTCACTTCTTGGTCACAGCCAGCTACCCAGAAGGAAGATGGGGCACTCTACTTCAGTAGTGATATTGCCTCGGCAACCCAAGGAGGGTTGCTATGAGTTGGGTCTGACTTGATGGCACATAACAACAACACAAAACAGCCACCCAGAGGGAGAGAGTAGTTGGACCTGAAGGCTCAGGACCATAGTCACAAGGGACATTGAGCTCAATTGGCATAACATACACACAAAACATTGTTCCACATTCTACTTTGGTGAGTAGAGACTGGAATTTAAAAGCTTGCAAGCAGCCATCTACATGCAACAATAGGTCTCTCCTTGTCCAGAGCAAAGAATGAAGAAAACAAAAGATTCATGGAAACAATTAATCCAAGTGACTGGTACACCATGCAATCCTCAGCCTATATAACCATCAAGAAGAATTAGATGGTACTCAGCTACCACTGTCAACCACTCAAAGGGAGATCTATGTAGGAGATCCTGGATAGAGTAGGAGAAAGATGTGGAACAAAACTCAAAATCATTGAAAAAGGAAAGAAAGGGACCAGGTTCGCTGGTCTGATAGAGTTTGATGGAACTGTGTCTCTCAATCCTATGAGACTATGACCCCCTAGCTGTCCTTCACATATGGAATAGAACTGATTCCTGTGGCTTCCAGCCAAACAAAAGACAGGCATATAAGGTGAACATTTACACTAGATAGATATACTCCTTAGAGAGAACAATCATGGGAGAATGGAAGGGCTGTGTATGCACAGGGAGACAGCTCAGTGGGCAGGAGTGCATGGAGGGAAGGACACAGGGAAGAAGTAACTATGAGGAGGAACTGGGAGGGGAGCTGTTGCATTGTGGCAAATCGTAGTCAATATCATGAGATAAAGTGTATGTGAGCTGCTGAAAGGAAAGTGAATTTGGTCTGTACACTTTCACCCAAATCACAATTAAAAACAGACAAAACAAACCCACTGCCATCAAGTTGACTCCAACTATAGTGACCTCCATTGGGTTTCCAAGACTTTAAATCTTTACAGAAGTAGGTTGCCTCATCTTCCTTCCATGGAACAGCAGGTGGGTTTGAACACCCAATCTTCTGGTTATCAGCCAAATTCCTTAACCACCAGAGCAGAGTCAAGGAACCAACATGAAATGGTGGTCTTGTTCTCCACTGAGTTTGAGCATGTTTCATTACATAGAAATAGATGGCCTGAGCACTTGCTGAAAAACAAAGGGAGACATTGAGGAAGGAAGAGATGAGAGATGAGAAGTGCTTAAAAAAAAAAAAAAAAAAAATCCCCTGGAGGTTTGTTTTCCTGTTCAAGCTCCTTTTGTGCCCTCAACCAAAGCTGCTCAATATTGGACCTCACCCTTTGTCCCTTTGTCCAGTCCTGTATTGGATCTAACTTTGCTATCTGTGTTGTTCTTCACACTCCTCATATGGTCCCTGTCACTCTCTTTTCTCTCTATGAAGAGTGGCCTGCACTCTCCTGGAATACTCTATTCTCCACAACTAAACTCTTGTGGCATCTCATCTAGGCAGTCTTCTCATATCTCCCTGCCTCTCCCTATAGTGTGGTCTTCTCTGTGAGCCTATGACCATCAAAGCTAAAGTATCTTTTTCATTTTTATCCCATACCATCCAGTACCTGGAGCAGCACAGGCACCCTTACTTCATAGTTATTGAATAAATGAATCAATATATAACTTTGTATTTAAGTATATTTTATTTTGTAAGTATAGAATTATATGGTTGGGCAATCCTACTTCCGTAGTGATACTGCCTCAGAAACCCAAGGAGGGGTCGCTATGAGTTGGGGCTGACTCGATGGCAAATAACAACAACAACAACAATTATATATTATATTATATTATATTATATTATATTATATTATATTATATATACCCTCTCTCAACTGTGTAATCTTTCGGATAATTCTTTAACCTCCCTGATCCCAACCATGCCGTATTGACATAATGTAGGTAAAGTGTAAGTGGTAGCTATCATTATTATTATTTCAGCCTGATTTATCAGGAATTGTAGATGACAGTAGTTTAGAAAGATGCAAAGCAAAGGGCAGGAAACTACTAGTTTTTAGGGGGCCCTAAATATTGCATGCAGCCCTAAGACTCAGGCAGGGAAGAAGAGAAAAAGGAAGTAAAGAAAGGGGAGCATAAGCACCTCTCCAGAGGGTCCAGCTGCACCCCACATGTGGAGCTGACCTGAAGAAGCCAACTTGGCCTGCTTTGCTGTGGGTGTGGGGGGCATACCCTTTCTATCTGTGAGCAAGCTGTAGGCCCTCTGACATCTCCCAGACAGTACTATCAGCTTTGAGAACTTAATTAATTACTTAATAATTGCCTTTTGAACCCAGAAATTGCATCACATTCTTTGAGGAAATTTTTCTCGATTCACTGAGTTTTCTGCTCTATCAGCATCTGCAGTTGCCAGTTGTGCCAGGAGTAAGGATGCTAGGGACTGGAACATTATGATTTGGTACAACAGACCAATGAGCCACACTGAGCACTGAACTCAGGTAAAATGAGGCTGGGTAGAGATTTGACTTAGCCAAAGGAGACCCAGGAACCTAGGGATTGAGTAGACCACCAAAACTGTCCTGTTTCCATGTTCCTAACAGGCATGGGGCGTGCATAGCACCCAAAGGACTCAGATGAACCTACGGACCATTCCCTCCTGTGTGCCAGTGACACTGAGGACAGGTCTCTATTCTAACAGGAAATTAGTTAAATCTAAGTCTGTCTTCATTCTTCATTGGATGGTGAGCTCCATAAGGGCAAAATGAGTTTGTCTTTCTTATCTTTGGATATATTCAATGTATGTGTGTTACATTAATTAATGATTTAACTATCATCAAAGAAACATCACTCTGACTACAATTGTGTCTTTGGATCTTTGGACTCTAAACTAGTATGTAGGTATCTTGATAAGTCAATAATCACGATTTTGAACCACAAAATTTAAAAATATAGGATGTCAACAATTGTCTTCCTCTATTCTTCTATAGGAATCTAAGGCCCAAAGAGAAGGCAGATGGGAGGAACAGAGGAAGGGGTTGAAGAAGAGAGGAAGGTTAGAGGGAGGGAGGAAAAGAGGGCAGGCCTAGCATAAGCCACTTGCCCAATGGTTTATATAAGTTATACCATGTGTTGTTGTTGTTGTTGTTATGTGCCTTCAAGTGGGCCCTAACTCATAGCGACCCCTCCCTGGGTTTCTGAGGTAGTATCACTACAGAAATAAATTGCCCAGCCTTCCTTCTGAGGAGTGGCTGGTGGGGTTGAACCGCCAGCCTTCTGGTTAGCAGTCCAGTGCCTTACGCACTATGCTACTAGAGCTCTTGGTAGTATGTAAGATACCATGTAATCTCAAATACCCTGAAAATCCTCTTGCCGATGATCAAACTGAAGCCCAGAGCCCTAAAATAATCTCTTTATAATCACTTAGAGACTAGTAAGTGGCAGAGCTAGGTTTCAAATCCTGATGGGTCTTCTTCAGGGTAAGTTTGATGCACTGAGCTACACTGTCTCTCCAGATGTGACAGCAATGTGTGAGCAAGTTCTGCAGGTCTAAGTAAGCAGTCCCAGGAAAGAATTTGAAAACTCAGGTAAGCTGAAGTTGGAGTAAGATACTTCTTAGCCAAAGAAGACCCAGGGATCCAGTCAACCACGAAAGCTATCAGCTTTCTGCCCTATTTCACAGCCAGAGGCCCACAGACCACTCTGTTCTGTTGTTGTTGTCATTCGGTGCTGTCGAGTCAGCTCCAATTCATAACAACAGAATGAAACACTGCCTGGCCATGCACCATCCTCACAATCCTTGCTATAACCGAGCCCATCATTGCAGCCACTGTTCAATCCATCTCATTGAGGGTCTTTTCCTCTACTGACCCTCCACTTTACCAAGCATGATATCTTTCTCCAGTGAATTGTGCCTCCTGACAATATGACCTAAGTAGGTGAGACAAAGTCTGGCTGTTCTCACTTCCAAGGCTGCACTTCTCCCAGGACAGATTTGTTAGTTCTTCTGAGAGTCTGTGGAACTTCCTATATTCTTCACCAAGTCAAAATCATCAACCCTTCTTCAGGGTAATTCATTGTCCAGCTTTCACACGTATATGAGGTGACTGAAAATACCATGGCTTGGGTTAGGCTCACCTTAGTCTTCAAATAGGCATCTTTGTCCTCCAGCACTTTAAAGAGGCCTTTTGAAACAGATTTGCCTAGTACAATATTCCAGTATTCCAGTGCAGTACAACACCTGATTTCTTGACTGCTGCTTCCATTGGTATTGATTGTGGATCTAAGTAATATGAAATCTTTGACAAATTCAATCTTTTCTCCATTTATCATGAAGTTGCTTATTGGTTCAGTTGTGAGGATTTTCATTTTCTTTATGTTAAGGTGAAATCCATAATACAGAATGAAGTCTTTAATCTTCATCAGTAAGTGCTTCATGTCATTTTCACCATTATCAGGCAAGGTTGTGTCATCTGCATATAGCAGGTTGTTAATGAATCTTCCTTTAGTCTTGATGCCATATAGTTCAGCTTCTTGGATTATTTGCTCAGCTTATAGATTGAATAAGTATGGTGAAAGGATACAATCCTGATGCCCATCCTTCCTGATTTTAAACCATGCAGTATTCCTCATTCTATTGGAACAGCAGCCTCCTGGTCTAGGTGGAGGTTCCTGAGGAGCTCAATCAAGTGTTCTGGAATTCCCATTCTTCTCAATGTTATCATAATTTGTTATGATCCACACAATCGAATGCTTTTGGATAGTCAATAAAATACAATTCAACATCTTTCTGGTATTCTTGCTTTCAGCCAAGATCCATCTGACATCAGCAATGATATCCCTCATTCCACATCCTCTTCTGAATTCAGCTTGCACTTCAAGAAGTTTCCTGTCAATATACTGCTGCAACTATCTTTGAATTATCTTCAGCAAAATTTTACTTGCATGTGACATTAATGATATTGTTTGATAATTTCCTCATTCTGTTGTATCACTTTTGTTTGGAATGGGCATAAATATGAATCTCTTCCAGTCAGTTGGCCAGGTAGCTGCCTTCCAAATTTCTTGACATAGACAAGTAAATGTCTCCAGTGCAGTATCCATTTGTTGAAACATCTCAATGGGTATTCCATCAATTCCTGGACCTTGTTTTCCACCAGTTTCTTCAGTGCAGCTTCAACTTCTCACTTCAGTACCCTCAGTTCTTCATCATATGCTACCTCTTGAAATTGAAATGAACATTGACCAATTCTTTTTTGTACAGTGACTCTGTGTATTCCCTCCATCTCCTGATACTTCTTTCATCATTCAATGTTTTGCCCATAGAATCTTTCAATATTGTGATTCAAGGCTTGAATTTCCTCTTCATTTCTTTCAGCTTGAAAGTAATATGAAATCTTTGACAAATTCAATCTTTTCTCCATTTATCATGAAGTTGCTTATTGGTCCAGTTGTGAGGATTTTCATTTTCTTTGTGTTAAGGTGAAATCCATACTACAGAATGAAGTCTTTAATCTTCATCAGTAAGTGCTTCTTGTCATTTTCACTGTTATCAGGCAAGGTTGTGTCATCTGCATATACATTACTTACTTTGAAACATCTCAATGGGTAAGATGATTGATTTAAAATAGCCAAATACTTTCAGATTACTTCATCAGTAAGTGTTTCAGGTCATTTTCACTTTTAGCAGGCAAGGTTGTACCCAGTGTGTTCTTCTCTTTTGGTTTTCTAACTCCAGGTCTTTGCACATTTCATTACAATAACTGACTTTGTCTTCTCAAGATGTTATTTGAAATCTATTCAGCTCTTTTATCTTGTCATTTCTTCCAATTGCTTTAGCTACTTTCTGTTCAAGAGCAAGTTTTAGAGTCTGTTCTGACATCTATGTTGGTCTTTTCTTCCTTTCCTTTCTTTATAATGACCTTTTGATTTCTTCATGGATGATGTTCTTGATGTCTTCCCATAATTCATCTGGTTTTCAGTCACTGGTGTTCAATGTGTCAAATCTATTCCTCATATGGCCTCTAAATTCAGTAGGATATAATCAAGGTCATATTTTGGCTGTTTTGGACTTGTTTTAATTATCTCTACCTTCAACTTGAACTTGCATATGAGCAGTTGATGGTCTGTTCCACTGTCAGATCCTGGCCTTGTTTTGGTTGAAGATATTGAGCTTCTCCATCACCTCTTTCACAGATGTACTTGATCTGATTCCTGTGTATTCCATCTGGCAAGGTCCACATATATAGCTGTCATTTACATTGTTGAAAAAAGGTATTTGCAATGAATCAGTCATTGGTCTTGCAAAATACTATCAAGTCCAGCATAATTTCTATCACCAAGGTCGTATTTTCCAACTACTGGTGATTCTTCGTTGTTTCCAACTTTGCATTCCAACCACCAGTAATAATAAAAACATCTTTCTTGCATGTTTGGTCAATTTCAGACTGCAGAAATTGGTTATATGTGTGTGTGTGTGTATGTATATATATATGTATATATGTATTTTATATATATATAATACATATATACATATATATATGTATGTGTGTGTGTGTATATATATATATATCTTCAATTTCCTTATCTTTAGCTTTAGAGATTAGTGCATAAATTTGAATAATGGTAGTATTAACTGATCTTCACTGTAAGTGTATGATTAGCCTATCACTGACAACATTGCACTTCAAGATAGATCTTGAAACATTCTTTGTGACAACGAATGCCATGCCATTCCTCTTCAATTTGTCATTTCCAGCATAGTAGATCATGTGGTTGATTGATTTAAAATAGCCAAAACCTGTCCATTTCAGCTCACTAATGCCTAGAACATCAAACTTTATGTGTTCCATTTCATTTTTGACAACTTCTAGTTTTCCTAGATTCATGCTTTGTACAGTCCATGTTCCAATTATTAATGGATGTTTGCAGCTGTTTCTTTCCATTTTGAGTAGTGCTCCATCAGCAAATGGAGGTCCTGAAAGCTTTACTCCATCCATTTCATTGAGGTTGACTCTAATTGGAGGAGGCAGCTCTTCCCCAGCCATATTTTGAGTGTCTTCCAACCTGAGGGGCTCATCTTCTGGCACTATACCAGATAATGTTTCAGAGCTATTCATAAAGTTTTTGAATAATATATCAGACAGTGTTTCACTGCTATTCATAAGGTTTTTAGTGCCCAATTTTTTTCAGAAGTGGATGCCCCCATACTTCTTCCCAGTCTGTCTTAGTCTGGAAGCTCCCCTGGAACCTGTCCACCATGGGTGACCCTGCTGGTATTTGAAATACTGATGGCATAAGCTCCACACTCACAGCAACACACAAGGCACCACAGTAGAACAAACTCACAGACAAATGGTAGATTCTGTTCTAGATAAAGTAAGGTTATAAGGTGAGGTTTACTTCACCACTTTCTATTGAGTATCTATTCTTTGATTATTTTCTTCCTCAGAATATTCCAGAGGCATGATCTGAAGATAATTGGCTATTTAGAACTTCAGAACTGTCTGACCTTGGCAAAGTTTCTTAACTTCTCTGTGCCTCTCTTTCTACTTTTGGAAAAGGGGGCTTATGATGGTCTCTATTTCACTGGGTTGTTACAAGAATTAATCTAACTAATACAAGAAATGTGTTTGGAGTAATGTTTATCAGAGGGTAAACACAATGTATATGGAGTGTTGTTTTTATATTTTCTTACTTATTCTTTCAGTTTTATGGATTTTAAAAATAATTAATTGCTGAGTAATCTCAAAATACAGGCTAATTTTGATGGATGTTGTGGCCTATTTTTCAACAATTGTTACATGAAATTGAACAGTCTCTTTGTGACTTGACAAGTGACATATATTATTGATATTCTAAATTTCATGGGTTTTTTTTCCTAAGTCTTGTCTAACTTACTATTTTTTTCAAAGAGTGAAGAATACTCCATCTGACAGACCTCTAACTACGTAATTGCTTTAAATCAAATCTTAGCAGGTGCTTCTCTTTTTTTCAGAACCAATCATGGTAACATATGTTTTCTGATGTATAAAAGGAGAAAATGGTATTCTAATGGCTGCTACATCATTTCAAGTCCATATGAATGTTAAAGGACAGAGAGGGAAATATGAACTCTTGATTTCAGCAAAGGAGATTCTAATTCTATTCTTAGTATAGAAAATTCAGACTGGCAGCTCTGAAGTGATTATATCTGTTACCTTCCAAATTACTGTAAGCCAGACATGGGAGTAACAAAGGACATGAGTTAGTTACATATTAGCATATATGTCATGTTTAATCAATCAGAGAAGAATTGTAATTACTTTGCTCCCTTCTTAGAAAACTTTAGAGAAAGCAAGTCATGAACTTATAAAGTAAATGTCATCCTGTTTGTATAGTTACAGTTTTATAGGTAATTTGTTGCAGATTTTATTCCAATAACTTGTAATGACTTCTTTTCATGCTTATCTTCAATCCCACAGGCCATTTCCAACACAAACATAAGGGCTACAAATGTAAAAGTGTTCCAATGTAATGTTCATAATTTGCCACATGCCATACTGGTCAATGTCTTATGCCTTAACTTTCGAACCAACTGTCACCTGGGTGAAAGAGGGACATGGTCAAGGGACAGAAGTTCTTGAACCTACATCATCAGTCATGGGACACAGCATGTTTTGGAGGGTGGTGGATGGGAAACATTAGCTAAGGAATCAAATAATCCTGGATTCCTATCCTTGTGTGTATCCTTGACCAAGATATTTCACTTTTCTGAAGCTTTGTTCTCTCAATTGTAAAATGATATTAGCTATTAACAACATCCTTAAGAATTCATTTGAAATTAATTATATATATTTGATTGTTGCTGTTGTTAGTTACCCTCAGTTGATTTTGAGTAATGGCATCTTCACAACAGAAAGAAATGTTGTCCTACATCATCCTCACAATCACCAAGATGTTCAAGTCCATCATGGAAGCTATTGTGCCAATCCATCTCATCCAGGGTTTCCCTCTACTTCGCCAAACACAATGTCCTTCTCTAGAGATTAATTTCTCCTGTGACAAGTCCAAAGCAAGCAAGTTGGGCAATGTTCTGTTGTGGTCCATAAAGTTTTCCTTGACTAATTTTCAAAAGTAGAGGACCAGGTCTTTCTTCCTACTCTGCCTTAATCTAGAAGCTCTACTGAAACTTGTCCACCATAGATGACCCTGCTGGTATTTAAAATACCAGTGGCAAAACTTCCAGACTCATAGCAACATATAAGCCACTACAGTAAAACTGACAGTCAAGTGGTAAAGTGATAGAGAGAGAGAGAGAGAGAGAGATAGGGAGAGATACCAGCATTATACTTAAAACACTTAAGGCATTAGGACATGGCATCTTTTGCTAAGGATTGTCCTCTACATCTTTCCATTCATGCTCCATGTTCTGTCATTGTGAGTAACTAGTTATTAGGGATTAGTGCCCTCTGCCTCTAAACTGGGAAAAATTTCTCCAGGTCATACTTCCTTCATCCCCTCTTCTCTCCCTAAAGGGAAACATATCCTGGATTCAACGAGGAAAAATAAGCTGCTTAGAAATTGAGTCAGAACACTGAGGCTAAAGAGAGAAGAGGATGTCTTTGAGACCTAGTTTGCAGAGTCTTTCTGCATCTTATTAGGGGATCAGCATAAACTTCATTCACTCCATGGACTTCTCTGAGGTTTAGGAAACTCGTATGTCTCCAGCAAAGATTTCAACCCATATGGTTGAACATATTTACAACCGCACATCTCAGGAAATTGGCCAAGCCAAATGGCTTCTCTCAAACCCCCCAACCAAGGTGTGCCTTGATTGGAAAATAAGAACTGATTCCCTGGGTGATGGCACATTGGGTTCATCCGTGTCTCAAGTGCTCTCTTCAATTACTGTTTAATTACTCTTGACTGGAGGATTCTTTCATTTAAAAACATCATTCAACTATAGTCTCCAGACCACACGAGCCACCTATGCTTGCATTAGATCTACCTGAAGACTTCTTTCTTGATATTCTATGTCTACTGATTGAAGACTATGAGATAGGAATGCAAAGATCTGGCTTTGGTTTCATCCTATATGGGTGATTTGAGCAAGTCCCTGTTTGGCCTCAGTATCTTCCATTACAAAAATAGAGAGACTAATTCTTACCCTGGCTATAGCACAAGGAAAAGTCAAAGCAACCAGTGAGTATAAAACTTTTTAAAAGTGTACTGTCAGACAAGATGATGCACTGGTTCTTCAGTAGTAGAATTCATCCCTCCCAAGTTGGAGATCCATGTTTGATTCCTGGCCAATGCACCTCATACACAGCCACCACCCATGTGTCAGTGGCATCTTGCACTGAACAGGTTTTGGAAGAGCTTCCAAACTAAGACCATAAAGAAAGAACTGGTGATCAACTTCTGAAGTTCAGCAAATGAAACCCCTATGGATCAAAATAGTTTGATCTACAACTGTTCATGGGGATGGCACAGGACCAGGCGCCATTTTGTTCCATTGTGCACAGGTGGCCATGAATCAGGGGCCAACCCAACAGCAGCTAATGACAACAACAGTGTGGGGCAAGTGTAAAGAATTAGTACTATTAGTTACTCTCTTTAAATTATCTGTTGCTCACAAAGCATTTACTCTTATACCTTCTTGATTGAAGATCTCACTACAGTTCATGTACAACTAGCCTCCTGACAAGACTATGCCTGTGTTTGTTTTTGTTGTTGTTGTTTATTTGTTTGGTATCTTCCACAGCACAATATAGATAACTGATCTCAAAATAATAGCCCAGTACTAAGTAAATAATAGACACCTAATTATTACTATTATTAATGAATTAAACTGAACTGACCTAACCTAAATCAGGCAAGTCAAAAAAGTCCATGGAAGCCAGCTAGCACTGTGATTTAGCGAAACAGGCTAAGTGAGGGCTCAACAGGGAGTGCTGGGGAAGGGCTCATATGTAGCATTATCCAATTGTGTACAAACAGGAGTGTGGCCCAGGTCTGCTAGACACTGTTTTTTCACAAAAGCCAGAATCCAATTTTTATGTGTAATTAGTTGACATCTGAATTGAATTTTTCAAAACACCGTGGGAACCAACTAACCTGTGCAAGCCACGTGAAAAGGTTCAAAGGCTACAGTTGGCCTGTGGGTCTCCAGTTTACAACCTGTGACTTAACCATTCAGAGTCTATCATCTTTCACCATAACAAATAAAAGGAAACACAAAGATTTGCATCACACCTAATTCTAGCTTGGTCAGCAGCTCACTGGAGCAATCAACTTCACCTAATCACTGATGATCCTGCAGGCCCCAAACCCTCTCAAACACCGAGGTGAAAGACCAACGTGCCCTATTGTAGATGACAAGCAGTAGCTCATGCCTTGTGCAGCTCAGTGACTTAACACAAATTTGAACAAAACCCAAACTACTCTACACCTTATTCAGCAAGGCACAGCAACTGCCTACGCATGGCAGCTGTGGGAATCGAAGTTGTCTTAATTCCACACTTACTCTTCATGGCTTCATTTAGGCCATGACAGACTGGCCTCAGTCTATAAACATCCTGAGAGGTTCTGGCCCAAACCCCCCAGGGACCTTCTACTCCACTCTCCATTTCTCCTGCTGGGGGAAAGCTCAATACTAGAAATGACTAGGTACACTTGGGTCTCTCTTAGAACTTCTGCTCAATTTCTCCTCAACTTATACAACCCAACCACCTTACCACCTTGAAGATAACTAATTCCTTGGGATTCACCTTATCTATCAATCCTTTCCTCCCTCGCAGGCCCCAAACCCCATGACCCATACACAAACCCTCTAATCCAGGATGCTGCATATTCAGTGGAGCTTCCAGTCTAAAACAAATTGGGAAGAAAAGCCTGCTAGTCTACTTCCAAAATTCAGCCAATAAAAACCCTATGGATCACAACAGTCCAATCTGCAACTAACTTACTATGGGGATGATGCAGGAACATGATAGGCAACATTTCATAATATTGTCTATGGGTCACCAGCCACTCCTCAGAAGGAAGGTTGGGCAATCTACTTCCATAGTGATACCACCTGAGAAACCCAAGGAGGGGTCGCTGTGAGTTGGGTCCAACCCAACAGTACATAACAGCAACAAGAACAACATGAGTTGAAGGCTCACTCCAAGGCAACTAACAATAACACATATCCCTAAGAGTAGTTGCTGTACGAACTGAGTGACCCTGACAATACAGGCGGCTCGGAGATACGCGACTGGTGGTAGGACCTAAGAATTAACCTAAAAATCACCCTGCCAGCCAGG
>NW_006921591.1:14019360-14035010 GCF_000298275.1 Orycteropus afer afer
ACATGAGACAAAGTATATGTGAACTGCTGTATGAAAAGTGAATTTACTCTGTAAATCTTCACCCAAATCCTAATAAAAAAAAAAAAAAAAAAAGAGTAGTTGCTGTACTAGAGCCAACACACACTCTGTATCTATTGTCTGACTACTTTGTCTCCTAAGTAGTACCTGCCTGCCCTGTGGACCAGCCTCATTCCTTGGTGAGAGGTTCAGTGACATGAAGTCAGAAGGCCTGGGAGAGACTTGAACTTCAAGGTTAGTTATTTCATTTCTTTTTTTTTGTTTTTGTTTTTTGTTTTTACTTTTTTTTTTTTTATTTTAAGAGCTTGTTTGACATTTAAAATCACATGTATATTTAGTTTCATTCCCCATTCGCCATGTCCAACCCTAACCCAGTCTCCTTCCCTCCCTACCCTGCAACACTCTCCCTGTGCCCCTCACAACTATGCACTCCTGCTTGTCCTGCATTCCCTCAGTTTGAATGTTGGTCCTTCAGTGTCCCATGGTCTATTGCTTTAAGGGATGTATTACCATTGAGTGTGTGGGTGCGAAATCCTGGGTTGAGTGATCTGCATGTACAGCTTGTTAACTGTTGGTCTGAGAGCCTGCCCCTGGGGGCGAGTTTTATTCCAGGCGCCATTCTTTCATTTCTTGGTCAGTGACCTCGGACAAGTGATTTAATCTCTCAGAGCCTTTGTTATTTGCCTAAAGTTGGCTCCAACTCACAGCGACCTTATATACAGCTGATGAAAATGTTACCTGATCTTGCATCACCTTCATGTTGAGCCACTGTTGTGGCTATTGTGTCAATGTCTCTTATTGAAGTTTTCCCTCATTTTCACTGACCCTCTACTTTACTAAGCACTATGTCTTGTTCTAGTAATTGACCTTTCCTGATGGCCTATCTCAAGTAAACAAGTTGAAGTCTTGCTATCTTCTCTTCTAAGGAGGACAATGGGATGGTGATAATAGACTTCTCTTGGGCAGCCTACAAGATTTCTCTGTATTAACTAAGACCAGATAAGTGAAAATGATTCATAAACTGATTCATTCCCTCTGCCAAGCCAATTAGCACTTCCAGTTTGTATATCAAACGCAGGTTCAAAATTCACATGAATAAACTTATTTATGTTGAGATTCAGGAGCTCTGGTGGCATAGTGCCTAAAGGCATTTGACTGCTAACCAGAAGGTTGACGTATTAATTCTCTCTAGAACTGCAGGTGGTGGGGTGGGAGAATTGGCTTAAAGTCCAGCCAAACAGATTTAGGCTAATCATAAATAAACAAAGGAGCTCTAGTGGAACAGTGGATAAGATATTTGGCTGCTAACCGGAAGGTCGGGAGTTCAAACCCACCAGCTGCTCTTCAGGAAGAAGATGAGGTAATCTACTTCTGTAAAGTTTTATAGCCTTGGGATCCCAATGGTTGTCACTATGAGTCAGAATCAACTCCATGGCAGTGAGTTGATATGAGTTTATATGTGCATGTGTGTGTGAGTGAGTGTGTATACCATATATACCCAAGAACTCTTGGTGACAAATATTAGGCTTCAAGACCCCAGGTGAGTCCAATGTGATTTCAGGTTTAGGAACACTCTTCTGGTGGGGAGGGGGCCCAGGTTCATGGACCTCCAGCTCCAGACAGTCTAGGATCAGGGAATATATATATATATAGTAAGAAACCAAACCCACTGCCATCGAGTCAATTCCGACTCATAGAGACCCCCATTGGGTTTCCAAGGCTATAAATCTTTACAAAAGTAGATTGCCTTATCTTCCTCCCATGGAGTAGCTGGAGGGTTTGAACCACTGACTTTTTGGTAAGCAGCAAAATACCTTACCACTATGCCACCAGAACTCCTTATATATGGGGTAAGGAATATATATATATGGGAGCTCTGGTAACATAGTGGCTAAGACACTTGCCTGCTAACCAGACGGCTGGCAGTTCAAACCCACCAGCCACTCCTCGGAAGGAAGGTTGGGCAATCCTACTTCTGTAGTGATACTGCCTCGAAAACCCAAGGAGGGGTCGCTATGAGTCGAGTTTTACTCGACGGCACATAACAACAACAACATATATATATATGAATCACTGACTTTTTGGTTAGCATATATATACTATATAGTGCTCTGGTGGTGTAGTGGTTAAAGCATTTGGTTAAAGCATTTGGCTGCTAACCTAAAGGTCAGTGATTTGAGTCCACCCACCAGCTGCTCTGTGGGAGAAAGATGAGGCAGTCTGCTTCGGAAAAGATTTACAGCCTTGGAAATCTTATAGGAGTCTCTGTGAGTCAGAATTGACTCAAAGGCAGCCAGAGACAGAGAGAAAGGGAGGGAGAGGGAGAGAGGAGAGAGAAAGAGAGAGGGAGAGAGAGAGAAAAAGAGAGATTGACTCTGGGAGCTGTGGTGGTGTAGTGCCTAAGGCATTTGACTGCTAACCTGAAGGCTGGTGGTTCAAACACACCAGCCATGTGGAAGGAAGATTGGGCAATCTACTTCTGTAGAGATACCACCTCAGAAACCCAAGGAGGGGTCGCTATGAGTCGGATTCGACTTGACAGCAGTGAGGGTTTTTTTTTTTTTTTTTTTTTTCCTGGGCCTTGAAGGAGCTGATGAGTTCCTATAAATAAGGATCCTGACTAGGGTAGGAACTCCTAGTCCAGAGTCCTCTGATCAAGACTGCGATGTTTTACTCCAACTAAGATCTGTAGAAGAGCTCTGCTTTAGAGAGTCTTGAATCGTGGTATAAATAAAACCTATCCAGGAGGCTTTATAAAAATTCAGATTGCTAAGGAGCTCTGGTAGCATAGTGGCTAAGACACTTGCCTGCTAACCAGACGGCTGGCGGTTCAAACCCACCAGCCACTCCTCGGAAGGAAGGTTGGGCAATCCTACTTCCGTAGTGATACTGCCTCGGAAACCCAAGGAGGGGTCGCTATGAGTCGGGGTCGACTCGACGGCACATAACAACAACAACAACAACAAGCTCCAATCCAGAGATTCTGATTCTATCATTCTGGTCATGGAACCTAGGAACCTGTCCTTTTAATGAGCCTCATCCCACCTTCAGTGTGAGCTTCACTTTAGGAATGCTGCCCTCATTCATGTAGTCAGCAACCAAAGGGGCCCCAAGACTTCCAAACCACAGACACCTAAACTAATAACAGCTCATGTTTAAACTCCAGCCCTCCTAACATTATGTGGGGGCAGAAATGAGTAAAATATGTAGGCTGAATGAAAGCTGAATTGGAAGATGATACAAAGAGATTCAACAGAGTTGAAATAGATAGCCTCTAAATTTCCTTCTGGTGCCAGCATGCTGAGATATTAGGGTTCTTATTTACAGGAACTCACCAGCTCCTTTAAGGCCCAGACTTCCAAATTCTATTGCTAAAACAGTGGAGAGCAAGTTTCAACCCTCGGGCTCCAGAGCAAGTTCCTAGCTAGGAACTTTGGATAAGCGATTTCTCTGAGCCTGTTTCCTGATCTGTAAAACAGAGGTATAAAAATTTATATTTTCTATTGCTATTAAACTGGAACTCTGGTGGTGTAGTGCCTAAGGCATTTGACTGCTAACCACAAGACTGACAGTTCAAACCCACCAACCACTCCTCGGAAGGAAGATTGGGCAGTCTACTTCTGTAGAGATACTGCCTCAGAAACTCAAGGAGGGGTTGCTATGAGCTGGGATCA
Organism: Orycteropus afer afer; assembly: GCF_000298275.1. Lineage (NCBI taxonomy): Eukaryota > Metazoa > Chordata > Mammalia > Tubulidentata > Orycteropodidae > Orycteropus > Orycteropus afer. The sequence continues at coordinate 14,023,053 of NW_006921591.1, forward strand.
ACTCAACAGCAGTGAGGTTTTGTTGTTGTTGTTTTAATTGTTATTAAATAAAAGTACATATATAACCCCATAACACCATGCCTAGCATAGAGTGGGCTTTTAATAAATTTTAGTTGTTATTATTGAAGGTATGAAAGAGGAGGAACCTGCCGTGACTGCCTTTTCTTGCTGTAATCCAGAGTCAACCACCAGTAGATATCTCAGTGCTAATGCCCTGGGTTACCCTACCACCCTCCCTCAACCAGCAGTGCTCTGCACTTCATAATCACCTTCCTCTTATGCCCAAGAAATTCTCCAAATATGTCTGATGGAGCATAGGAAAAGAAGCATCTGTCATCAAATACATTTTGGAAATATAACATAACATGGTTCTTTTCAGAGATTGTTTCATGTTATTGATAGGTGCCATCAAGTCAACTTTGACTCATAGCAAGCCTATGTACAACAGAATGAAACATTGCCCAGGCTTGGGCCATCCTCACAATCCTTGCCATGCTTGAGACCTCCTTGCAGCCACTATGTCTTTCCATGTCATTGAGGATCTTCTCCTTTCCTGATGACTCTCTACTTTACCAGACACTGGTCCCTTCTGATAACATGACCAAAATACGTGAGACAAGGTTTGGCCATTCTTGCTTCAAAGGAGCATTCCAGCTGTACTTCTTCCAAGACAGATGTGTTCCTTCTTCTGGTACTCCATGGTATTTTCAGAATTCACCAACACCACAATTCAAATGCAGCAATTATTCTTCGGTGTTTCTAGTCATTGTCCAGCTTTCACATGCATATGAAGCTATTGAAAAGATCAGAGCTAGGGTTAGGAGCACCTTAGTTTTCAAAGTGACATCTTTTCTCTTTAACACTTTAAACAGCATTCATTCATGCTCACCTCAAAGAACCAAACCCCCTACCATCGAGTAGATTCTGACTCATAGCTGTATTATAGGATTGAGTAGAACTGCCTCATAGGGTTTCCAAGGCTGTAAATCTTTGGCAAAATAAATTGCCTTATCTTCCTCCCACTGAACTCAAAAAAACAAAAAACAACAACAACAAAAAAAGCCATACTCACTGACATCGAGTCAATTCCAACTCATAGCCACCCCCTTTGAGTTTCCGAGGCTGTAAATCTTTATGGAAGTAGGTTGCCCAATTTTCCTTCTGCAGAGTGGTTAGTGGGTTTGAACTGCCAACCTTCTGGTTAGCAGTTAAATGCCTTAGGCACTATACAACCAGAGCTCCTGATCTGATCCAAGATGGATCAATCAGATTCTCTCTCCTCAACCCCACTTCACCCCTCTACCCCTGGTGTTTGTAAGGTAAACAAACCAGTTGCCTGTAGAGTCATTTCTGACTCATGGCGACCCCATGTGTGTTCAAGTAAAACCGTGGTTCCTATGGTTTTCAATGGCTGATTTTTCAGATTACCACACTTTTTTTCTGAGGTGCCTCTGTGCAGACTCTAACCTTCAACCTTTTGATTAGAAGCTAAGTATATTGACCATTTGCATCACCAGGGAATCCATTTATAATCTACCCACATCTTTAAAGTAATGTGCTGTCTTTCCGATCAAGCTAGGTCCATAGGTTTTCCATTATATTGAAACTTAACTAATATATATATTGATGGCTCTGACACATCTCACAGTAAAGAAACTTCTAACTTTTTTTTTTAATCTAGGATTGGCAAAAGCTTACTTGGCCAGAGAATGTTTTCTTTATAGATTGTACATAAGCTCACATGAAGTCCCTGGGTGGCTCAAATGATTAAATGATAGACTACTAATTGAGAGGTTTGTGGTTCAAACCCACCTAGGGACACTGCAGAAGTAAGAATTAGTGATCTACTTCTAAAAGGCCTTGAAAACCTCTTGGAGCAGTTCTTCTCTGTACACATAGGGTCACCATGAGTCAGAATTGACTGCAGCAACAACAACCTCACATGAACTAATGCTCAAGAATCTCTCTCTAGACATCAAGCTCAATTGGCATAACATACTACACAAATCATTGTTCCACCTTCTACTGTGACTAGTAGCAACTGAGATTTTAAAAGCTTGCAAGCTGCTGTCTAGATGCAACAATGGGTCTCTCCTCATCCAGGGCCAAGAAGAATGAAGAAAACCAAAAATTCATGGAAACAATCAGTCCTAGAAACTGGTACACCATCCGATCTGCAACCTACACAACTATGAGACCAGAAGAAATAGACAGTGTTCAGCTACTACTGTCAACCACTTGGAAGAGGATCTTTGTAGGAGATCCTGGATAGACAGGGAGGACAATGTGGAACAAAACTCAAAATCATTTGGAAAAAAAAAAAGAAAAGCAGGGAACAGGTTCACTGGCCCGATGGAGCCTGGTGGAACCACTGAGACTATGGCTCCTAGCTGCCCTTCAGGTCTGGAATTGAACACACACCTGTAGCTTCCAGCCAAGGAGTAGACAGGCATACTAGTTAAGCATTTACCTGAGGTAGATACACTCCTTGGAGAGAACAAGCAAGAGAGAAAGAAGGGCTGCTCAGGCACAGGGAGACAGACAGCTCAGGGGGTAGGAGTGCATGGAGGGATGGTCACAGGGAAGCAGTACCTATCGCAAGGAAGTGGGAGAGGAGATGTTGCATTGTGCTAAATTGTGGTCAATGTCATGAGACAAAGTGTATGTGATCTGCGTTATGGAAAGTGTATTTGCTCTGTAAATTTTCACCCAAATCATAATAAAAATTAAAATTAAAAAAAAAAAAGTATTAATAGAAAAAAAAAAAGAAAGGATCTCTCTCTGCATCATGCTGACCTAGTGCCGTGCCCTCAGGAGCTGATAATCAGAAAGGTACAATAATTAGAGGAATAGGCACTGTCTAGCATACTTCAGGAAAACTACCACTGTCCCTCAACAGGTTTTCTCATTTGTAAAGTGGGGGGAATAATTACCCAACAGAATTAAATAAGGTATGTGTAAAGCAACTGGCTCTGGAAAATACTTAGATTTTTATTCTCTTCCACCCTAAAGAAATGAACATGGAACTTATTTATATCCATTTGTTTTTATTATTATCCAACTACTGATAGCACTGGGAATATCTAGCATCCTTCACATTTCCTTGAGCATCACTCCCACTAAAATAAGCTTCCTACAGTCAGAGATCTTGTCTGCTTTAGTCCTAGAGCCACAGTGACTAGAATAAGATTGGGAGATAACACGCTTTAATAAATGCCTAGCGAATAATGAACGAACAAGCAAACAAACATCATATTGAGAAATAGTTCTGTAACAGATCCAATTCCAATTCCCAGCCCTCCTGACACACACACACACACACACACACACTTAGGCCAGAGATTCCTGCCCTCTGCAGAGGGTTTTCCAGGACTTTCCGAGCCCAATATACAGCCAATTTTTCCTCATGCTCCCTGAGAGGGTTGTTGTTGTTGTTAAGTGCTGTCAAGTCGTTTCCGACTCATAGCGACCCCATGCACAGCAGAACGAAAGAGCAGGAGAAAGGGGTAAAACCCAGTCACTAGTGCTCAGACGGCTCCCTTGTTACCCTCCCGAGAGGGACCGGGTCTCCAGGTGTAAGGTAAGCACGGGCGGGCTGGTGCTTACTCACTGATCTGCACTGAACACTTTCCTTTGTTACCCTCCCGAGAGGGACCGGGTCTCCGGGAGCAAGGTAAGCACGGGCGTAGCACAGAGTAGCATGCCAGAAGAGCAGGAGAGAACCTGAGAGGGTAACCCTATGTAAAACACACAGAGGGAGAGTCAGTGTTATGTAGGACTCAAAATGGCACTGGGGACTTTGGGATTGCTATCTGTTTTATTCTTTATATTAATTGTATTATGGGGTTAACAGGATGAGGTCTTCATTCTCTGAAAGAAGTTGGGAAACTCCAGAATCCTCTCTCAGCTGTCACTCAGGCAGAGGTCCTGCTGACTAAGGAAACATGTTAGCCAGTCTCCAACTGAGCATGCTCACCCAGGCACCACGGAGGAGGGAGGCATCTCAGAGGCTGCTGACAGCCCCCCACTGTCCCTCACCTCTCCCAGAAGCCCCCTCCGGAGCCCACCAGCTCAGGCCTAACAAACAATTACCTTGATTTGTTCCTGCTACTGTCCTGAGGAAGAAAACCACAGAAATCATCCTGGAAAAGGAGGGGGCAGCAGGTAGGTAGTGAGAGAGTGAGGAAAGCTGAAATGGAAGGCTGAAGGGACTCCTCACTTTTCTGAAAACTATAAAACTTTCACAGCCTAGCAGGCATGACTAAAGTGGACTTTAATCATAGTGACTAACCCGCTGTTTTTCCCTCCCTTACTTATCACTTTCTTTCAAGTAAATAGAATAGCCAAATTCTTTTTACAGATGCTGAGTTCTTTAGATTTGCTCTTCCTTATTATGTATTCTTTGAATCATAACACCATCTCTCAGCTAGTCTCAGGTGAGAACCACAGCCTACAGCAAGATGACCCTGAGAAAGAAGACACCGAGCCTTGGAGCAACCAAGATAAAGAAGAAATGGAGATATCCCTGGCAGACTGAGTGACGTGAGGGTGTCCACTCCCATACTCTCCCCCCTTGTGGAGTTAATTTCTCTAGGCAGGCATAAAGAAACCGAAAATACTTCTCCTGATCAAGGACATTTTCCTATCATTGACCAGAAGAAAAGCTGAGAGGACACAAGACAACTAGAACTCATTCCATGACAGGAAAAAAACATTATCAGCATTCCCCAAATCCCCCCTACCCCCTCAGCTCATATTTCTTTAAAAACTCTAACCATTCCCCAGCCTGGAAAGACAGACATTTTAGAGAAATGATTCTCACCATCTCTTTGAGTCTCGATACTCAATAAATCTTTTGCTTTCTCTCTTCAACCTGTTGTGGTCATTGGCTCTTTGTGAAAGGGGTAAGGACCTTGTTTTCCTGTAACAGGAAGGCCAAGCGTTCTTAATGTTCAGGGGACAGAGGATTGGCCAGTGGAAGCTCCTCACTACTTCCCACCCTCTCCTATGGACCTCTCTCTCCTTCTTTCTTTCTTTCTTTTTTTTTTTTTTTAATTTAATGTGTATTGTGACTTGAGTGAAAGTTTACAGAGCAAATTCATTTTCCATACAACAGTTCATAAAATTTTGTTTCATGACATTGACTGTGATTCCCCACAATGTAACAGCTCTCTTCCCACTTCCTCCCCATAGTTATCTCTTCCCAATGTCCTTCTCTCCCATGCACTCCCACCTCCCCCAACCCCACCTCACAGCTGGTCTCCCTGTGCAAACACTGACCTTCTGTTCTCCAAGTGATCACTCCAAGGAGTATATCTACCTGATCTAAATGTTCACCCCATATGCCTGTCTATTGTTTGGTTGGAAGCAACAGGAGTGAGTACAGTTCCAGACCTGAACAATAACTGTTGTTGTTATTGTTGTTGTTTGCCGTCGAGTCGGCCCCAACTCACAGCAACCCCTCCTTGGGTTTCCGAGGCAGTATCACTACGGAAGTAGGATTGCCCAACCTTCCTTCCGAGGAGTGGCTGGTGGGTTTGAACCGCCAGCCTCTGGTTAGCAGTCAAGCACCTTAGGCACTATGCTGCCAGAACAATAACTAGGGGCCATAATCTCAGGGATCTCACCAAGCTCTACCAGACCAGCAAAGCTGGTTGTGGTTTTTTGTTTTGTTTTTAAAGATTTTGGGTTTTGTTCCACATTGTTCTCCCATTCTATCCATGATCTCCTGCACTGATTCACCTCTGAGTGGTTGACAGTGGTAGGCAGGCACCATCCGGTTCTTCTGGTCTCATGGTCATATAGGCTGAGGATTGCATGGTTTATCAGTCCCTTGGACTAATTATTTCCACATGTCTTTGGTTTTCTTCATTCTTCTTGTTCTGGATGAGGAGAGACCCATCGTTGCATCTAGATGGCTACTTGCAAGTTTTTAAGACCCCAGTCACTACTCACCAAAGTAGGATGTAGAAAAATGTTTTTGTGTAGTATGTTATGCCAATTGAGCTTTATGTCCCCTGAAACCATGGTCTGCTATCTCTTTTCCTCCCCTTTCATGTCCCATCCACTCTTCTCCTTTCTCCCCTCCTCAGTGTCCCACCCTCTCTTCTCCTTTCTCCCCTCCTCAAGTTAAACTTTACTTTATTTATTTATTTATATATTTTTTGCCTTCTTCATCTCCCCCACCCTTTCTCTACCTCCTGTCCTCAATCTTTACAGTATAGTGTAGTGGAAAGAGCAGTGCAGCCTAGATCATGTTCTAATTCTAAAGTTGCTACTTTCAAGCTTGGGGAAAATTCTCCTTAGCCTCAATTTCCTCATCTGTAGAACAGGAATAATAGTAGAATGTTCCCCAAACTATTAAGGTAGGGAGAATAAAATGATATAAAACACTGGGCACATAGTACATGCTCAGCAAAAGATGTTGCTGTGAACCCAAGTTTAAATCAAAGCTCTCCCCATTCTCACCCATTCATTCATTCAACAAGTACTCATTGGATGGCTGCTATATGTCAGGCCCTGGTCTCATGGAACTCACAACAAAGTGAGATAAGTGGATAAGTAAACAGTCCATATAGGGATACTCCGTGTTGTAGGGTCACCTAAGAGTATTGGCATGACAGACAAGCTTTCCTGAGGAAGTAAGGCTTAAAGTATGAGCAGGAGTCAAGCAAAGGAAGAAGACAAAAGACTGCTTCAGGCAGAGCGGACTACTTGGATAAAGGCCTGGGGGTAAGCAAGGGCTCAGTGGCTTCAAGAAAAGGAAGAAAAAAGTCAGCAGGGTTAAAGCCACCTGAGGTCCCAGGCAAGATAACGGTTCAAGATGCTATGAAGCGTGCATAAGTTTCTCTGCCTCCTCTTTGAGATGAGGCTAATTTTTGCTCTGTAGTTCATTGCTGTACAGTCAGCTCCAACTCATGACAACCTCATATACACCAGAACAAAATATTACCAGGTCCTACTCTATCTTCATGATTGTTGGTATGTTTGAGCCCTTTGTGGCCACTCTGTATTTTGAATGCCTTCCAACTTAGGTGTATTACCTTCCAGCATTATATTGGACAATATTCTGTTGTGATCCATAGGTTTTCACTGGCTAATTTTCTGAAACAGATTGCCAGGCCTTTCTTCCTCATCTGCCTTAGTCTGGAAGTTCCACTTCAACCTGTCTACCATAGGTAACCCAGTTCATATTTGAAATACTGGTGGCTTAGCTTCCAGCATCATAGCAACATGCAAGCCACCATAGCACAACAAATTGGCAAATGAGTGGTGGGGTGCTAACTACATGTATATATTAGGAGGATGGGGAGAAAAAAATAGTATCTAGACCACTTGGCACATAGAGGCCTTCAAGGAAGAGAAAGTTGTTTCCTTCCTTTTTCTTTCCTTTTTCATTTTCCTTGCCTCTTCTTATTGTGTCTTTCCACCTTCATCTATTGCTCCTTTCCCCTTCATTCTTCTCCTCCCCTGTTTTGGTTACCTAGTGCTGCTCTGACAAGAATACACCACAAATGGGATGGCCTTAACAAACAGGAGTTTATTCTCTTACAGTTTGGAGGCTTTAAGTCCAAGTTCAAAGTGTCAGGCTCTAGGGGCTGGGTGAAAGCCCCTCAGCCTTGGGCTTCAACTCTGCCTCCAGCTCCTGGCCCATTGAAGCTAGAGGCTTTTCTTCATTCAGATAGCTGCTGGCTGCTGAGGCTGCCAAGCCCAAGGTTGACAAGCAACAAGGCACAGTCCCGATATTACCATTGGCAGGCCATTAACTTAAATCCATTGTAAGACCCAAGGTCGGCAGAGCATGGCAGGCTGCTGAACAATGACGCAGCTACATGCAGGGTCCAAGCATGCCATAACCTAGAGACCTCCTCAAAGCTGCTGCTTATATACAACAAGCAGACCACATACCCAAAGCCAGCTACTCAGCTGCTCACAGTAGATTCCACCATGGTGTTGATTACCAGTCTCATCATGGGGAATACTACATCCAACTGCCCAGCCACTCAACCAGGCCTAACAACTTGACACAAAAACATAACCACCACATCCCCTCTTTTCTGACTTCTCTCCTTTTGCTTCCTTTCCCCCATTGCTTCTCATTTCCTTTTCACTTTCCCCTGTTCTTCCTCAGACAGAATCCTTCTAAATTCTGGGTTTCACAGGACCTTGTTCTTTCTGCATTCTGAGGGACCTCCCCTAAAGCTCAAAGATGTGCCTAGGCAGAAGATAGCAGGAGAGGGGGTGGGAGAAGGCCTGCAAAGGGTGGAAAACTGAAGCCCCTTACTTTGGTTTCCCAAAACCAACACCTAGTGGGAAGAAGCCACTCATCCAGGAGGCACTGTTGTACATGACCACCTTGGTGCTAGCTACTTAGCTCTACTTAGAGTGACTTTCTAGATACAGATACTGTGAATACTTTGTTCTGTGTGTTCTAGTACCTCTGCCCACACATCTGAGAATATACTCTCCTTTGGGGCGAAAACTTCTCTTCCTCTTTTCCCAGAAATCTAGTATCAGCAGGAACTGTCATGTTCTTATATGGTTACCTTCTCTGGCCGATGAATACATTTCTCTGAGACTTTTCTAACAGGAACTGAGGAGTCAGTCCCTCTTGAGGAGCAAAAGCTCTGTGATAGGAAGTCCAAAACCTATGAGCAGCAATGTCTTGCACCATGTACAAGGAGCACAGAAAGATAATGAAATAAATACCATGTTAGGTTGGGTTCTCTAGAGAAGCAAAACCAGCAAAGCTTATATATACATATAGAGAAAGAGAAATTTATCTTAGGAAAATGGTTCACACACTTTTAGAAGCTGACAAGTCCCAAGTTCTTGGATCGTATGCCAAGCTGGAAGCTTTCCCCAACTCACACAGCTGCAGCAACTGATGAGTTCAAGGTTGAGAGGCAGTATATAGGCTGTTGACTCCAACGAACGACAAATCCAAGATATCCAGGCCGAATGGTGGCTTGCTCACTCATGGACAATTGTAGACAGCACAACAGGATCCCGATCCACAGAAGAGTGTCTCTTTTCCCAGGATGTCCATAAATATATTGGAAGCTGTCCATACCCCTAGGGAAACACCCTTTCAACAGATTGTCTGCTCAAAACATATACATCCGACCCCATCATGGGAATAACTCACATCACAATTGCTTAAATCACACAGAATTGTGGTCCAGCCAAGTTGATACACAGCTCCAACTATCACAGTCCACCCTTTGTCAACTTGGCAATTGTACACATCATCCAAATCATATATAATCTCTAAATAAGGACAATTATGAAGTCATGTTTGCACCTAACATGATACGCTAACACATGTATAACTGAAATGCATTAACCTTGTTTACATTTCACAGTTCGTAACAGAAGGAAACAAAACTATTTGAGGCACATATACCATGAAAATATAACAATCATAGTCCTTGTTTTTGCAACTGGTCACGTGGTCGTAGCCAATATTCAGAACTACCTTCTTCCACTACCCATTCTGTATTTCCCTTGTCCTTACCAAGCACCTCAGCTGGTTGTGGTTCTTTGCCTAGTGGGACAACCCAAACTTTCAAGGTATTGTGTCTCCAGGTGGGAGTGTTCCTCCCTTTGGGACTAAGATCTCCAGACCCACAGAGAATAAGGTAGCAGGGACAAGAAGCAAAAATCTTTTGAGTGGGTCACTAAGGGTAATAGTGAGTGGTACCACTCCCATTTCCACCTCTTAGTTCCTGGACCCATGAATCCTGGCTATTGGAGAAATAGCACTGTATATTGGATGCTAGTTTAGAGCATATACAGCCTTCTGGAGAACATTGCCCCAAACCTTCAAGGAAGTCCCAGAAAGGAGCTGCAGTGCTGCTGCTGTCCACTTTTGAGTGGTGCTTGCATATTGTGCAGAACCATCTGTAAACCAGGCACGAGGTTTCTCTTCCTCAGTCAACTGATCATAAGGAACTCTCCATGAGGTCATAGGTACAGACTGGGAGAGGGAAGGCAATGTAACTGGAGTGGAGACCATAGGTGTTTGGGCCACTTCTTGATGCAACTTACTTGTGCCTTCAGGTCCTCCCAAGCCCAATCTCTGATATACCACTTCCAATTAATGATGGAGTGCTGCTGTGCACATCCAACTTTATAACTCCGTGGGTCAGACAACACCCAGTTCATGATGGACAGCTCAGGACTTGGTGGCCCATGGTTAGGCATTCAGTCTCTCCTAAAGCCCAGAAACAAGCCAAAAGCTGTTTCTCAAAAGGAGAGAAGTTATCTACAGAGGATAGCAGGGCTTTGCTCCAAAATCCCAAGGGTCTGCATTACGATTCACCAATAGGGACCTGCCAAAGACTCCAAACAGCATCTCTATCTACTACAGACACTTCAAGCACCATTGTATAAGACAGATCATATGGCACAAGTGGCAGAGCAGCCTGCACGGCAGGATGAACCTCCTGCAGAGCCTACTGTTGTTCTGGGTCCCACTCAAAACCTGCAGCTTTCTGAGTCACTTGGTAAATAGGCTGCAGCAACACACTTAAATGAGGGATATGTTGCCTCCAAAATCCAAAGAGGCCCACCAGACGTTGTGCCTCCTTTTTAGTTGTGGGAGAAGCCAGATACAATAACTTATCCTTCACTTTAGTAGGAATATCTTGTCATGCCCCACGCCATTGGACTCCTAGAAATTTCACTGAGGTGGAAGGTGCCTGAATTTTTTTTTTTTGGGGGGGGTGCTAATTTCCCACCCTCTAGCACTCAGATGTCTCAATAATAAGTCTAGAGTCATTGATACTTCTTCCTTACTAGGCCCAATCAGCATAATGTCATCAATATAATGGACCAGTGTGATGTCTTGTGAAAGGGAAAGGTGATCAAGATCTCTACAGACTAAATTGTGACATAGTGCTGGGGAGTTGATACATCCTTGAGGAAACACTGTGGAAGTATATTTTTGACCAGCTGAAGGCAAACTGCTTCTGATGGTCCTTTGAAATTGGTATTGAGAAAAAGGCATTGGCCAGATCAATAGTAGCATACCAAGTACCAAGAGATGTACTAATTTGCTCAAGCAATGAAACCACATCAGGAACAGCAGCTGCAATTAGAGTCACCACCTAATTAAGTTTATGATACTCTACTGTCATTCTCCAAGATCCATCTCTTTTTTTGCACAGGTCAAATAGGTGAATTAAGTGGGAATGTGGTGGGAATCACCACTCCTGCATCCTTCAAGTCCTTGATTGTGGCAGTAATCTCTGCAACCCCTCCAGGAATGTGGTATTGCTTTTGGTTTACTATTCTTGTAGGTAGAGGCAGTTCTAATGGCTTCCACTTGGCTTTTCCTACCATAATAGCCCTTACTCCACATGTCAGGGACCCAATATGGGAATTATAACAATTGTTCAGTGTATCTATTCCAATTATGCATTCTGGAATTTGGTAAATCACTACAGGATGGGTTTGTGGACCCACTATGAGACACACATTAGCTAAGATTCCATAAATAACTTAACCTCTATATGCCTCCACTCTGACTGGTAGGTCACAGTGACACTTTGGGTCTCCTGGAATTAGTGTCAGTTCAGAGCCAGTGTCCAGTAATCCCTGAAAAGTCTGATTATTTCCTTTTCCCCAGTGAACAGTTACTCTTGTAAAAGGCCTCAGAGCCCTTTGGGGGAGGCTGGGAGAAAGATTGACATTATAAATTTTGGCAACATAGTGATGTCCTTCCTCAAGGGACCCAGCCTCCCCTTCATTCAAGGAACTGTGGGTCTGTAAACTGACTGAAGTCTGGGAATTGACTGAGAGGCCATGACTCTGTATTCTGGCAATTCAATCTAGGCTGCTGTTCATGTGACCTAGAATTCTTCTGCCTATACAAATCAAGTAAATATTTAGTAGATTTGCCATGTATTTCACTCCTAGGAACATCATGACTAAGTAGCCAATGCCATAATTCCA
>NW_006921591.1:14035155-14038737 GCF_000298275.1 Orycteropus afer afer
ACTTGACTGCTAACCAGAAGGCTGGTGGTTCAAACCCACCAGCCACTCCTCAGAAGGAAGATGGAGCCATCTACTTCCATAGTGATACTGCCTCAGAAACTCAAGGAGGGGTCACTATGAATTGGGGCCAACTTGACGACACATAACAACAACCACAGGGTCCAATCAGCCCCATGGTAGTTCAATGCCTTAGTTCAATTAGGGCATTTTCCACTGTCAAATCTAGCTTACATAAAATAGCAATCACAGCAGTCTTCAAGGATGCTGGGATGTTCCTCACTGTACTGGTGAAATGTGTGTCCTCCGGAGTCTCCATTTCTGGGTCTAGGGGTCTAATCTGATAAATCCTTTCTAACAGGCCAATTTTCCTAAGCCTCTGGATACCTTCTTGTACATTGTACCAAGGCAGGTCTGGTACTTCAACTTGGCTTAAGGTAGGCCACCACATAATCCATTCTTCAGTAAGCCAACCAAACAATTAGATCCTTTCCTAACCTCTCCAGCTGAAACACTGAATGAAGAATCCGTACTTAGTGGATGTAAATCAATAAACTCAGACTGATCCAATGTTGAGATCTCTGGTGGTGTAGTGCCTTACATTCCTTGCACCATTATCCCACACCTTCAGTAGCCACTCCCAAACGTATTCTCCAGGTTTCTATCTGTACATGTTAGCAAAATCAAGTAGGTCTTCTCAGGTGTAGCATACCACCTCCTCAGTCACACTTTGTATTTCACCTTTGGGGGCTCTCTTGGACTTAATTTTAGTTATAGGTCTAGCAGCAACAATGGGTGGTTGGAGAAGTTCCTGAGAACATTCAGCATTGTCTTCCATGGTATCTACCTCAGGCAATGACCCAGCAGGAACAGTTGGATTAATTTCTTCAAGCTGAGGTGGAGGGGATAATGGTTTTACAGTAATCCTTTCAGATGGGAAGGATTCAACAGAATTTACAGGCTCCATATCCTCATCTTCCTGATTATCTGCCCATATGTCTCCATTCCAGGTTTCAGGATCCCATGTTTTCCCAGTCAATGCCCTCACTTTTACTTCAGACACCATCCTGGGTTAGCAGTTTAATTGGCATTGTAATTCAGCCACCCTTACAATAAGACTCTGGGTTTGGTTTCTGGCAATATCAGCTCTGTTACTAGAAGAAATAAGGCTTTCTTTCAGAGGACAACTGCAAACAATGACGTCTTTTATGCAGCACTTGAGCTGTGACTCAGCAGCCCTGAGCTCATCTTGCTCTTTCAGCACTTTGTCTAGTGTAGGTAGGACCAACCAACCAGCATACTCCTCATGCTGACAAAATTGCAGAAAAGTATCAAATATGCAATCAGCCAGAGTTTCACTTCTCAAAAGTACTTGATCTATTGGTAGTGCTATTTTGTATATTAGTGTTGCCACCTTACACCAGATTAGCAGGGCCCTCTTTACTAATGGAGGCAGAGTCACCAGTGCCTTTATGATTAATCAAATTGGAGAACCAAAACAGAATTGGTGAGAACCAATTAAGGAAGCCCATCCTTATGATTTTGTCTCTCTAGAACCACTCTCAGTGTCAAATATGTTAGGTTGGCTCTCTAGAGAAGCAAAACCAGTAAAGCTTATATATACATAAGTTGTTGTTGTTATGTGCCGTCGAGTCGGCCCCGACTCATAGCGACCCCTCCTTGGGTTTCCGAGGCAGTATCACTACGGAAGTAGGATTGCCCAACCTTCCTTCCGAGGAGTGGCTGGTGGGTTTCAACCGCCAGCCATCTGGTTAGCAGGCAAGTGTCTTAGCCACTATGCTACCAGAGCTCCCATATATATATGTTGTTGTTGTTGTTGTTATGTGCCGTCAAGTCAGCCCTGACTCATAGCGACCACTCCTTGGGTTTCCGAGGCAGTATCACTATGGAAGTAGGATTGCCCAACCTTCCTTCCGAGGAGTGGCTGGTGGGTTTGAACCACCAGCCTCATATATAGAGAGAGAAAGATAAATTTATCTAAGGAAAATGGCTCACACACTTATAGAAGCTGGCAAGTCCCAAGTTCTTGGATCAAACCTCAAGCTGGAGGCTTTTCCCAACTCATGCAGGTGCAGGGGCTGATGAGTTCAAGGTTGGCAGGCAGTATACAGGCTGTTGACCCCAATAAATGATGAATCCAAGATCTCCAGGCCAAATGGTGGATTGATCTCTCATGGACAGTTATAGGCAGCACAACAGGATCCTGATCCACAGAAAAGTGTCTCTTTTCCCGGGATGTCCATAAATATATTGGAAGCAGGCCACACCCCTAGGGAAACTCTCTTTCAATGGATTGTCTGCTCAAAACATATACATCCGATCCCATCATGGGAATAACCCACATCACAATTGCTTAAACCACACAGAATTATAGTCCATTCAAGTTGACACACAGCTCCAACTATCACAAATATACAGAGAAAAGCATTAACAACATTAAAAGAAAGACAGATACCATCAGAGAAAGACAAACAGAGTATTGGTGGCAGCCAAGTTCTTGATTCCAACTCTACCCTTCCCTTGGTTTGACTTTTCAGCTCTTTATTTGATTAGGTACAATGTTCCATGTCATTCAATAAGCCCTCTCCTTTTTTTCAAACCTAGCTTGAGATGAGTTTCTATTGCTTAGAACCTTGAGAGACCTAATTGATGGTTCAAGATGCTAAAAAGGAGTGTGAGTATGAGCATACATGTGTGTGTGTGTGTGTGTGTGTATGTGTGTTAAGAAGAGTGGGTCCTGCCCCACCCTTCAGGAACTCACAGTCCAGTGAGGGAGAAATGCAAGTCACAGGTGACTACAATGTGCAACAGGGGTAATGGCAGAAGGCTAGGCAAAGACTCCCTACCCCTTACAAAGGGCAGTGGCATTGTCCTGAAGAAAGAATAGATATGCTGAAGGATGACTAGGAGGAAGCCAGGTGAGGAACCTGCAAGGCAAAGAGTATTGTTAACAGAAAACAGAAGGACCATAATTTGCTAAGACCATGAAGTGAGACCTCACTGGCACTGACAGGGGACACAAAATTAATTGTGATCAACTCAGGACAGTATAAGTGGGGGAGTAGGAAAGACAAAAACTAGGGTTAAGTCCTGTACAGATATGTGGGCTTCATTCTCTGTAGCAATAGGGAGCCACAGTGTTCTAAGCAGAGAAGTGACATGATCGTGATTGTATTTAAAAAGATGTCTGTGGCTGCAGGGTGGACAGTGAGTGAAAGTAAAGTCTGGAATTGGGGAGGCCAGGGCTGAGTCCATGAGGGAGAAAAGTTGACTCAAACCAGGCTCAGGGTGGTGAGAACCAACAGGAAGAGATCAACTGCAGAGGAACTGAAATGCAGAACTGCCAGGCTGGGAACAGACTGGAGGTAGGGAGAGGGGCAGAAGGGCTGGAACAACCCCAGAGTCCTCATTTGGGCAAGCACCTGGCTGACCTAGGTGCCATTCACAAAGGTGAGGTGACGATCTAAGCTCTGTGGCCCCTGGGAGTTGAGTTTAGCTTGCACTTAAATTTGTATAAGTAGAAGGAGCTAATAGTTCCACAAGCATTTAAAGTAATTTCAGGTT
>NW_006921591.1:14038837-14083551 GCF_000298275.1 Orycteropus afer afer
TATATATATATATATATATATATATATATATATATATATTCCGCCAGGGACATTAATTATCATCTTTAAAGAGATCACACATATAATAGCATTCTGATATGTTAATGTGTCAGGATATGGTTGACTTCAAGTGACTGAGAACCTGCCTAAGAATACCTTAAGCTATAAAAACCTTTAGAGCCTTTAATAATGTCTGGGATAAGAAGTCCTGAAGTTGTGGTGCCAAAGGTGGAACAGAGGTTCAGTAATGTGGTTCAGAACGCAGCTCCCCCCGCGCCCTCTCTCTGCTGTGCAGCCTGAGTCTCGTGGCCCCTTAATCAATCATGACTTATGACCATAAGATGGCTGCTACAGCTCCTAGAATCACATCCTCACAAAGCCATGTCCCAAGCAGCAAGAAAAAGGGAAAGTGGAAAAGTAATCTCTCCTCTGAAATTTCTTTCTTCTTACCAAGAAGGAACAGCTTTTCTAGCTGTTCCAGACCTGCTCCTTACACCTTACTGGCCTGAACCAGGGCACATAGTCTCCCTGACTTCAATAAGGCCTCTTCAGCCTGTTACAGGAGACAGGCAAGGGAAAAGAAGGCTGTTAGGCAGGCAACCAAATAGCATCTAGTGTCTAGTAAAAAGCTTCAAGGTCTTTCTAACTGAGGAAGAAGCTAAACTAACTAAGTGCCTTAGCCAAGTTCAGATAATAGTCAGAGGTAGATTCAGAGCTAGTACTCAGGATTCTTTCCTCCCAGTCCCATGCTCTCTCCACTGAATCCCATTGCCAGTATCTCATAAGCCCCAGCATCTGAATTTAGCAACACAATGGCCTTATGTCTAGAATCAAGACCTCTCAGATCACTTAGTCCACCTTGTGTTGAAACAACTACTACTGTGGGGATCAGATGATAGGGTGGATTTGAAGTGTTATAAGTGTGACTTCAGGAACTGTGACATCTCCCAAACCCCAAGAGGCCCCATTACCTTTTTACCACACCTTTATCCTAGAAAACAAGTGAAGATTTAGCCTATGGATAGAAGGGATGCAGGTGATGCAACAATTGGTCTCTCTTCATCCAGTGCAAAGAAGGGTGAAGAAACTCAAAGATGCACAAAAACAGTTAGTCCAAAGATTAATGGAATATAAGAACCTCAACCTATATGATCTTGAGATCAGAAGAACCAGATGATGTCTGGCTACTAATGCCAACCACTCTGAAAGAGATAAAAATTGGAGATTCTGGATAAAGTGGGGGAAAAGGAAAAGGAACAAAACCCAAAATGATTTTTTGACCAAGTTTACTGGTCTGGTTAGAGACTGGTGAAACTGCCAAGACTATATGGATCTGAGTCACCCTTCGAACCTGGAATTGAACTCACTCCCACAGTTTAACTCTCAGAAAGGACTACAAGCAGAACAACTAGACCAGAGATATGTACTCCTTAGAACAAGCAACCACGGATAATCAGAAGGACAGCATTTGCACAGGGAGAAAAGTAGGGAGGCAGGAACACACAGGCAAGAAGGACACAAGGAAAGGGTAACTACAAGGAGGAAGTAAGAGGGGTGCTGTTACACTGCAACAAATGTAATCAGTGTCAAAAAATCAAAATGTGTATGAACTGTAGAATGTAAAATGAATCTATTTTATGAAATTTCACCCAAAGTACAATAAAAGAAAAACAAAAAGAAGGAAGGCAGAAGAGTTACCAAAGTGGATCCAACTCTTCTATGCCCATTCCCCCTAACCTATCTTTAACCCACATAGATTCCTTGCATTTGCAGTCAAAACATGAGCCCTGACTTCAAGAGTCCAGAGACGTTCGTTCTCACTCTGATTCTGCCCAGGTAATCTTAGTCACCCCTGAGCCTCAGTTTTCCTGTCTGTAAAATGGAATGTAGAAGGGAATACTTCCAGAAGTTATTTACAGTTTGAAGATGTTAGGATGCATTTTTCCCCAGAGTTCCAAACTCTGGTTAAATGGATGGCTAAATTGGGTGTGCAAGGTGTCTCCGAGGTTCTGGAAGCAAACAGTTCTTTCAGCCTCTTCTCCCAGGACCCACTTCTACATGCCATCCTCAGGCTCTCTCTGGACTATCTTTGCAGCACTGGCTCAGGATTCCAATACCTGTTGCTGTGTGGAAGGAACATCCCCTACATTGCCCCATATTCAAACTCTGGGTTGGGAACAGGCTTAGAGCAACCTTTTGCCCTTCATTTTTCCCCACCTAGCAAAGACTTGTGCGGAAACCACAACCATCCCAGCCTACGTGTGAGTCTGGGGGCTTTCCCCCTTCAGACTGCAGGCAGAGGGACAGGGGTAGGAGAAGGAAGGAGAAGGTACAAGGGCTAGCAGCTCACACCTCACTTATTTGTAAGTAGCCCATGTGGTTTCACTTTGCACCCACTTCTCCAGTGGGAGTTGGCATGTTAGCACCTGGGGACACCTGTCTCCAATTATCCCAAGCATTTCCCAAAAAAACTGATACCCCCAAAGAGATGGGTTCTCCATTGGCTTCCCCCAACCCACAGGGAGAGTTTAGCTTTGTCCACACTCTGGAGCCAGCAGCAAATCAGAAAGTGGGGATAGAGGTTGGGAGGCTGGAAGAAAACAAGCAGAAACACCTCCCAGGCCTGAACCTTGGCTCTGGCCTGTGAACACCTGGTGGCCTTGTGGCTGCCAGGAGCAGGCATGTTTGGCATTCTTCAGTGGCCACGCTGCACCCAAAATGGAAGCCATCCTACCCAGGGCATCTGAGGGCATTGGGGCTGCCGGGGTCACCTTTTGGGTCTGGCTGGATTTCATGGTTCCAGCTGCCAGGATGATTTGCTGAGGATTCCAGTCTACTGGCCGCCTGCTGAGAGACCTCACCCAGCTGGGGAAAGGCTGCCAGTTGCTCCATGGGGCCTCCAATAACATTAGAAAAACAAAACAATCCCTCCTCCCCCTAGGCTACCTTGAGAGTTCCTCCTTGGCACATTTGATTGACTGAAAGTAAATTACTTATTCTCACATCTTCAGCAGAAGATTAGACTTCCAATATGAAGCTAATGGGCCCTGTCCTAATACAGAGTCCAAAAAGAAATGGATTTCTGAAACCACAAGCAATGAAAGTGAATGCATTGATTAATTCCTCTCATTGGCTTCCTAGATCCCTTAACACACAGGCCAGGAAAAATCCTCATGGCTTTGCCATTTTGATTTTGTTTTGCTTTTTTAAAAAAAAAAAAAACTCATAGCCCTTACATTCACAAATTCATATACTGTAAAATTCACACATTTGTAGTGTACAATTCAATGACTTAGTATATTCACAGAATGGTACAACCATCAGCACAATCAAATTTTATAATATTTCTGTGACCCCAAAGAGAACTCATTAGTAGTTACATCCCATTCTCCTCTTCCCCCCAGTCCCTGGCAAGCACCACTTTCTGTCTGTACAGATCTACCTACTCTGAACATTTTATATCAATAGAACCATACACTATGTCATCCTTTATGACTTTTTTCACTTAACAAAATGTTTTCAAGATTCATCCATGTCGTAGCATGTCTCACTATTTCATTCCTTTTTATTGCCAAATAATATTCTGCTGTATTAATATATTATATTTTGTTTGTCCATTCATCAGTTGGTGGACATTTGGGTTGTTCTTGTTGTTGTTAAGTGCCGTCGAGTCGTTTCTGACTCATAGCCACCCCATGCACAGCAGAACGAAACACTGCCCGATCCCGCACCAGACCCACAATCCCTGCTATACTTGAGCCCATCATCGCAGCCACCGTATCAATCCATCTCCTTGAAGGTCTCCCCCTCTTTCGTCGACCCTCCACCCTACCAAGCATGACATCCTTCTCCAGGGAATGGTCCCTTCTTACAACATGACCAAAATAGGTGAGACAAAGTCTGGCCATTTTTGCTTCCAAGGAGCATTCTGGCTGCACTTCCTCCAGGACAGATCTGTTAGTTCTTTTAGCAGTCCACGGTACTTTCAGCATTCTTCGCCAGCACCACAACTCAAAAGCATCAACTCTTCTTCGGTCTTCCTTATTCATTGTCCAGCTCTCACATGCATACCAGGCGATTGGAAATATCATGGCTTGTGTCAGGAGCACCTTAGTCCTCAATGAGATATCCTTGCTCCTCAGCACTTGAAACAGTTCCTTCACAGTTGACTTTCCCAATGCTACTGCTGCTTCCATTGGCATCGATTGTAGAACCAAGCAACGTGAATTCCTTGACAACCTCAATCTTCTCTCCATTTATTGTGATGCTGCTCATTGGTCCAGTTGTGAGGATTTTTGTTTTCTTTATGTTGAGATGTAGTCCATACTGCAGACTGTATTCTTCAACCTTCATCAGTAGGTGCCTTAAGTCATCCTCACTTTCAGCAAGCAAAGTTGTATCATCTGCATATCTCAGGTTGTTAATGATTCTTCCTCCAATCCTGATACTACGTTTTTCTTCATATAGTCCAGCTTCTTGGATTATTTGCTCAGCATATAGATTGAATAAGTGTGGAGAAAGAATACAACCCTAACGCATTCCCTTCTTGATTTTAAACCATGTAGTGTCCCCTTGTTCTGTTCGAACGACAGCCTCCTGGTCAAGGTACAGATTCCTCATGAGTACAATCAAGTGCTCAGGGATTCCCATTCTTCTCAATGTTATCCATAATTTGTCATGATCCACACAATCAAATGCCTTTGCATAGTCAATAAAACACAAGTAAACATCTTTCTGGTATTCCCTGCCTTGAGCCAAGATCCATCTGACAACAGCTATGATATCCCTTGTTCCATGTCCTCTTCTGAATCCGGCTTGAACCTCTGGAAGTTCTCTATCAATATACTGCTGCAAACGTTTCTGAATTATCTTCAGTAAGATCTTACTTGCATGTGATATTAATAATATTGTTCTATAATTTCTACATTCTGTGGGATCACCTTTCTTTGGAATGGGCACAAATATGGATCTCTTCCAGTCAGTTGGCCAGGTAGCTGTCCTCCAAATCTCTTGGCATAACTGAGTGAGTGCCTCCAATGGGGCATCTCTTTGTTGAAATATCTCAATCGGTATGCCATCAATTCCCGGAGCCTTGTTCTTCACCAGTTCTTCCATTGCAGCTTTGACTTCTTCCTTCATTACCATTGGTTCTAGATCATATGCCACTTCTTGAAATGGATGAAGATCGATCAGTTCTTTTTGGTACAGTGACTCTGTGTATTCCTGCCATCTTCTCTGGATGTTTCCTGCATCATTCAATATTTTGCCCATAGAATCTCTCAATATTGCAACTCAAGGCTTAAATTTTTTCTTCTGTTCTTTCAGCTTGAGAAATGCTGAGTGTGTTCTTCCTTTTTGGTTTTCAGACTCCAGGTCTTTGCACATTTCATTATAGTAATTGGCTTTGTCTACTCGAGCTGCTCTTTGAAATCTTCTGTTCAGCTCTTTTACCTTTTCATTTCTTCCATTTGTTTTAGTGATTCTCCACTCAAGGGCAAGGTTCAGAGTCTCTTCTGTCATCCACTTTGGTCTTCTCTTCTTTTCTTGTCTTTTTAGTGATCTCTTGCTTTCTTCATGGATAATGTTCTTGATATCTTCTGATAATTCATCTGGCTTTCGGTCATTGGTGTTCAATGCATCAAATCTATTCTTTAGATGATCTCTAAATTCAGGAGGGATATATTCAAGATCATATTTTGGCTCTCATGGACTTGTTTTACTTTTCTTTAACTTTTAAATAAAAATGAATGAGGAGGCCTTCAACGGATAAGGGGGCCTTCAAGGAGATGGATTGATATAGTGGCTGCGATGATGGGCTCAAGTATAGCAGTTAAAGTTAAAGAATCATTAACAACCTGAGATATGCAGACGATACAACTTTGCTTGCTGAAAGTGAGGACATTTGGGTAGTTTCTACATTTCTGGTGGTTATAAATAATGCTACTATTTGTACATATAATAATACTTATTTTGCCTGGTGATCTACTTCCAAAATCTCAGCCGTTGAAAACCCTATAGAGCATGGTTCCACTCTGACACATGTGGAGTCCCTATAAGTTGAAGGGAACTTGACAGCAACTCTTAATTAGTAATATCTATATATACACATGAATGCAGAGAATTTTTTTTTTCTTGGAAGGATAAATAAAACTGTTTTATCTGGTTACCTTGGAGACAGGGATAAGAATGTGAGTATGGTGGGGGATGGGTGCTGATTGAGAAAAGGAACCCAATTTTTATACTTTTGTATGGTTTGGGTGGAATTTAGATTGTGGGGAAGATGGAGGAGAAGTTCTCTATCTGTGGCTCTCCCAGTAGTTGAGATACATTTACCATGTGCTGGGTCCTTTTCATGTATCTTGTTATCTAAAGCTTACAAGCAAACCATGAGATAGGTATTAATATCATCCAGTATTTTACTCATGAGGAAAATGAGGCAAAAGAGAATGGAGACTTGAGTGTCAGAACCAGGATTAAATCCCAGTAATCTGTTCCCAATACCTGCAACCGTAGAAAGAATATTGATAAATTTTTCCTAATTTATCTTGAGGCCTAGCACAGTGTGAGGAACATAATAACCACTCAACAAATTGGTTTAATGAATGATTAAGTGAATAAGTTACAAATATATTCATTGTAGAAATTCTGGAAAATTCAGAAAATGTGTAGAAGGAAATTTAAATTTCTTCTCACAATTCAGCAATAACCAGTGTATTTTTGTATTATTCTTCCAATACTTTTTCTGGAAATAGATACATCTTAACAGGGGCAATATTTGAATTGAATTTACACAGTACACATATAGTTTTATACACAGCTTCTTTCACTTAAAATGATATCATTACTAGTTTCCTATGTCATTTAAAATCCTTCAAAAGCATTGTTTTACTGATTGCGTGATATTTCACCGTTGTTGTCGTTATGTGCCATCGAGTCAAACCCGACTCATAGCGACAACTCTTTGGGTTTCCAAGGCAGTATCACTATGGAAGTAGATTGCCCCATCTTCCTTCCGAGGAGTGGCTGGTGGATTTGAACCATCAGCCTTCTGGTTAGCAGTCAAGTGCCTTAGCCACTATGCTACCAGAGCTCCTGATATTTCACTACATAGTTATATTATAGTTTATTTTACTATTCCAGTATGGTCGGACATTTGAGTTACTTCCAAATAACTCTGCAACATACACTTTTGTACATAAATCTGTCTCAGTTCTTATTTCCTTAGCAGAGATTCTTAAAAGAGAAATTCTGGGTCAAGCATTAGGAATATTTTTAAGTCTCTAGGTATAAACTGCAAAATTGTCTTCCAAAAGGGTCTTGCCAGTTTATATTCCCAAGAGATGTGCAACCATCTTATTTTGCTCATAAAAATTGAGAATTAATCTTTAAAACCATTTTTCCAGTTTGATAAGTAAAAATTAATATCTTATTCTGATGTGTATATTTATTGCTAGTAAAGCTAAACATGTTTTTATGTTTATTGTTAATTTATAATTTTTATTCCATGTCATATTTTTTATCTTTAGTTTCTTTTCCTCTTGTAGTACCCATGTTTTCTTATTGATTTGTAAGTGCTTTTTATTTATGAAGGTTATTAATCATTTGTCAGACTTGTTTCACTGAAATTTGCTTTTGATCACAGAAACTTTTCTTTACCTGCTAATACTTTTCTTTAGCTGTGTACAAATCAGGTATGATATCCTTAAAACCCTGTTATTTCACAACCTTGTCAGAGTATAAGCTGTCAACAAGGACACATGATGTCAGGAGATAGCCTTGTGTATCATTTAAAACAGAGTGAGGTGCCAAGCTCATTGTGCTGAACCGTTTCTACTACCATCATCCAACTGCCTGTCTACTTACTTGCCCTAGGGGCAGGTCAGAGAGCTGCCATTGACTGTTCTGACAGGCATGCACTTGAAGTGACATGTAGCAACAGTTACCCTCAGATCTCAAACTCTGGGCTCATCTTCAGGTGTCAGTAGCCAGGTTGGAAGCTGAGAATGATTAGTGACACAGGAGTGCCAACAGATGTTTCTATCCCTTACAGCTGCTCATTTAGTAAGTCATCTTATAGCTGGTACAGCTCTCTTGGGTCCCATGGTTACAGAGCTGATAGGAAGAACCTAGTGAACCAATCTTTTCAATTTTCTGAGGCCTGACATTGGAAGTCAGGACCAGGGATAGATAACTTCATAAGGCTTTAACCGATAGGGTAAAGATAATGTTGAGAACGTGTTAGGCCACAGTTCCAAAGGTCCATAAGCGCTAGATTGACTCATTCATTCATTCACTGAAAACCTACTCATGGGATGTGCAAAAGGGGTTGAAAGAAACTTTTCCAAAGAATACTTTGCCTGAGCTGAGTGTAAAGAATAATTAGGAGCAACAGGTGAAGAGAAAAATGAAGAGAATTTCAGATATTGGGAACAGCAAGTGCAAATGCCCAAAGAAGAGGAGGAAGATGTGAGTTTTATTATCTCAACAGAATAAATTTCTTTGATGCAGCTAACGGATACTGTCAACAAGCATTGTACTATGGTGACTGCATCTTTCTAAACATGACAGTAATGTCATATTACCATGGACCTGAAATCTGGAGAGAAAAATCTGACAAAGT
This sequence comes from Orycteropus afer afer, assembly GCF_000298275.1. Classification (NCBI taxonomy): domain Eukaryota; kingdom Metazoa; phylum Chordata; class Mammalia; order Tubulidentata; family Orycteropodidae; genus Orycteropus; species Orycteropus afer. The sequence goes on from NW_006921591.1 coordinate 14,047,458, forward strand.
ACTCCTGGTTCTTTGAAATTAGCCCGGTGAACCCTGCTTTGGCATGCTTGTCTTGCTTCCCCAGCTTAGTCAAGTGACTCTCTCTTGAGGGCTTACATTTCCCCAGAGCTCCCTTTTGGCTCTTCACACTGCAACAGTTAACATTTCTATTTATTTGATTGACTCACCCTCAAGCCTAGGAGTTCCTTTAGGAGAAAGTCAATGTTTTGTCCATCATAAACTCCCAGGTCTTACAGAGATTTGGGTTTGGAAAAGCTTTAAAAATCTTATTCAGTCCCATTCATTTGCTACTAAAGAAACCAAGTCACAGAGGTTATAAAATGTGGTGACAGAGCTCATAAAAGTCAGTGCCTGTGTTCAGCCCCACATCTGTCTGAGTCCACCACTTGGACTCCTCTTTCACAGAGAAGTGAGTGGGACAAAGTTAGCATCCACACAGAATGGCCCCAAAGGAAGGGGAAATGTTGCCTGTGAGGTTTGACAGTTCCAGAAAGTTTCCTGTTTATCCTCTCCAAGGTTCTCTCAGCTCTTTGGGTAAAGCAGTTTAGACAATAGCAGGCTCAGATATTTACCTGCTGTTTTTTTAAAAGGAGATCCAGGCTCTTCCCAGAAGAGCTTTCGAACCAGCTGTTCCAAAGTCAAAGCCAAACCACACCTTCTCACACTGAAACGTGACACTGAGGATGACAAGTCACTGGGCAGAAAAGCCAATTAGAAATATTTTTGTATGGACTCACTTAAAAACCCTCCTCAGAGTAAATGTGTTTTTTCTCCAAACTTTGTCAACTACTGAGTGACTAAGTTTGGAAGAGAGAAACTCAGAAGATAGTTGGAGCAAGATCCTAGGAAGCCTCAAGTGTCAGTCTATGAATCACATACCAAAGACACGAAAGGTGCTAATTTGCACTGAATGCCTATTTGGGGCTCCATATAGTCTCTGGGTGGTAAAAACATTTAACATATTCAGCTATTAACCAAAAGGTTGGAAGTTCAAGTCTACTCAAAGGCACCTTGAAAGAAAGGCTTGGCAATCTACTTCAGAAAATTCAGCCATTGAAAACCCTATGGCACACTCAGTGTCACTATGAACCAGAATCATTCATTGGTAACTAGTTTGGCTTATAGCATCTTTACTCTGAGCAGGGTCCTAAAGTGAGTCCATAAAAAAATATTAGTAATTGACCAGGTTTCCTTTAATTAAATATCCATAAGCTACATATTTTTCATTCTCACTGGAAATCCAGACCACTGCCATTGAGTCAATTCCAACTCATAGAAACCTTATAGGTCAGAGTAGAATTACCCCCATAGGGTTTTCAAGGCTGTAAATCTTTATGGAACAGACTGTCACATCTTTCTCCTGCAGAGTAAATGGTGGGTTCAAAATATGAACCTTTATGATAGCAGCTGAGCACTTTGATCACTGTGCCACCAAGGCTTGCTTTTCCCCTTCTAGAGGGCTGGTATCCCTAGAAGACCACACTCTGGAGAGTAACCACAGGACTTTGCTGCTTGATCACTTGTTACCTGTGTTAGTGTTTTGTATTTCCTTCTTCTCTGGAAAGTTTATACATCCCCTCTTGATGCTCAATATTCTGAAAATGCATACTTTTTTTTGTTTGAGCTCATACTTACTTGTGTGTGTTCTTATGTGTCTTTGTGTGTCTGTTGCCTGGGCACTCTAGGGGCCCTCTCAGCAAGGGATCCCGTGTTCTTCAATTCTAGGAAAACTTTTAGAATTGATTCGTTGAATATTCCTTCTCCTATAATATCTGTACTTTATTTATAAAAGTCTATTAATAAGATGTCAACATCTTAGCTAATCCTCTCATTCTTTTTTCTTTTTCCTACTTTCTATATGTTGGTATTTTCCTTCTACTATCATAGAAATGTCATAAATGTATCTTCCAAAGCTTTCATTAAACTTTAAATATTATATTTATATTTTTAATATCCAAGAGCTTCTACATATTCTTTGAATGTTCTTTTTTAGTAGCCTCCCATTCTTTTTTCATAGATAGAACATATTTCATTTCATTGATTATACTGATTTGTTAAGATTGTTCTCTTCTTCTGCATTTGTCCAGCATTCATAGTAGAGTTTTTCCTTAAACATCTCATAATATTTAAGGATGTTCATTCATATTTATAGGTAACAAACTTATAAATGTAAATCCTGGCTGCCATTTTTCAAAGAATTGAGTGGCAGAAAAATAAAAACCAAACCAAACCCATTGCCGTCAACTCTGATTCATAGAGACTGTATAGGACAGAGTAGAAATGCCCCATAGGGTTTCCAAGGCTGTATTCTTCATAGAAGCAGATTGCCACATCTTTTTCCCACTGAAAGGCTGGTGAGTTTTAACAGCTGACTTTTCAGTTAGCAGCTAAGTGCTTAAAAATTGCATGACTCAGGATCCTCAGGGACAAAAACAGAAGGTGGAAATGGGAATCTCACTGCTTAGAATGTAAACTTGACCTCCATCCTCTGTTTTCAATATGGTAACCTTCCCCACTGTGCTGTTATCCTTTAACTTAGAGATATTTTGGCTCTTTTTCCTAGAGCTGATCACCATTGTAGTGCTGCAGGTAGGCAGAGATGGTTTTCTACTACAAGTAATGGAACAAGAAATCTTGGAGTCTACTTAGTTCTTTAAAAAGTTTTTGAAGTTTCTTATGTCTTAACTTGGGCCAGTGGCTGGAACAGGTAAGGTGGAGTGGGGGACAGCCCCCAAGTGTCAGGGAGCAGTGGCAGACAGGGCCAGCAAGAACAGGTACAGGGTAGCCCAGGAAGTGAGCAGAGCAGTTGGAACAGCTAAGGGAGATGAACTTGTCTGTCAGTTTGTCGTACTGTGATGACTTACATATTGCTTTCAGGCTGTGCCAGCAAGGGTGCCCATGGTGGACCGGTTTCAGTGGAGCTTCTAGACTGAGACAGACTTGGAAGGAAGAGGCTATCTAGAGTTGGAGAATTGGACAATGAAAACCTTGTGAATAGTAGTGAAACACTGTCTGATATATTACTGGAACATTTTATGAATAGCCTTGAAACATTGTCCAACACAGTGCCAGAAGACAAGCCTCTCAGGTCAGAAGGCACTCAAACTATGATGGGGAAAGAGTTGCCTCATCAGAGTAGAGTGTATCTTAATGATATGGATAAAGTAGAGCTTTCAGGGCCTTCATTTGCTGAAGTGGCATGATTCAATATGAGAAGACACAGCTGCAAGCATCCGTTGATAATCAGAACGTGGAATGTACAAAGCATGAATCTAGGAAAATCGGAAGTTGTCAAAAATGAAGTGGAATGCATAAACATTGATATCCTAGGCATTAACGAGCTGAAATGGACTGGTTTTGGCCATTTTGAATCAGATAACCATATGAACTACTACACCAGGAATGACAAATTGAAGAGGAACAATGTGGCACTCATCATCACAGAGAATGTTTCAAGATCTAACCTTAAGTACCATGCTGTCAGTGATAGAATAACATCCATATGCCTACAAGGAAAGCCTGTTAACACTACTATTATTCAAATATGCACCAACCACCATAGTCAAATATGAGGAAACTGAAAATTTGAAAACTTGAAAATTTTTACCAACTTCTGCAGTCTGAAATTGACAGAACATGCAATCAAGATGTGCTAATTATCACTGGTGACTAGAGATAGAAATAATGCTGGAGATCGCATTACAGAATTTTGCAAGACCAATGATTTATTCATTGCAAGTACCTTTTTTTCAACAACACAAATGGCAGCTATACACATGGACCTCACCAGATTGAGTACACAGGAATCAGATTGACTACATCTGTAGCAAGACGTGATGGAGAAGCTCAATATCTTCAGCCAAAACAAGGTCAAGAGCTGATTGTGGAATAGACCATCAACTGCTCACATGCAAGTTCAAGTTGAAGTTGGAGACAATTAAAACAAGTCCATGAGAGCCAAAATTTGACCTTGAATATATCCCTCCTGAATTTAGAGACCACTTAAAGAATAGATTTGATGGATTGAACACTAATGACCAAAAATCAGAGGAATTGTGGGATGACATCAAGAACATCATCCATGAAGAAAGCAAAAGGTCATTAAAAAGACAAGAAAGGAAGACAAGACCAAAAAGGATGCCAGAAGAGACTCTGAAGCTTGCCCTTGAGTGGAGAGTAGCTAAAGCAAATAGAAGAAATGACAGGATCAAAGAGCTGAACAGAAGATTTCAAAGAGCAGCTTGAGAAGACAAAATCAATTATTATAATGAAATGTGCAAAGACATGGAGTTGGAAAGCCAAAAGGGAAGAACATGCTCAACATTTCTCAAGCTGAAAGAACTGAAGAGGAAATTTAAGCCTCAAGTTGCAATATTGAAAGATTCTATGGGCAGTATACTGAATGATGCAGGAAACATCAAAAGAAGATTGAAGGAATACGCAGAGTCACTGTACCAAAAAGAATTGGTTGATGTTCATCCATTTCAGGAGGTGGCATATGATTAAGAACGAATAGTACTGAAGGAAGAAGTTGAAGCTGCACTGAGAGAAGTGGCGAAAACCAAGGCTCCAGGAATTGACGGAATAACCATTGAGATATTTCAACAAACGGATGACGCACTAGAGGCACTCACTCAGCTATGCCAAGAGATTTGGAAGACAACTACCTGGCCAACTGACTGGAAAAGATCAGTATTTGTACCCATTCCAAAGAAAGGTGATCCCACAGAATGTGGAAATTATCCAACAATTTCATTAATATATTGCATGTAAGTAAAATCTTACTGAAGATAATTCAAAAATGGTTACAGCAGTATATTGATAGAGAACTTCCAGAAATGCAAGCTGAATTCAGAAGAGGACATGGAAAAAGAGATATCATTGCTCATGTCAGATGGATCTTGGCTGAAAGCAATGAATACCAGAAAGATATTTACTTGTGTTTTGTTGACTATGTACAGGCATTTGATTGAGTGAATCATACCAAATTATGGATAACACTGAGAAGAATGGAAATTCCAGAACACTTTATTGTGCTCATGAGGAACTTGTAGATAGACTGGGAAGCTGTCATTAGAAAAGAACAAGGGGATACTGTATGGTTTAAAATCAAGAAGGAAGTGTGTCAGGGTTGTATCCTTTCACCATACTTATTCAGTCTCTATGCTGAATAGATAATCTGAGAAGCCAAACTATATGGAGAAGAATGTGGCATCAGTATTGGTGGAAGACTCATTAATAACCTGTGTTATGCAGATGACACAAATTTGCTTGCTGAAAGTGAGGATGACTTGAAACACTTACTGATAAATATTAAAGAATACAATCTGCAGTATGGATCACACTTCAATACAAAGAAAACAAAAATCCCCACAATGGGACCCATAAGCAGCATCATGATAAATGAAGAAAAGATTGAAATTGTCAAAGACTTCCTATTACTTGGTTCTACAATCAACACCAACGAGAGCAGCAGTCAAGATATCAGACCTTGCATGGCACTGGGCAAATCTGTTGCAAAGGACCTCTTTCAAGTGCTGAAGAGCAAAGATGTTTCCTTGAAGCTTAAGGTGCACTTGACACAAGTCATGATATTTTCAATCACCTCATATGCATGTGAGAACTGGACAATAGAAAAGGAAGACCAAAGAAGAATTGATGCTTTTGAGTTGTGATGTTGGCAAAGAATGTTGAAAGTACCATGGACTGCTAAAAGAACTTACAAATCTGTCCTGGAAGAAGTGCAGCCGGAATACTCCTTAGAAGCAAGAATGGCCAGACTTTGTCTCACCTACTTTGGTCATGTTGTAAGAAGGGACCATTTCCAAGAGAAGGATATCATGCTTGGGAAAGTGAAGGGACAAGGAAAAAGGGGAAAGTCCTCAATGAGCTGGATTGACACAGTGGCTGCAACGATGGTCTCAGGTATAGCAAGGATTGTGGGGCTGGCACAGAATCAGGTAGTGCTTCATTCTGCTGTACATGAGATCTCTATGAGTTGGAGATGACTCAATGGCATCTAACAACAGTGTTACTTAATTCTTCTGACCATTAGCTTCAGAGTTGCCCAATGCCCCCGATTTCTGGACCTTTCTGGGGTTCTGCTCTGGGGGTAAGCTTGCTTCTCTTCAGCTTTCCCCTCACTTAATCCCCATCTCAGAATCTTTTGACTTTCTCTTGTCTGCTAAATCAGTTCCTGTTTACCCATCCACTTTCTATCTTCAAAAATTTATTGACATCTATCAATTGCTGTCGCCTTCTCTCTCATTCTCTTTGATTTTAGGAGTTTTTAGTTTTATATTCCAATGAGTGTGTATTCAAATTTATCTCTATGTACTTGAATTATGTCTTTAAATCTCTATGTTTCAAGTTATTGTCTTCAAGAATATTTTTCTTGCTATGGAATTCAAAGAATAATCTTCAACCCAGAGATGAAGAAATTCTGGTTTATTATCAACTTCAAGTCATCAAACAATTATTAAGGTCTTGTCACACACTAGGTGCAAAGCTAGATGCTGGGATGCAGAGATTGCTATTCTCAGGAAGTTGATGTTTTAGTTAGGAAGGCAGATATGCAAAAGCTATGTGGCAACAAAAGTGTGCAGAAGTGTACAGATGCAAAAAAAAAGACAGTGGAGTGAACGAGTCTCTGTGTGGAAGGGCAGGGGTAGTGGCAAGGGCAAGTCCCCGCTTGCTAGAAAGTCTGAGATCATGCTCCCACACTCCTACCTGTTCCCACAGAACACACACATTTATCCTGACACCAAGAAATAGGCTCCCACAAGAGCAATGTTCCTGAGTTCTAGTATGTGTTCAATAAATATTTACTGAATGAATGCAACATTTACATTCAAATGAGAACTCCACAATGTGCATACAGAGATTTATATTTTAAAAGCATAGTAGAAGGAGTGATTAGTTCTATGTATGGTGAGGGGAGAGGGGCAACAGAAAGTTTCCCCTCTTCTATGAAACTCTGAGGGTTTTTTAAAAAGCTTTTTATTGTGATTTAGGTGAAAATTTACAGAGCAAATCACTTTTTCCTTCAATAATTCATACACATTTTGTTTGATGTCATTGATTGCAATCCCCTCTAGGTAATAGCATTCATCTCACTTCTCCCAAAACTCTGAGTTATTGCTTTCCTATATATTTACACATTCATACATTTGTTCTCTCTCTTTCCTATAGACACAAACTCACACACACTCACACTCATACTTTCTCACACACTCACACAGTTATGCATTCACACACTCACACTCTCTCACACACATTCATACTGCCACATATTCACACACGCACAGAACTCCTGCCCAGAGATTCTGAATGATGTGAATTCACAGTACAGAAGTCTTAAATTCACAATGTGAGAAAGCCTGCTGTCTGTTTGAAGTTCACAACAAAGGAGAAGTCCATAGAAGGGGAGAGAATGCCAAGCAACATACATACACAGCAGCCAGGGAGCAGCCCCAGTAGTAGAAAAAGAAAATCCCACCTGGGGAATTTGTACAGCACACAAGCCTGAGAAGGAAGAGGTAAGGGGAGGGGTGGGGAGGTAGCAGGGCAATGGGAACAATGTACTGCCGTCTTGGAAAAACCAACAGGTTGCTCCTGACAAAGCAAAAGGTGCCAGTGGGGAAATAGATTCGAAGGGGCACATGTGCTTGAAAGGGATAACTAGGAGCTTTTGAGAAGGAATTGCAGTGACAAAGAGAAGAGAGCATGGTGCCTTCTGATAGAGAAAGAGGCAACAGGGGACTCCCTTGCCTCCTAGTGCCAAGCAAATACAAATACAAATACAAATACAGCTGTGACAAAGGGGCAGCTTAATATCAAGCTGCTATCGATGGTAGCAGAGAAGGCGTTCCCTGTGCCACCAGGGCAGGAGACTGGGAAGAGTGAGACTCAGGGGCAACCAAAGGAAAAGTCAGCATTATTCACTCTCTGTGGCCTTTTTCTCCCAGCCAGATATGAAGAGATGATCTGAGGTCAATTCAAAAAGAGAGTAAGAAGGATAAAGGAGGTCTCAGAATACTAGGGGAGCTTCAGGAAGCACAGTGGCTGTTCTCATATTACCCTCCTCATCAGGAGGTGACATGGCACCATTGAAGAAATGAAGCTCAGAGACCCTAGGCACTTTGCCCAAGGATGCACAGCAAAGTAGCAGCCAAGTTAGCACCAGAATCCAGGTCTCCTGCTTCTTAGTCTAGCATCTGTTTTCTGAGACTATCTGTACTCTAGTAACAAATCCTCTGCTTTCATAGACCTTAAAGTTCATCTGACTACAAGGTGCCCTGACCATTCCATTTGCATAACCTTGCTCAAACCCAGCACCATGGAAGAAACAGGACAGAGATATTATGGTGGTCTCATCTCTTGTCCACCTCTCCTCCCACCCCTTAGTTTCTCTTTCACCCCATGCCCATTTATCCCCTTCACAGACTTACCTACACTAGAAAGTACACCACTGATTCATTAACATGATTCTGGGTTTGCTGTCTTTCTCTCCCACTGGAATATATGAATGATTGGGCAATCTACTTCTGTACAGGTACCACCTCAGAAACCCAAGCATGGGTCATTATGAGTCTAATTGACTTGACTGCAGTGAGTTTGGGTTTTGGGGGTTTAGAATATAAAAGCAGTAGTGACTTTATCTGCCCTGTTCACTATGCCCAGTACCTAGAACAGTGCCTGAATGTACACATTAGAGACTTGATAAGTACTGGTTGAAAGAATGAATAGCTAGCTCTGAATACCAGCTCTATCACTCAACAGCTGTGTGACCTCAGCCAAGTGACTCAACCTCTCTGAACGATGTTCCCTTAGCTGTAAAGTGAAGGTAGTAAGAGTTACTTTGCAGGAAAATATACAATAGGAATAGTATATTTGGCACATCATATGTGCAGCTGACCAGGCTGACCTTAAAAAAAAATAACCCTATATTGTCAGTTGGGAGCTGTGGTAGCATAGTGCCTAAGGCACTTGACTGCTAACCAGAAGGCTGGTGGTTCAAACCAACCATCCACTCCTCTGAAGGAAGGTTGGGCAATCTACTTCCATAGTGATACCGCCTCAGAAACCCAAGGAGGGGTCACTATGAGTCGAGTCCTACTGGACAGCATATAACAACAAGAACAACATATTGTCAGTTACTAGAAAGATGTTACTGAGCTCAAATGTGACAATAGACTATGGCTACCCCTCCAGGAACTCACCTGATGAGCTGCTCTAAAATCATCTCCTTCCCTTGACAAACCCAGCACCATATGTGGCCATCCCCTGACATGAGCACATTGGTGTCCTCTAATGCCCCTGCCTCAAATGTCAGTCTGCTCTGTCTCTGCTTCCCCTCCAAGCCAGGCAAGTCTGAGCCTTTGATCTCCCACTCCCTGAGGGAGCAGTGCACAAGGGGCTGTGTAAATGACTCCCCTCTGCACAGCTGGAGAGGCAAATCATGGAGAGGCAGCCATCAGTTCCCCCAGAAGAAATGTTGGACCATGAGACTCAACATAGTAGTGAGCCTCTCTTCCAGAAATTATCCCCAAAATCAGTAGTCTAAAACTCATTTATTTGGAGTCACATATTCAAAATAGCCTCATCTGCCTCATGGCCTCTCCAGCATGGCAGTTCCACACTAGTCAGCATGATGTAAATGGCTGGGAGGGTCTCTCCAATCCAAAATGAGACCTAAAGGAAGGCTTTTTGTACAATTAGGAAATCATAATGTTCAAATAATACCTTAAATTTAAGAAAGTATCTAGGATATGCCAGTAAAATGTAAAAAACCCTTCCAAGCATTGATTCTTTTATTCACAAGTACTTACTGAGCACGTATTATCCTAACATTATGATGTGGGTACCTTGCCCCCCGCTAATAGCAAGTGTCAGCAGGGCAAACCTTGAAGGATCTAATCTTAGAAGAAAAAGCAGAGGGTGATTCAAAGACATCCCAGCCATCCAGGAATTTATAAGAGATTTACTTAGGGGAAGGCACAAGTTTCACTTAAATCGAGGCCTGGATGACCAAAACCTAAAATAGTGCCTACAGCCTAAAACTCAAGAACTAAAACAGTATCTCCAATATGCAAGTTGAAAAGATCAAAATGTTAAATGGAAAAGAAATGATGCAGAGATGATATTCACAACTTCCTAAGTAATCCTTGAAGTGCAAACAGCATTTCTATAGCAGTGTTCCCAGGCGACTCACCTTAAAGAGAGCTGAGTCTCTCAGTATTGTTTCCCAAAACGAATGAAATATTTTGAAATCCAGGTAGCTCTGAGTTTGAATCCTAACCCTGCACAGACGAACTATGTGACCTTGGTTAAACTACTTAACCTCTTCTCTGAGCTTTAGCTTTTATATAGATAAAATGAAGAACATAATTCCTACCCTATAAGAGTACTATGGATATGAGTAAATGAAATAATGTACACAAAATATTTAACACAATGTCTGGCATATGATAAGTATACTATTGTTTCAGTTGTTATTACTGAATAACAAATTACTACAAAAATAAGTAGTCTAAAAAAAATAGCCATTTTAGTTTCCTCGTGACTCTGAATCAGGAATTTGATAAAGGCTCAGTCTCCACATGCCCTCTCCAGGATGGTGGTCTCAGGTTAGGCAAACTTCCCCCATGGCATCTGGATTCCCCCACAGTACTCATCTCAGGCAGAAGTTACAAGACTTTGTTTCAATCATCCCTAGAAAGTAAGTAGCAGCATTTCTGCCAAATTCTATGGGTGAAAGCTATCCAAAGCCAGCTCAGATTTAAAAGGAGGGGAAAGAGACTCCACTTTTCAATGGACGGAGTGTCAGAGAATCGAGGACCATGTTAAAACTACCATAACTATTATAGTTTTCATCTGGTAGAGTCAATAAATGGCATCGCCCATGCCACATGTAATACATGTAAGTGGCGCTTATGGAAGTGGGAGCCGTTATTATTTGTTATGAAACCACATGGTGCCTGGCTACCATTGTCAACCACTCAGAGGAGGATCAGTGCAAGAAATCCTGGATAGAGTGGGAGAAAAATGTGGAACAACAACAAAAGACCAGTTTTGCTGGTCTGATAGAGCCTGGTGAGATCCCTGAGACTACGGCCCCTAGCCACCCTTCAGGTTTGGAATTGAATTCACCCCTATGGCTTCCAGCCAAACAATAGACAAGCATATGGAGTGAGCATTTACATCAGGTAGATACATTACTTGGAGCAATCAATCATGGGAGAACAGAAGGGCAGTGTTTGCACAGGAAGGCAGTAAGACAGTTCAGGGGGCAGGAGTGCATGGGACACAAGGACGAGGTAACTATGGGGAGGAAGTGCGAAGAGAGCTGTTATATTGTGGGGAATTTCAGTTACCGTCTTAGGACAAAATGTGTGTGAACTGCTATATGGAAAATGAATTTGCTCTGTAAACTTTCACCCAAATCACAATAAAAAAATTTAACATAGAAAAAAAAAAAAATGATGCCCCTCAAGCCCATGCTCAATTTCATCATTTTGTATAAGCTTTCCTAGGATTAAACTCTTCTAGCAAACTGAAAAATTTAAAAGTGAATCCCTGGTCTGTCTCTGTCCAGTTCTGCTCAGGGTAGGACTGAGATTCACAATCACTCTGTTTCCATAATTGCAGCTATTAGGTCCCTGCTTCCCCCTTGCTGCTCTTATAGTCATAACAAAGATAATGGGAGAGAGGGCTTTCTCTTAAGCATATCAACCCCAGTTGACAAGCTTTCTAAATGTTGTCTTATATGGCCAGCGCTTCATATGGCCAGCCCTTCAAAATTCCTGTCCCTCATCTAAATCACTCTCACCCTTGATTCAGTTTTAAATGAGCCTTCTGGTACCAAGAGCATATTAGACATCTGATTCCACTTGGCTTTGCCAGGAGGGTGGTTAAAGATGGAAGTGCTGCTACCTCAACTAAAACCATACCTTCCAATTCAGAAATACATATCAAATCATATTTCCCTGAACTGCATTTCAAAACAGTAAGGAAAGGTCAGATTGCAGAGATGGAGAGAGAGTGCCACCAAGAGAAACCCACCTCCAGAAAGCCTGATCTCACCCCCAGGCCAGGCCAATTTGCCCACCATCAGGGAGGGGCTTAGCCAGACACCTTGGAGCCAGCTGGGACTTCTCTTCTTTGGCGCTACTCCTCCTCCCTCAGCCAAAAATCAAGTCCTCTCATTTCTCCCACATGCATGGCCCTCTGATCTCCCATTGCTCTATGCCCACAATCTCAGCCTAGTCCAAACTCCTATTGTCTCTCTCTTGGAGCCCCTACAGAACTCTTATGACAGACCTCCCTACACTCACACTTGCCCCCTCTAGAATGTTCCCAACACACACCCGGAAAGAATTTTTCAAACCACAGACCTGATCAAAACTGTGCAAATGTCTTAGAATAAAAACTAACATCATTAACTGAGTTCGCAGCCCTACCACCTCCCATGCCTGGTCCCCACCCAGCACCCTGCTTCATCAGGCATAATTCACCCCTGTATCTCTGTGATCTGTATTGCTTCCCTTATTTAAAATCTATACTCCCAGTTTTCTCCATCCCATATTTGAGCTCCAAGACAGCAGGGATGTTGTCTTTCATTTTCACTAGTACATATCCTGATAGTCCAGTTTCTGAACCTTTATGCACACTGTGTCATCTCTCCCAAGCTCCTCATTCCCCTCCTTCATTTAAGTAGTTAATTGTTACTTGTCCTCCAGATCTTAGTTCAACTTCTTAGCTTCATGTCAGCTCAAGCCTTACTTGGGAAGCCCTTCCCTGACATGCTTCCACTGTAGCCCATATTCCTCTCATGAAAACAGAGCTATGGACCTTCCTTGCTAGCACTTGAGTCCCATACTTTTTTTCTAGGTAATAATTTATTTAATGTTTGTCTCCTTTACAAAATCAAGGGGTGTTTCTGTCTTTTTCACTGCTTAATGCAATGTCTAAGGAGCTCTGGTGGCACAGTAGTTAAAACAATTGCCTGTTAACAAAAAGCTCAGCAGTTTGAACCCATCAGCCACTCTGCAGGAGAAAGATGGAGCAGTCTGCTATGTAAGGATTTACAGCCTTGGAAACCCTAGGGGACAGTTCCACTGTATCCTGTAGGGTAGCCATGAGTTGAATGGACTCCACAGCAGTGGGTTAATGTAGTGTCTGGTACATCCTAGGCTTTCAATGTGTTGAACAGAAAAAAAATAAATAAATAAATAGAAATGAATAATGAATGAATGAGTATTGCATACAGCTGAGTATAAAAGTGAGTTGAACATACTCACTGGTGTCCACTGGGTACCCATTTTGGCCCAGTGATAGATGTGAGTGATCACACACTGTCATTTTATCTGATATGCAGCCTCTGGTGATTTGGCTATCAGGATATGCACTAGTGAAAATGAAAGACAACATCCCTGCTGTCTTGGAGCTTATATACTAATTGGAAAGACAGAAGAAAAAGAAACAAACCAATAAGCACAACACATATGAATTGTGTTAAATACTGAAAGGAAGTAAGCAGGTAGCCAAGTACAACCAGACTCTTGGTACTTAACAGACACCCCGGCATCACTCAGCACCAGCCCCACCATATGCTTCCAGATGCCCACTCTAATCACCTACTCACACCAAGAAAGAGTTGTTCTATTATCCTGGCTCCCAAGAAGTATGAAGGGGAACATGCTACCTAACTGTCACTTAAGGCTTAGATATACTGGCTTATATTGCTTTTCTTATTTAAAAATCTATACCCCCAGTTTTCTCCATCCCAGATTTGAGCCAGCATAAGCAAAGCATCTGAAGAATAGATTTGATGCATTGAACACCAGTGACCGAAAACCAGAGGAATTGTGGGATAACATCAAGAACATCATCCATGAAGAAAGTAAAAGGTCATTAAAAAAACAGGAAAGGAAGAAAAGACCAACATGGATATCAGAAGAGACTCCGAAACTTGCTCTTGAATGGAGTGTACCTAAAGCAAATGGAAGAAATGACAAGATAAAAGATCCAAAAAGAAGATTGCAAAGAGAAACTCAAGCAGACAAAGCCAATTACTATAATGAAATGTGCAAAGACTTGGAGTTAGAAAACCACAAGGGAAGAACACGTTCAGCATTTCTCAGGCTGAAAGAATTTAAGAAAAAATTCAAGCCTCAAGTTGCAATATTGAAAAGAGTCTATGGCCAAAATATCGTGATGCAGGAAACATCAAAAGAAGTTGGAAGGAATACACAGAGTCACTGTACCAAAAAGAATTGGTCAATGTTCATCCATTTCAGGAGGTAGCATATGACCAAGAACCAATGGTATTAAAGGAAGAAGTTAAAGCTGCACTGAAGAACAAGGCTCCAGGAATTGACAAAATACCCACTGAGCTGTTTCAACAAATGGATGCCACACTGAAGGCACTCAGTTGTCTATGCCAAGAAATTTGGAAGAGAGCTACCTGGTCAACTAACTGGAAAAGATCCATATTTATACCCATTCCAAAGAAAGGTGATCTCACAGAATGTGGAAATCATCAAACATCATTAATATCATACGTAAATAAAATCTTACTGAAGATAATTCAAAAATGGTTACAGCAGTATATTGACAGCGAACTATCGGAAATTCAAGCAGGATTCAGAAGAAGATATGGAAAAAAGGGATATCGTTGCTCGTGTCAGATGGATCTTAGCTGAAAGCAATGAATACCAGAAAGATGTTTCCTTGTGTTTTATTGACTATGCAAAAGCATTTGTGTGGATCATAACAAATTATGGATAAAAACATTGAGAAGAATGGGAATTCCAGAACACTTAAATGTGCTCATGAGGAACCTGTACGTAGACCAGGAGACTGTCATTCAAACAAAACAAGGTGCTACTGCACAGTTTAAAATCAGGAAGGGAGTGTCTCAGGGTTGTATTCTTTCACCATACTTATTCAATCTGTATGCTGAACAAATAATCCAAGAAGCTGGACTATATGAAGAAGAATGTGGCATCAAGATTGGAGGAACCTGCACTACACAGATGACACAACATTGCTTGCTGAAAGTGAAGATGACTTGAACACTTACTGATAGAGATTAAAGACTACAGTCTGCAATATGGATTACATCTCAACATAAAGAAAACAAAAATCGTCACAACTAGACCAATAAGCAGCATCACAATAAATGGAGAAAAGACTGAAGTTTTTAAAGATTTCATATTACTTTATTACTTAGTTCCACAATCAACACCAATGGAAGCAGCAATCAAGACATCAGATGACATATTGTGCTAGGAAAATCTGCTGCAAAAGACCTCTTTAAAAAGTTGAAGAACAAAGATGTGTCCTTGAAGACTAAGTTGCACTTAACCCAAGCCATGGTATATTTTATGATGATGACGATGATGATGATGATGATGATGATGATGATGATGATTTGGGTGAAAATTTACAGAGCAAATTCACTTTCCATACAGCAGTCCACATACACTTTGTCTCATGACATTGACTACAATTTACCCCAATGCAACAGCTCCCCTGCCACTTCCTCCCAATAGTTACCTCTTCTCTGTGTCCATCCCTCCATGCACTCCTGCCCTCTAAGCTGTCTCCCTGTGCATAAATAGCCCTTCTTTTCTCCCATGATTGTTCTCTCCAAGGAGTGTATCTACCTCAGGTAAATGTTCAACTCATATGTCTGTCTTTTGTTTGGTTGGAAGCCACAGGTGTGGGTTCAATTTCAGACCTGAAGAGGACCTAGGGGCCATAGTCTCAGTGGCTCCACCAGTCTCTATCAGACCAGCAAACCTGGTCCCTTTTTATTTCCCAAATGATTTTGAGTTTTGTTTGACATTGTTCTCCCTCTCTATCCAGGATCTCCTACATAGATCCCCCTCCGAGTGGTTGACAGTGGTAACCTGACACCATCTAGTTCTTCTGGTCTCATAGTCGTATAGACTGCAGATCACATGGTGTACCAGTTGCTAGGACTAATTGTTCCCATGAACTTTTGGTTTTCTTCATTCTTCTTTGCTCTGGACGAGGAGAGACCTATCATTGCATCTAGATGGCTGCTTGCAAGCTTTTAAGATCCCAGTCACTACTCATCAAATTTGAAAATCCAGAAGAAATGGGCAGATTTCTAGAAACACACTATTTAACTAAACTAACACAGACTGATGTGGAAAAGTTGAACAAATCCATAAAAAAAGAAGAAATTGAACAGGTCATCAAAAAATTACCAACAAAAAAAAAAATGCCTGGCGCACACGGTTTCACAGGAGAATTCTACCAAACATTCAGAGAATTGACACCAATCCTACTCAAACTATTCCAAAACATAGAAAAGGATGCAATCTTCCCCAACTCATTTTATGAAACAAGCATAATCTTGATACCAAAACCAAGCAAAGACATCACTCAAAAGTAAAACTACAGACAAATATCCCTCATGAATATAGATGCAAAAATCTTCAACAAAATCCTAGCCAAAGACTTCAACAACATATCGAGAAAATCATTCATTTTGACCAAGGAGGGTTCACATCAGATATGCAAGGATGGCTCAACATTAGAAAAATAATCAACATCATCCACTACATAAACAAAACAAAGGAGAAGAACCATATGATCCTATCAATTGATGCAGAAAAAGGATTTGATAGAATCCAACACCCATTCCTGATCAAAACTTTCAGCAAAATAGGAATAGAAGGGACATTTCTCAACATAATAAAGAGCATCTATGCAAAACCAACAGCCAACTTTATTCTCAATGAAGAGAGACTGAAGCCAAGGTATTTTCAATCACCTCATATGTGTATGAGAACTGTACAATTAACAGGGAAGTCTGAAGAAGAGTTGTGGCTTTTGAGTTGTGGTGTTGGCGAAGAATACTTAAAGTACCATGGACTGATAAAAGAACTAACATATCTCTCCTGGAAGAATTGCAGCCCGAATGCTCCTTGGAAGTGAGAATGGCCAGACTTCGTTTCACCTAATTTGGTCATGTTGTCAGAAGGGACCATTCCTTGGAGAAAGATACCATGCTTGGTAAAGGGGAGGGTCAACGAAAAAGGGGAAAGCCCTCAACCAGATGGATTGACACAGCGGCTGCAACAATGGGCTCAGGTGTGGCAAGGATAGTGAAGCTGGCACAGGAGTGGGCACTATTTCCTTCTGTTGTACATGGCATTGCTATGAGTAGGAGCCAACCCAACATCTAACAACAACAAGAAGCAAAGCATACAACATAATAAACAGAGAACTGTTACATAATAAAACCAAAAAGAAAAAAACAAACTCATTACCCTTGAGTCAATTCTAACTTAGTGATCCCATTTGGTTTTCTGAGGTCATAAATCTTTACAGAAGTAGATTGCCCAGTCTTCCTTGCACAGAATGGCTGGTGGGTTTGAACCACCAACCTTCTGGTTAGCAGTCAAATGCCTTAGGCACCACAGCTCCTTTGTTAAATAATAGTTAGGCAAAATATAAACAGAATAAGAAGCTAAGGCCGGTGGATATGTACAACATATGTAAGTATGAGAGCTCTGGTAGCATAGTGCCTAAAGCATTTGACTGCTAACCAGAAGGCTGGTGGTTCACACCTACCAGCCAGTCCTTGGAAGGAAGAGTGGGCAATCTACCTCCATAGAGATACTGCCTTGGAAACCCAAGGGGGATAGAGATAAGTCAGAACCAACTTGATGGAAATGAGTTTGATTTTTTTTGTGTTTGTTTATTTTTTTTCCCCTTTGGTTGAGTGATATATTTTGAGGTAAAACTTCAGCCCTGAGCTTCCAAGCAGCCAAAGAAAAATAGGAAATAAGATTAGTCACACGTACTCACTTTAGCAACACATTTACAGTGAATCCTTTGAGAATTGGAACTTGCCACAAGACTGCCTTGTTTTTCTGGGTCTCTCAAGTACTTTTGACAGGTTGCAGTCTTGGCTCTTTTCTATTGCTCTTTTTAGAGGAAAATATTTGAGTTTTTCTTCTCTGATAAGTTTCTACCTTACACAGTTCTAGCTTTCACAGGTTTTACTGTACTAAAAAAAAAAAAAAAAAAGATTACTTATAAAATTTGCATTGTATGTAAATAAATAAACCCACCATAAACCAAAGCCAAACACTCTGAAATTGAGTCATTTCTGACTCATAACGACTCCCATTGGGTTTCCAAGGCTGTAAATCTTTATAGAAGTAGATCGTCCCATCTTCCTTCCACAGAGCGACTGGTGGGTTTGAAACGCTGACCTTCTAGTTAGCAGTCAAGTGCTTTATCCACTACACCACCAGAGCTTCAAACCCACTATGGGGGGGGAAAAAATCTTTCATTGATATCTAGGGGGTCTAAAAGAAATTTTTGGCATTTTGGGTTACTGAAGAAACAGCCATCTGATGTATCTTGTTTTGTCAATGTGATTAGGTCTTTTAAAATAGAAGCCATAGCTTATTAACAAGAAGAGAGAAAAGGGCAGTGGTCTAACCTTCTTGTCTGAATTAAAATTTTAAAGCAGCCCCTCTAATCTCATGATTCCCTTGTTCTGACTTGGAGCATGAGGCTAAGGTCTTCAGTTTTCAGCTCATGCTCATCGCTCTCTGTATGCTCTCTTGATTCACTCTCTTGTGATATCTGTGTACTTAAAAAAATAAGCTCCTTGGGGAGGATTTTATCTATTTTGTTCACTGCTATTTTGCTAGCCCTTACAATAGTATTTAACACATAGTACATGCTCAACAAACATATGTTGAATGAGTCTGTCTACTCCTTATAGGATTTAAAGAGTAGAACTTCTTTCAAGGAGACAAACGATGTCTTAGTCATTTATTCACACACACCTTAGTGCTTTACACATAGAAAGTACTCTGTGAATTTGAGATACCCTCAGTAATCACTCTTACATTCAAATCTACCAATACTTCTCAATGCACCTTCACATGCATTATCTTATTGGAATGCTATGCAGACCATTCATTCGTATAACATGAGTTTTACTGTTAAAGAAATATTCACTGTGGACCCTGAAGATGGTAACCCATTCTGGTTTGGTGCAGTGAAGTTGGCATCCCTTCTTCTAATGGTACTATGAAGTGGGTTTGATTTGAGTAGATTTTTACTGGGGAAGCATGAACGTTATTTCTGGCACAGCCTAAACACCCTGTAACTTTTCTTTGGGGACCCTAAGACACTGGGATCTATGGATGGTTGACATGCTCAATAAAGGACTCAAAGTTTCCAAAAAAAAAAAAAGGACTGGCCTATCATACACATGATCTGGATGAGTTGATTGTTAGAGATAAGTGAGTTTTTTAAAGTGACACCATCGGAAAGGAAACCATGCAATTTAGCGCAATGCTTTTTAATTTCTTTAGAAGTTTGTTCCAATATTTCTTTAACTCCCCACATATTTAAGCACTAGCTGTTACTGTGCTTAGTTGCCATTGAGTCAACCTCCAACTCATAGCAACACCATGCACAACAAAATGAAATGCTGCCCAATCCTGTGCCATCACCATGATCAGTTAAAGATTGGACTATTGTGATCCATAGTATTTTCACTGGCTGATTTTCAGAAATAGATCACCAGGCATTTCTTCCTAGTTCCTCTTAGCCTGACAGGTCTGCTGTAACCTATTCAGCATCATAGCTTCATGCAGCCTCCACTGATAAGTGAGTGGTGGCTATGTATGGGTCACATTGGTTGGGAATTGAGTTTGGGTCTCCCACATAGAAAGTGAAAATTCTACTGCTGAACCACCAATGCCTCTTAAGCACAAATAGGTACTCAAAAACACTTTGAAACTACTTTAATTCTTGGCTTTCTCTCTCTCTCTCCCTCTCTCTCTCTCTCTCTCTCTCTTTAATATGGTGAAAAAAATTTATAGTCAGAATTAGTCAGCTGGACTCAGTTTAGATGATCCCAATTTTGTTGACAACATCCAAAGCATCATAATAAGGAGCCAGGTAAACATACATATGCTTTCTCTCTATCAGACCAAATCAAAGAGTCCACCTTGGCAACATCAATGTCATAGAGCTTCTTCACTGCCTGTTTGATCTGGTACTTACTGGTCTTGACATCTACAATGAAGACAAGAGTGTTGTTAGCTTCCATTTTCTTTAGGACTGACTCACTGGTCAGGGGGAACTTGATGATAGTGGAAAGTTATTTCTCCTGAAGGCACTCTTCCAAGGATATTTGAGCTATCTTCAAAGCCACAGTGTCTTGGGCCACAGGAATGTGGGTGACCTGCAGATCTTTTGTGGCTGTGGACACCTTTCAGCAAAGCCTTCTTGGCCTTCAATGCCTTTGCTTTGGCTTCAGTTTTGGGAGGGGCAGGAGCTTCCTTCCTTTTCTGCACCATCTTCATGAAAAGGGCTCTTGGCTCCTCTTTTTGTTCTTTTAAACTTCTGTATATGAGATGTAATCCTTGCCTGAGTCAAAATCTTTCTGAACCAAAATGGTCACATAACTGAAGGTGATTATAGAAGCCAGGAAAGTTATGTGCCTCTCAGCTCTCAATGGTTAGATTAACTCCACTTTCCAGAAGAGGTCATATCATATGTTCTCCCCAGTCACACTTCCTTTTGTCTGCTTCTTTAGAAAAGACAGCTAAATGAAGTAATTCTGCAAAGAGCCTTCAGAAGAGTTTCCTTTTGATGACTAAACTCAATGATCCCTGGACCCCAGTATGGGTCTTGGCCCCATGAGGAATATGAAATATAGTCAGGAAGAGGGATAATAAAAAATAATGAGGAACCCTATAGGGGCCAGTATCCTCCAGAAAGTATGTTTTTCCTACAATCCAATGAAAGGAAAACCACAGACCCTCACCCACTCAACAAAGAAAAGTATTAGCATCCATATACAAGAATGTTCTCAGCACAGCAATAATTATAATATAATATGTTGTTGTTGTTATGTGCCATCAAGTCAAACCTGACTCATAGTGACCCCTCCTTGGGCTTCTGAGGCAGTATCACTATGGAAGTAGAATACCCAACCTTCCTTCCAAGGAGTGGCTGGTGGGTTTGAACCACCAGCCTTCTGGTTAGCAGTCAAGTGCTACACTACCAGAGCTATAATATAATATAGTAAGTAGTATATTATACTATAATTATTAGACTTATTAATAGAGTATTTTCAGATAACTAAGGAAGGTAACTTCCACCAGCTTGAGGTGAAGATGAAGGGTCGGAAAAGTATGCTGAAAAGTTGATAATTCAGATAGGGATCTAGCAGTTCAAAGGATATTTGCAGGTCTCTTAATGCTCTGCTTCTCAGTATATTGATTTTATTCTCAAACATGTTGGGAAAAGATAACCACCAGGAATCCTGATTTAAGTGGAGATGTGCTCTCTTGCCTGTATAGCTGTGCTTTCGCTGAGAGTTAGATCCTCCTGCTGGTGGGAAAGATATTAGAGTATTTTTAACTAGGGATTTAAAAACAGAGAGAAAGAGTTAAGAATGCTTCTCACAGCTAGAGAAAAGATTTTTTAAAAGAAAGAGCTCAGTTAATAAATAATTATGAGAAAGTTGGGGGGAGGGTCTTTTTTCTTAGCTGTATTCTAGAAAATTGGTACTGTCAATCAAACATATATTTACCACCACGGGACAGATTTCTCTGTCTGTGAGTCTAAAAATTAAGTGACCACCAGTTTGCAAATATCAACTTCAGTAACTGACCATTGATTCTAAAACTGATGGACAGTCAATGGCACCCTTTACTTCACTGTCAAGTCCTCATAGTTGAGGTATTACGGAGTTTAAAGACTATCACAAGAAATGTATCTTAGAGTTTTAAGACTAGGGTGTGGGTACTCTCTTTTTATGGAAGGCAGTAGAATCATACATTCCATATAGATTTCTCCGTTTCCATTAGGTAAAAACTCTAGAGCCCTACACAGTAGGATAGGGATGGTGGCTCCTGGAGTTGTGACAGTGCAGATTGATAATCTAGATTGATTATTTTGGTGAATTCCATACCCAGAACATTCATGAATCTTCCCTCCCTGTTGAAGGGGTTGTCTTCTCCCCTGAATTCAGGAAAAAATTCCCGTAAGATAAATAGACCCACACCTCTGCACAATATTTTATACAGGTACGTGAGTTGGAAAATTAGGTCAGAGGAGGGAGGGAAAATGGTGATTCATTACCAAGGCTTGAGAGAGGCAGGATTACCTCATCAGAAATTCAAAGGTAATCAGTTTTTCCCAATTGCCATGGTAATGAATCACCATTGTTAATAAATTGGGAAGTCAGTTACACCTTTGAGTAGCTGGATAAACCAGAGTTGCCTGGCATTTGTCTTCATTAGAAAAGGCCCAATGAAATGGCAGAGGGAATGGGAGTGGGGAGAGGGTGCTGGATCATCCTAAATCCCTTCTTCACCCCAGGGTAAGAATCAAAACTTTTTACTTAACAAGATGTTCTTGTCCAAATCACCTACAACCAAACTAACCCAAATAAAACCTTAACCCTAAAGTCACCCATCCAAGCATCCGACATCTGTCAAAGCCCTCTGATTCCAAAAAAAAAAAAAAAAAAATCAGAAGGCAGCAATTTATTTATTTAATGGAAAACAATGGCAGGAAATAATTCCTGAACATCGCTCAGCACAGGCGGAGGTCTTTATTAGGACAGAATTTTTTTTTTTTTTTTTTCTCCTCAAGCAGATGGAAACCAGGAATGGAAAATGAATCCATTCTTCCCCTAGCCTCTAGCCTTTCTGAGTCTTGACGGTTTACCCTCAGAGCTGGCCCTGTCTGAACATCCAGGCCCAATGGTTCCAACGAAGAGGTCAGGGTCAGAGCTCACTGTGGCATTTTATGGCTCAATAAGGGATCAGAGCAGCAGACTTCAAGATATAAATCAGCTTCAACTCCAGATGCCTTCAGGACAAACAAATCTTAGGCATAGAGTTGTCAATAATCCCAATATAACTTGGAATGCAGTTATAACTTGTTATTGCTTTTAGACCCACCCACCCAACCTCCCCCCACAAAAAAAAAAAAAAAAAAACTGAGACTAATCTGATCTATATGATTTGATAATGGCATTTGACTGTTCTCATTTATTCGAGGGGTGGGGGATAATTTTTGGGGGGTCTGATCATTTTGTCAAAATCCTGCAAGTCATTTTCATTCCTTTTTCTTGGGCAAGATTAAAAAACAAACCCCTATGCATTCTGTCATATGATCCTGGTGCTGAGAGTTCGAAACATTTCAACAGTAATTTAATATAGGGGATTTGAGAAGTGTATGTATGAAAGAGTGAGAGAAGGAGAGACCCCTGGCCTGATGGGAAGGGTTACCTGATAGGAGACAAGATGAATATCAAACCTGTTATTGCCAAGTGTCTCATTTCCCGCTCAGGAGGGGAGCTGTGTCTGACATCTTCCACAGTCTCATAGACAAATCCTGCAGAAGGGGGAGGTGGAGAGACATTAGACTGCCACACCAGGAAGAATGACTCACATACCCATCCTTGTCCCAGCTGTTTCTACCACAAGCACCCTGCACTGATTTGCCCTAATGAAGTTCCTCTGCTGTGTTCATTCATTCAAATGTCAACTCTCAATTTAAGATCAAGGCTAGGAATGAGCGACTTCAGGTCTCCTGTGGCAACTCTAATGCTACCCTCTCTCCTAGCCTTGGAGTCATTGAGTGGTGCAAATATTTAATGTACTCGGCTGTTAACTGAAAGGTTGGATGTCAAGTGGTGACTTGGAAGAAAGGTCCTGAAAAATCAGACACTAAAAACCTTATGGAGCATAGTTCTACACACATGGGATTGCCATAAATCAGAATCTATTTGATAGTAGCTGGTCTGGTCTCATAACCTTTCCCCCAAAGTGCATAATACACACACACACACACACACACACAAACGAGACTCAGATACTTTTCTTTTTGTCTTCTCCTTATGCTAAACTTGGACCCTATTCACCTTTATTTTGTCTCCAGTGAGAAAACTCTCACTACGTATTGACAAAAATATTTTCCTTCATTGGTGACTGATGTCACCGCAATTTTTCTCAGGGAGTCACTTATCCCCAGTCTGGCAGTGTGGGGTGGGTCAGGATCACCTCTGTTTCTAAGGAAGGTACACATGCTCCAATCAGTGCATTGTCTTCACTGGCTGGGGTCCTTGATTCAGTGATGGCTGGTAAGGTGGCAAGAATGTCACATACACTTGATATCTGACTACACTTCAGGCAGGGAAGATGTCAAGTTTGTAGCTACTGCAACTATCTCTGAAGCTTAGGGGAAACTGAGGGAGAGTTTAGCTTGTGTGACAGTGGAGCCTGCATGGACTAGAGGAGAAGTGAAAATAAATGATGAGAAAGTCAGGTCCTGGTGATGTCATTTGAGCTCCTATATACAGTAACATATGTGTTCTTCTGCTCTTCCAAGACATCAGCCAATAATTTCTCCTTTAGCTTAAGCTATTCTGAGTTAGATCTTCTGTCCCTGAAACAAACCCAACAATGTAGTCATAAGTTGGTAGGTATAAATGAATCATCACATGGTATATAGCACCAGAGCAAAACCCTAACATTCTTTTCAAAGTTCCCCCACCCAGTATCTTTCTGTGAGGCCCTAAAGGACATCTGAAAAGTCCTTTCATTTCTGCTTCAGTCCACTGCACTGCCTGGACCTCTACCCACAATCTCTTCCAGGACACCCACCTAAACATTCTCCTTGAGTCCTACCCTGTGCTGCCCTGCAGATGCTCCCTTAGCTGGCCTGCTTAGGCACTGCCACCACTTCAGACTTCTGATGTGGACCTTGAATGTACCTCTGTCCTGCTAGTTGAGAAATAGCACTCCTATCTCTATGTCCCACTTTTCTGAAGTCATTCAACAGCATTTCTTGAGCTTCTACTGTTTTGCACTTTTACACGTAAGGCTTCTCCTCTTCTGGATGGATATATACCACCTGGTGGCTGTGCCAAGTTAAAACTGTGGTTCCTGGTAAAAGCTGCATTCTATACACAAAGTGCTTCCCAAACGTGGGAAAGTAACAGGGTCCCTGGAGGCCAGGGGACTCTTGGCATAACCTTATGAAATATTGGCATAGTACACTGAAAATAACTAGGCCTAAGTGTTTAGAAATTGAGATATCATTTTGGGTTAGAGTTTAGTATGCCCAAGTGGTAGTAGAGTTGGTATTTTTTATCACTTATTTTATTTTTGTTGCTGTTGTTGAGAACACACATAGTACGGCAGACACCAATTTGACAATTGCTACATGTACACTTCAGTAACATTGATTACATTCTTTGAGTTGTACCAATGTTCTCACCCTCCTTTACTGAGTAATATCTTCTACATTGACATAAACTCATTCTCCCCTAAGTTTTCTATCTAATCTTTTGACTTGCTGTTGTCAATTTATTCCCATATAAAACATACTACCATTAAATCAAAGGAGCTCTGGTGGCATAGTGCCCAAGGCATTTGACTGGTAACCAGAAGGTTGGCAATTCAAACCCACCAGCCACTCTGCCAAAGTAAGACTGGGCAATCTACTTCAGTAAAGATTTACCACCTCAGAAACCCCAAATGGGTCACTATGAGTCTGAATCAACCCAATGGCTGTCAGTTGTTTTTTGTTGTTGTTGTTGTTTGTTTTGGCCGTTAAATCAGTTCCAACACATAGCAACCCTACAGCATAGAGTAGAACTGCCCCATAGAATATCTAAGGCTGTAAATCTTTACAGAAGCCAATTTAGTCATCTTTCTCTTGCAAAGCAGCTGGTAGGTTCTAACTGCCAACTCTTTGATTAAGTGCTTAATTCCTGTGCGACCAGAGCTCCTTATTGATCCCATATAGATAGATCTAAAAAGAGCACAATGCTCAAAGCAAATATTGTTTATTAGTTAAGCTAAACTATTGTTTGCTTTTAAGAAGAATTCAGGGGATATTTTTAGCTGAAATTTTAAAAATTTTATCAAGACAGTAGCTTTAGGGACTCTTCCATGTCCACATGGATCCAAAAATCTGGATTTCATGAGGATTTGAAATTCTGTTGAACAATTTTCCCATTTTGATCAAGGATTTCTTCTAAAAAATCCTTGATCAAAATCTTCAGTAATGATAACTGGGCACCACTCAGTTGTGATCTTAGGGCAAAGAGAGCAGCTATTCATGGAGGCAATTAGACACATATTCCCTTTCTTCCTCCTGTTCCTGACTCTCTTTCTTCCATTGATGCTGTAGGTGAATAGAGACCTTGTTGTTGTACCTTGAATGGCCACTTGCCAGCTTTTAAGACTCCAGGCACTATGCAATGAAGTAGGAGGAAGAATAGAAGTATTAAACAACATATTAGGTCATTTAATGATATTGTTGCTGCTAGGTGCCATCGTATCATCTCTAATTCATAGCAACCCTATGTACAACAGAATGAAACACTGTCCGGTCCTATGCCAGCCTCACAATCCTTGTCATACCTGAGTACATTGTTGCAGCCACTGTGTCAATCCATCTTGAGGGCCTTCCCCATTTTCATTGACCCTCCGCTTTCCCAAGCATGATCTTTCTCCAGAGAATGGTCCCTTCTGACTACATGACCAAAGTAGGTCAGATAAAGTCTAGCCATTCTCGCTTCCAAGAAGCATTCTGGCTATACTTCTTCCAGGACAAATTTGTTAGTTCTTTTAGCAGTCCATCATACTTTCATTAGTCTTTGCCAACACCACAACCCAAAAGCATCAATGCTTCCTCAGTCTGCCTTATTCATTGTCCAGCTTTCACATGCATATGAGGTGATTGAAAGTACCATGACTTGAGTTAGGGACACCTTGGTCTTCAAGGAGATATCTTTGCTCTTCAGCACTTGAAAGAGGTCTTTTGCAGCTGATTTGCCCAGTGCAATACATCATCTGATGTCTTGACTGCTGTTTACATTGGTGTTGATTAAAGAACCAAGTAGTATGCAGTCTTTGACAACTTCAATCTTTTCTCCAATTATCTTGATGCTGCTTATTGGTCCAATTGTGAGGATTTTCATTTTCTTTATGTTGAGGTGTAATCCATACTGCAAACTGCAGTCTTCAATCTTCATCAGTAAGTGCTTCAAGTCATCCTCATTTTCGGCAAGCAAACTTGTGTCATCTGTATATCACAGGTTATTAATGAGTCTTCCTCCAATCCTTATGCCAGGTTCTTCTTCATATAGTCCAGCTTCTCAGATTATTTGTTCAGCATACAGATTGAATAAGTATGGTGAAAAGATACAATCCTGATGCACTCCCTTCCTGATTTTAAACCATGCAAGTGTTCTGGAATTTCCATTCTTTTCAATGTTATCCATAACTTGTTATGACACATACAATCAAATGCTTCTCATAGTCAATAAAACACAAATCAACCTCTTTCTGGTATTGTTTGTTTTCAGCCAAGATCCATCTGATATCAGCAATGATATCCCTCATTTCATGTCCAATTAACTGATATGTCCCATGAAACTATGATCCTAAATTTCCAAACCAAGGAACCAAATCCCATGAAGTATTTGGTTGTATATAAATAACCTCAAGAATTAAAAAAAAGAAAAAAATAGCAGAAAATCAAAATGGTGAAAATTAAATCTAATTTAATTTTTTCCAACTTGAGTCAAAGATAGTTATTACTGGATTTTAAAATTCAGCACATTGGTTTGAGTTGGAGAAACTCAGAGTTCTATAAAAGCATGATTGAGAACTTTTAGCCTAGAATAGAGCGAAGGAAGTAAGGGCAACTAAAGACAAAGAACACATAATATGAAAAATTAAATAATAAAACCAAGTTGCAGAGTGATACATGAAGCGTAATCCCAAATTTATAGAAATAGAAAAAAATCTCATTTATTGTATGTGAGTAAGCGTCAAGATATGAAACAATATACACTAACTGGTTAACATTATTTGTCTCAAAGCGGTAGACTTTATTGTTTTTTAAAAAATTTTCAACTTCATTTTATGTGACTTAATTCCCTAAGAAAATATTATTTAAAAAAAAATTTAGAAGACAACAAAATAGGAAAGTGTGAACAAAAAAAAAATAGGCTGAGAAGGCCAAAACAACCCATCAAGCTTCTGACAAAACATTCTTCAGACATGCAAACTTTTGCAATGAGATGGATGAAGAGCAAGGGGGACAAGAGGAAGCTCCAGGGAGCCAGGGAGACCACTGCCAACCAGAAGAGTTGGAGGACACTGCAGGTCAGAAGCAGCCAAGGGAGAACTGCTTGGGGCCAGAAAGGGGGGGTGTCTTCCAAGGACAGGGAGCTACGAAGACCAGGGTAGATACACAGCTCAAAGGCAGCCCAGCCTGGAACAAAAGCCAGAGCAAAAAGAAGATGAAGAAACTGCTTCTAGGAAAGAGAATGTCCCCAGCCTCCCAGCAGTGCCAAGCCCAAGCCACCTTGGGATTGAGGGAGGAAAGGGGCCCAAAGCAGTCTGCCTATGATTTGTGCCAGCCCAGCTACTCCCTGGGAAGAATGAGGAGAAAGAATTTGAATTTGCTAAAGTCAATCATTTTGTGCTGCTGTGATTTCTTTGTTTCCTTTTTGTTTTGCTATATCATCTTAGGAAGGCTCCTTTTGGACAATGCTAACCTTCCCCAAAGCTGAGCTAAAAAAAGCAATGTATTTCTGTCCATATTCAGCAAGGTGAGTCTGTGTGGGATTTGGGGACAAGTGGCCAGAGATAAAGCAAGTTCTCCTATTCTAGGTGGCCAGGTTTGAAGGGAAGCAGGAGGTGAGAAAGAGCCAAGTACGCACAATCAAGCCAGGGAAAGTAGGTTCCTCAGTTAAGGACAGAGGCCAGGAGCCACATACAGGTGACATCAAGCAGAAGGATGTCTAGAAAGATGGAAAGACATGGAGGCAGAAGAGAGTGCCTGTGCTTGGCTCTTTTGGCCTCTGGGCATGTGATATGTCAGTGGTCTGAGGATCTAAAAGGGATAATACAGGGAGAAGCTATAGGGAGGAAAATGCCAGGGAATGAGAGAGTAGCATATGTTTTCCTTAGAGACCTAGGCAGGCACCTTCAATCACACTCAGTTGGGGAACTCTCTGGCCCTCCTCTTGCTCACATCCTCTTGGGTTTACCTAGAAGGATGCTGAGTTTTGGAACCTCCCTAAAAGAGGACAGTGTCTACAACCCACTCTGTTGAGCTCAAGAGGTTCCATGAGCCCCTCCAAGACTTCCTGTTTGGAAGAGAGGAAAGTAAGAAGGAAGTAGGGGTAGGGCCATGTTCCAGGTCCTCGATACCACCTTCACTTTTATCTGTTTTACATATTGGGCTGCCCTATGCACTTTCATTTGGACTAAGGGCTCTATCAATAAAATACATCTGGAAAACTCTATGCTCAGTGATGATCACTAGAGACAAGTAAGTCCAATCTGGTCCCAGAGGACCAACTGAGAAAGAATAGGGGAGCTGAGCTGCACCCTGGGATAGAAATGGAAGAGGAAAACTAGCTTTACCAAAGGGTCATGAAAGTATGTCAAGCTGAGAGTAAAAAGATTGAACAGGAACCTCCATAAATTCTGAAAGGCTCATAATAAAGTACAGATACAAAAGATTTGCACTCAACTACTAACCTAAAGTTTGGTGATTTGAATTCACACAGCAGTACCATGGAAGAAAGTTCTGGCAATCTACTTCTGAAAAGATTACAGTTAAGAAATCCTGTGAAGTAGTTCTGCGTTGTGAAATATGAGTGTCATGAGTTGGAATAGATTCAATGGCAATAGATTTTCTTTGGAGTCCCTGAGTGGCAAAAATAGTTAAGTACTTGACTACTAACTGAAAGATTTGAACCCATCACAAGTTGCCTCAGAAGAAAGGACTGGTGATCTGCTTCTGAAAGGTCACAGCCTTGAAAAGCCTTTGGAGCAGTTCTTCTCTGACACATATGGAGTCACCTGAGTCATATTTGACATGACAGCAACTGATTTAGTGGTCCACACCATCAGCAACTAACTCTGTGAACTTGGCCTGGGCTCCATTTATGTATGCCTGGATGTTAGTGGTTGAGCCTGGGCCACACTCTGAGTGAGATAGGATAGGAGTCAAGGGATATGGATCCCGACAATATTACCTTGTTGTTGTCATTAAAAAAAAAAAAAAAAAACTCACTACCATCGAGTCAATTCCAACTCATAGCAACTCCTGTTGGGTTTCCAAGACTGTAAATCTTTTTGAAAAAAAAAAAAAAAATATTGTGCTTTAGGTGCAAATTTACAAAACAAATTTGTTTTACAATCCACAGTTTGTGCACATTTGATTTCACACCCCAATTACCATCCCTGACCATAACAAACTATCCTCCTCTTTCATCCCTGTGACAACCCACTCCCTGTGCCCTTCTTAACTATGAATTCCTGTCTGCCCAGCTTTCCCTTTATGTGAATGCTGCCCATTTGGTGTTTCATGGCTGATTGCTCTAAGGGGTGCATCTCCCTAGAGTAGGTGAGTGCATTGCCCTGGGGGAGGTGTTCTGCATGTAGGTCTTTCTACTGTTGGGCTGAGAGCCAATTCATGGAAGTAAGTCCTTTTCTAGGCCTGAAGGGTAACATGGGGCCATAGTCTCAGGGTTCCACCAGACTCTATCCAACCAGTAATTCTGGTCATTTTTGTGTTTTTGAATATTGTTCCACATTTTTCCTCCCACTCTATCCAGGATCTCAGTTTTGACCCCTTTCCCAGTGGTTGGCATTTTTAGCTAGAACCCATCTAGTTCTTCTGGTCTCAAAATCATAAAGACCGAGATCCTCATGGTCCATTTTATCCTTGGACTATTTGTTTCCAGATGTGTTTGATTTTCTTCTCTCTTCTTTGATTCAGATGAGACGAGACCAATAGTTGCATCTCAGATGGCCACTTGAAAGCTCTTAAGATACTAGTCGCTACTCACCAAAGTAGATTGTAGAAGACTTTTATGTACTGTGTTGTGCCAATTGAGCATGATGTCCCCCAAGACTACAGTCCCGAGTAGGCGGCCTGGTGATTCTCTCTCTCGAGGTGTTTGGTTGTCTCTGAAAAGTTTCTCCAACTCTGCCTTCTGTTGCTTCTGTAATGTATGTGGCTAATTTTGTAGCACAAGTGCATATGTAAGATTATCTTCCCAAGGCTATAAATCTTTATGGGAATAGATTGCCCAATCTTCCTTCCTCAGAGCAGCTGGTGGACTTGAACCACTGACTTTCAGGTTAGCAGCCAAATGCTTTATCCACTACATCACAGAGCTCCTTGTCATTGTTATTGTTAGTTGCTTTCAATTCAGCTCCCACTCATGGTAACCCCATGTACAACAGAATGAAATATTGCCTGGTCCTATACCCTTTTCATGATCATTGGTGTGCTTGACTCTGCTGTTGTGACCACTGTGTATTTTGAGCATTTTCTAACCTGAGGTTTCATCTTCTAGCACTCTACTGAAGTGATCAATATTCTGAGTGATCCATAGGGTTTTTATTGTCTCGTTTTCAGAAGTAGGTTACTAGTGATTCTTCCTAGTCTGTCTTACTCTAGAAGCTCTGCTGAAACTTGTCTGCCAGGGGTGCCCTGCTGGTATTTGAAATAATAGTGGGATAGCTTCCAGCATGATAACAACATGAAAGCCACCACAGTACAACAAACTGACAGAATGTTACCTTAAGCAAGTAAAAATATCTTGATTTATGAAAATGAAGATGGTAACAGCAGCAGCAAAACTGTTGTGAGGGAAAAAAATAAACATTGCATAAAGAACGTCTAACAGATTGCTCAGTAAATGTTAATTTCTTCTCTTTTTTCTCTCTACAATTATGATGCAAACAAGAGACAAGTCCACAGAGACATCTTCTGGTTTCATGATGTGGTAAGTTCTTCCCTTAATCAAAATCTCCTTTGGAAACCCAGAAGCAGAGAATAACACAATTATGTCAAATTTTATCAGATCCAAGAACAAGATTGTGGGACAGAACACAAAGATATATCAGCCTCCAGGAAGGAAAGTTCAGTCTGCAGTAGACCCTGGTCCATGTCTCCTGTCTCTTCAACATACCTGCTCAGGCCAATCCTGAGAATAAGACTGAGTCCAGGCTGAAGGCTCTTGCTGTATAGTACCATAGGCCCAGCCCGGTTAGTAATTCCTCTGGGGCCACACATAACTAGGGATCTCAGCCCCATTTGGAAGCTTCTGTCCCACTCTGGTGGTACAGTGCCTAAGACATTTGACTGCTGACCAGAAGGTTGGCAACTCAAACTCAACAAGGAAGATGGGGCAATCTACTTCATAAATATTTACTGCCTCATCTCAGAAGCCCAGTGGGGGTTGCTATGAGTCAGAATTGACTAAATGGCAGTGAGTTTGATTTTCTGGTTTTGTCTCGTGAACCATCACAATAGGTTACAATGGCTTCAGTGTTTGAACTCAAACGAATCCAGGTGTTTGATGAATATCTAATTAAATAAATCAGCTTCACAAGATAATATATGAGATTTTAATGTTGCAGACTCCAGCCACAATCTTTTCTGGGTCTTGGAATTATAGAGTTATTTTCTTCTTTAGATTTGTCTGCGTTTTCCAAGTTATTTTTAATGAGAAATTCTTGTTTTTAAAATGGGGTAGGCAAGCTTTAGGGGGAAAAAAAAAGTTGATTGATCTAAGATCTCAGTCTTGCTTCTGAGAAGTGGCTGGTGGGTTTGAACCGCCAGCCTTCTGGTTAGCAGTCAAATGCCTTAGGCACTATAAGACCAGAGCTCCTATAGGTGTTCTGTTCCTAGGCCTTTCTACTGTTTGGCTGGGAGCTAATCCATGGAAGTGAGTCCAGTTGCAGGCCCAAAAGTAACTCAGGGCCAGCATTTACTTAGGGGGAAACCTGGACAAACAGGAATGCATAGATAAGGAGGACACAGGGAAGGGGCTATCACTGAGAGGAGAACTGTTTATTGTTGGGATTGTAATCGGTATCATGAAACCAAATGTGTATGAATTGTTAAGAGTAAAATTAATTTGCTTTGTAAATTTGCACCCAAATCACAATTTTTTTTTTTTTAATTGGAACTACCCTTGATATTCTGTTGTGTAGAAGTCTTCATTTTCTAGCTCACCTCTCCTTCTTGACTATTTCTCCCTCTATGTCCTTAAGAACAGGAGCTGTGCCTTTACATTCAACAAAATCTATGAACATGACTATGTGCCAGGATTTAGAATTTCATAAATTGCAAGTTCAGCTTAAAATATTCAATGGCTTCTGCATTCAGATAACTTCCATTTATTGAACATGACCATTCCCTATAAGCTCCTAGAGGGAAGTGCTCAAGGCTAACTCAGCTTTATGCCCTCGACAACACACAGGGTGCCTCGCTCAGAATTAATCACCCATAAACTGGTAGCATAGTGGCTAAGGCACTTGACTGCTAACCAGAAGGCTGGCGGTTCAAACCCACCAGCCACTCCTCGGAAGGAAGGTTGGGCAATCTACTTCCATAGTAATACTGCCTCGGAAACCCAAGGAGGGGTCGCTATGAGTCGGGGCTGACTCGACGGCAAACAACAACAACAACAACAACAAACTTAATTTAGTGAATGAATGAGTGAGTAGATAAATGAAGTACAAATACATATAATCTCATGTAATATTGGGTGCACTTGTACTGGGGCAAGAGCTCTGGTAGTCCCTAAGGCACCTGACTGCTAACCAGAAGGCTGGTGGTTCAAACTCACCAGCCACTCCTTGGAAGGAAGGTTGGGCAATCTACTTCCATAGTAATACTGCCTCGGAAACCCAAGGAGGGGTTGCTTTGAGTTGGGTCCGACTCAACAGCATATAATAACAAAAACATGTACTGGGGCAAAAGATAAACAAGCACTTTAAAGTTTATTGGGAAATGGACTTTTTTTTTTTTTTTCCTAGATTGTTCCTGAAAGCTGGACAATGAATAAGGAAAACCAAGGAAGAGTGATGCCTTTGAATGGCAGTGTTGGCAAAGAATACTGAAAACACCATGAACAAACAAATTTGTCTTGGAAGAAGTGCAGCCAGAAAGCCCCTTGGAAGTGAGAATGGTCAGACTTCCTCTTACCTACTTTGGTCATGTTATCAGAAGGGACTATTCCCTGAGGAAGGATATCATGCTTGGTAAAGTAGAGGGTCAGCAAAGAAGGGGAAGATCCTCAATGGATTGACACAGTGGCTGTGATGATGGGCCAAGCATAGCAAGGATTGTGAGTATGGTGCAGGAGCTGGCAGTGTTTCTTTCTGTTGTACATAGGTCTCTATGAGTCAGAGCCAGCTCAATGGCACCTAACAATTAACAACAACAAACTATTCCTAAAAAATTTGGACCTGATATCTCTCCTCTTGCTTTAGCCATTCATCTCCTTCCAGTTGAAACCAAATGACAGAAGCTCATTTTCAGGCCACAGATAACTCCCATTCTAGAACCATCCTGGAACTGAGACCAGGTAAAAGTAGTATATGTCCTCGGGGAAAAACAGTGTTTTGCTAACTTTGATTTTCTTGCTGTGGTCAGTGGGTTAGATCCACACTGAGGCTGCTCATTTCTCCTATTATGTAAGGTCCTAGTGATTTATCTGGTGCTATGTATGCAAAGAAACAGTCAAGTACCAACTATTTATATTCATACTCCACCACCTTTTCTGCCCCAAAAGAAGAAAGAGAAATCATAGCTTGATTACTGAGAGTGTCATGTATGGCACTTGCATCTCCTATAGGATTGTGGATAAGGTCAACAGGAGAACCAAGATTAGCAGTAATTAGAATTTTTTTAAGATTTTTTTTTTCTCTTTTTTCCAGAAGCCAGGAAAAAAATTATGCAGGCAGTATCTAGAAGTTCAAAGAAAATGAATTCACCCCTACAGCCTCCAAAGATTGCAGTCCAGAAGAACTATTTTAGACTTCTGACCTCCCAAACTGTAAGATAATAAATTTGTGTTGTTTTAAGCCATTAAGTCTGTGGCAATTTGTTATAACAGCAATAGTAAACCAATACAGTGTTCACAAGGGAAGGGCACAAGCAATGTAAGCAGTAGAGGTGGCTTCAGTAATCTGGTGTAGGGTGTCAGAGCCTGAGAGGACTGAAGACAGCATATATGCAAGGGATTGAACAGTGCAGTGTCAGAGTGTCCCCATCAGGGCTAGGGTGGCAGCAGTCATAGGAGACTGATTACATAGAGAGGAATTTATTAAAGATGTATTTTAAAGATAATGGGGGCAAGATTTCTCACTGTCAGAGAAGTTGTTGGACTGGAACTGAAAGTATTAGGTGAACTCATGGTTTACAAAAATATAAAAACATATGGAGGAGAGGAGTTTCAGTAAGATGGCAGAATAAGTAGTAGACAAACTACACAGACCCTCTTCAACAAAGAAAAGAGCAACAAATTAACACAGATACAGAACATAATCCTGGAGCCCTGAGCTTTGAAAGGAAGAATAAAGGATGGACTAAACTCCAACTAGTGGAATAATCTACATGAAAGCACCAAAAAAGGAAACAAATGGAGCTGTGGACGGTCAATGATCCTGACAGCATGGACAACATGGATATTGTTAAGTAGGGTAGCAACCCCTCCTTGGGTTTCCAAGGCAATATCTCCATGGAAGTAGATTGTCCAATCTTCCTTCGAGGGAGTGGCTGGTGGATTTGAACCACCAGCCTTCTGGTTAGCAGTGAAATGCCTTAGGCACTATACCAGCAGAACTCCCAAGTGGGGTTAAAACCTAAGAAATAACCTAAAATCTGGCCCTGCTAGCCAAGGGCTACATGGAGAACTGCACTGGTGGCTGGAAATAACAAATGCTGGTGAAGATGTGGAGAGATTGAGATTCTCATACACTGCTGGTGGGACTGTCAAATGATACAACCATTGTGGAAAACAATATGGAGATTCCTTGTTGTTGTTGTTAAGTGCCGTCAAGTCGTTTCCGACTCATAGCAACCCCATGCACAGCAGAACGAAACACTGCCCGATCCCGCGCCAACCCCACAATCCCTGCTATACTTGAGCCCATCATCACAGCCACTGTATCAATCCATCTCCTTGAAGGCCTCCCCCTCTTTCGTCGACCCTCCACCCTAC
>NW_006921591.1:14086955-14126517 GCF_000298275.1 Orycteropus afer afer
TCCAACAATTAAAAGAAGAACAGCAAGAAAAGCCTACAGTGACCAGAAGAAAGGAAATAATAAATATTCGAGCAGAAATCAATGAAACAGAAAATAGAAAGACAATAGAAAAAATCAACAAGACTACAAGCTGGTTTTTTGAAAAGATTAATCCAATTGACAAACCACTGGCAAATTTAACAAAGGAAA
Source organism: Orycteropus afer afer (assembly GCF_000298275.1). NCBI lineage: Eukaryota > Metazoa > Chordata > Mammalia > Tubulidentata > Orycteropodidae > Orycteropus > Orycteropus afer. The sequence continues at coordinate 14,087,145 of NW_006921591.1, forward strand.
AGAGGGAGAGAATACAAATAACATGAATGAGAAACAAATTGGGCATCATCACAACAGAACCAATTGAAATAAAAAAAGATACTATCAGGATACTATGAAGAACTGCACTCCACCAAATTTGAAAATCTAGAAGAAATGGAAAGATTTCTAAAAACACATTACGTTGCTAAACTAACACAGACTGAGGTGGAAAAGTTGAACAGACCCATAACAAAAGAAGAAAATGAACAGGTCATAAAAAAAATTACCAACAAAAAGAAGTCCTGGCCCACACGGTTTCACAGGAGAATTCTGCCAAACATTCGAAGAAAAACTGACCCCAATCCTACTCTAACTATACCAGAATATATAAAAGGATGGAATCCTCCCTAATTCATTTTATGGAGTAAGCATAACCTTGATACCTAAACCAGGCAAAGACATCACTCAAAAAGAAAATTACAGACCAATATCCCTCATGAATACTGATGCAAAAATCTTCAACAAAATCCTAGCCAATAGATTCCAACAACATGTCCAAACAAATAATACATTAAGACCAAGTGGGGTTCATATCAGGTATGCAAGGATGGTTCAATATTAGAAAAACAATCAACATCATCCATCACATAAATAAAACAAAGGAAAAGAACCACATGATCATATCAATGATGCTGAAAAGACATTTAATAAAATCCAACACCCATTCCTGATCAAAACTCTCAGCAAAGTAGAAATAGAAGGGACATTCCTCAACATAATAAAGGGCATATATTCAAAACCAATAGCCAACATTATTCTTTTTTTAATTTAATTTTATTTTAAGAGTTTATTTTACATTCAACATTATATGTACATTTAGTTTCACTCCCCATTTGCCATGCCCAACCCTAACCCAATCTCCTCCCTTCTTCACTTCCAATGCTAGGAGACCATTAGCTGCATCTTAGATGGAAGTTTGAAAGCTTTTAAGACCCCAGTTGCTACTCATAAAGGTAGGATGCAGAACAAGGCTTTTATGTATTTCATTGTGCCAATTGACTCTGGTGTCCCCCAGTACTATGGTCCTGAGATGGTAGATCTATTGGATCTCTCTCCCATAGTGTCTGGGTATCTGTGAGGGATTGCTCTGTGTCTGTCTTCTATTGTTTCTGTATGGATTGCAGGTATATTGTATCACTGATATCTGTGCAAGATTAGCCTATGCTGAATCTATCCTTGGTCTAAGGTACACTCCTGTTCACAGACCCCCATCTGGTCCTCTTTGGTGTTTATGTGTTTATCTGTAGCCTGGTGTTTGTTGTTAATGGTAATGCAGTATTGTGGGCACACTGATTGCTATCAGCCTCTGTCATTTATCTCCTATGTGCACAATTCAGTATCTTCCATTTTCCTGCTGTCATGGTGGTCTTTCCATATATCCCTTCCCTTACACACATCAGCATGTGGGACCCAACTAGCCTGAAATTAATCCCTCCCCTTCCTACCCCACCCTGGTAACCTAGAACATGAATCCCCTTTCACAAGCCAACCCTTCTTTGTCTTTTTACAGTAATGGGCTCATACAGTACTTGTCCTTCTGCGACTGACTTATTTCACTCAGCATAACGTCCTCCAGGCTCATCCACGTTGTGAGATGATTCACGTATCCTTCATTGTCCTTTAATGTAGCATAATATTCCATTGTGTATATTACCCACTCATCTGTTCATGGGCATTTAGATTGTTTCCATCTCTTTGCTATAGTGAATTGTGCTGCAGTGAACATAGGTGCACATATGGCTGTTTATGCGCTGTCTCTCACCTCTTTTGGATATATTCCTAGCAATGGAATTGCTGGATCAAATGGTATTTCTATTTTTAGTTTTTTAAGGAAACACCATACCGTATGCCACAATGGTTCTACCATTTTACAATCCCACCAACAGTGCACAAGAGTTCCAATCTCTCCACAACCTTGCCAGTATTTGTTATTTTCTGACCTGTTGGACTTTGCTGTTATTGTTGGGGTGAGATGATATCTCATCATTGTTTGGATTTGCATCTCTCTAATGACTAATGATCACAACCAGTTTCTCATGTGTTTGTTGGCTGCCTGTATATCATCTTTGGTGAAGTGTCTATTTGGTGAAGACTATTCAAGTCTTTTGCCCATTTGTGAACTGAGTTATTTGTCTTTTTGGTGTTGAGGTGTTGAAGTTTTCTATAGATTTTAGAGATAAGTCCTTTATCAGATATGTCATAGGCAAATATTTTCTCCTGATCTGTAGGTTCTCTTTTTACCCTTTGATGAAGTCTTTTGATGCACATAAGAATTTAATATTTAAAAGGTCCCAATCATCTAGCTTATCTTCTACCTCCTGGGCATTCTGGGTCATGCTTGACAGTCTATTTATGCCATAAAGTAGGGCCCCCAGATTTGCTCCTATTTTATCTTTGATGAATTTTATAGTTTTGGGTTTTACATTTAAGTCTTTGATGAGTGGATAATATACACAATTTGATTAAGTTTGTTTTTGTGTATGGGATGAGATATGGGTCTTGTTTCATTTTTCTGCAAGTGGATATCTTTTTGCCAGCACCATTTGTTAAAGAGGCTGTCTCTTTCCCATTTAATGAGTTTTGGGCCTTTGTCAAAGATAAGCTGTCCATAGACAGATGGGTCTATATCTGGACTTTTGATTCTGTTTCATTGGTCTATCTATCATTATACCAATACCATACTGTTTTGACTACTGTGGCTGTATAGTAATTCTTAAGATCTGAGAGTGTGAAACCTCCCACTTTGTTCTTCTTCAGAAGTGCTCTGCTTATCCGACATCTCTTTCATTTCCATATGAAGCAATTCATATGGCAATTGGTTTTTCCATGTCCTTAAAAAATTTTGTTGGAATCTGGATTCAAATTGCATTAAATGTGTAGATTTCTTTAGGTAGTATTGACATTTTCACAATATTACATCTACCTATCCATGAATAAGGTAGGCTCTTCCATTTATGTAGTGTCCTTGTCGTCTCTTGTAGCAGTGTTTTATAGTTTTCTTTGTATAGGTCTTTTGTGTCTCTGTAAGGTTTATTCCTAGATATTTTTGTTCGTTTGTTTGTTTTTGTTTTTGTTTTTGATGTTTTTTAAGATTATAAAATATTTTTATTTCATCTAATAAAATACTATCCCCTTTTTCTCTTTAAATGCATTTTATTGAAATACAATTTATGTACAGTGAAATACACAAAATAAAATGACATAAGTCAGTGCTTCTTTTTTGCAGTGTTCCCTCCCCTCACCTCCCACTCCTGGCAACCAACAAAGAAAGTTTCTCTCCATATATAAACCTTTCCTTGACCCTCCACAACAACACACTAATACTATATTTGTCCTTCTGTGATTGACTTATTTCACTCAGCATAATGCCCTCCAAGTTCTCCATATTATGTGGTGTTTTGCAGACTCTACATTATTCTTTAGTGCAACATAGCATTCCATTACATGTATGTACCATAGTTTGGTCATCCACTCTTCCTCTATAAATCTTAGAGATACATCCCTTGCCAGATATGTAATTATCAGCAAATATGAATTTGTTGCTGTCATTTTTATGTGCTTTTTTATGATGTCGATTTCTTTGTTCCATATAATTTTCAACACTGAGCTCGTTTTATGAATCGTCTTATCACTTCCTTCATTGCTATTGTTTTAGTATTTGCTGAATATTTATGCTGCTCCTCTTTTTTGGTGTGAAGGTTTATCATTTTTCTTTGAAGTTACCCTGTGATTTATAGTTTTCTTCCCAATTTTAGAACACTCTGTTCTATCTTGTAGTTGTCTTGACTTCCCTACCATCTAGAAGTTCTGTAATGACACAGTTTTTTTCCCTCTTTTTGGTTTGTAGTTGTCCTCATTTGTCAATTGATGTCCCTGGTTCCCTGTTTACAATCTTGTAAGCTTCTTTACTCTGGATACTTCCATAGCTGGGTTGGTTTCTGGGTTATATCATCATGAGTATTAATGGTCAGTTGTTGGCTGATATTGCTTCTCTGTCCAAAGGGCTCCCTTTAGCATCTCTTGTAAGGTTGGTCTAGTTTTAATAAATTCCCTTCATTTCTGCTTATCTGTAAATATCCTAATTTCACCATCATATTTGAGGGACAATTTTGCTGGATACATAATTCTTGGTTGGAAATTTTTCTTTCAGTGTTTTATATATACTATTCCATTGTCTTCTTGCCTGCATGGTTGCTGTCAAGAAATTCTAGCTTAGTCTTATTGGTTGCCCATTGTAGGTAACTTTTTCATTTTTCCCATACTGCTCTCATGATTCTTTCTTTGTCTTTGGTTTTGATAAGTTCTATGATGATATGTCTGGGTGATTTTCTTTTGGGGTTTATCCTGTTTGGTGTTCCTTGGACTTCCTGAATGGATATATTCTCATTTTTCATCATACCAGGAAAATTCTCTACCAATAAATCTTCAACAATTTTCTCTGTGGTTTTATTTGTCTCTTCCTGTTCTGGAATTCCAATGACACCTAGGTTATTCCTTTTGATGGTATCCCATGCGAACCTTAGACTTTCTTCATTTTGTTTTGATTTTTTTTCTTATTTATCTCTTTCCAAAGAAGTGTTCAGGCATTTGCCTTTAATCTCCCTAATTCTGTCTTCCATTGATTCAATTTTGCCCCTTTGCCCATTCAATGTCTTATCTATTTCTGAAAATTTACTGTTAATCTTCTGGATTTCTCTGTGTAGATTTTGTATCATTTCTAATTTTTCCTTTATTTTGTCATTTTGCTCTTGTATTGTCTTTGAAATTGTTCTATAGTTTTCTCTGTGTTTTCCATGATCTGTCCCTCAATTCATTGAAGATACTTAAATATAATTCTTTTGAATTCCTTATCAGGGAGTTCCAATGCTGCATCTTCCTCTAGGATGTTTTGGGTCTGTATCCTGGTCCCTTGTTACTCCTGCTTTATCTTGCTTCTTTGTGTGGACTCTGATGCTCTATTGTCTCCAAGGCACTGGGACATTTTTGTGTTTATATTTAATTGGTGATTGTATGTTGGAGTGACTTGCCCATGATTTTCATTTTCTTTGTTTTGTTTGTATGTTATCTATGCAAGGAGGGTACTGTGTTACTCTATTCACTAGTTGGCAGCACTCATACACTCACCACTTGTCTCCTTTCCTGTTGTCAGACTCTCCTATGTCCCTGCTGACCTTGGCAAACAGAGCCTATTCTTAGGTCCCTAGAATCCAGATGAGAATGCTATCACTTTAAAATCCAAAATGGGTCACTTAAATACCCAAAATGGCTGTGACTTGTAAACATTCAAAATGGCTTCACCCTTGGTCACTTTAAATATACAGAATGGCTGCTGTGTATAAACAATCAAAATGGCTGCACCCTCCGGACAGCAGAAAGTCAACAGCTCAGGTTGTCTCCTTCCTTGCTGTTTCCCTGCCTAGTCATAGGCCACCAGTGCAGATGTTCCTGCAGCCCTTGATGACCAGGGCTGATCCCTAGGTCAATTCTCAGGTCCCAACACCACTTGGAAATATTCAGACTGTTGGTCCCATCAGAGTAGCTGACAGTCTGCAGCTCTGACCAATTCTATACTCACTGTTTTCAGTCAGGTTTTTCCATGATTTGGTGCCTAAGCCACTTCTGTACAGTTCCTTTCAAAGCTCAAGGCTCCAGGATTATCTTCTCTATCTCTGTCAATTGGTTTTTCTTTTCTTTGTTGAAGTGGGTCTGTGTCACTTGTCTGCCTATTCCTCCATCTTCTATTCCTAGATATTTTATCTTTTTAGTAGCTATTGCATGCTAACCAGAAGGCTGGAGGTTCAAACCCATCAGCCACTCCTCGGAAGGAAAGTTGGGCAATCTACTTCCATAGTTATACTGCCTCAGAAACCCAAGGAGGGGTCACTATGAGTCAGGTCTAACTCGATGGCACATAACAACACGACAACAACAACATTGTAAATGGTATTGTTTTCCTTATTTCTTTATCAGAGGACTCTTTGTTGGTGAGGAATCCAACTGACTTTTGTATGTTGACCTTGTATCCTGCCACTTTGCTGAATCTCTCTATTAGTTCCAGTAGTGTTGTTTTTTGTTTTGTTTTGTTTTTTGTTTTTTTTCTTAATTGAGTCCCTTGGGTTTTCTATGTACAGGATCATATCATCAACAAATAGAGATAGTTTTACTTCCTCTTTGCCAATTTGTATGCCTTTTATTTCTCCTTCTTGCCTTATTGCCCTGGCCAGGACATCCAATACAATGTTAAGTAGAAGTGGTGATAGCAGCCATCCCTGTCTGGTTCCCATTCGTAAGGGAAATGCCTTGAGTCTTTCTCCATTACTAATGATGTTGGCTGTTGGCTTTGCATATATGCCTTTTATTAAGTTGAGGAATTTCCCTTCTATCCCTATTTTGCTGAGAGTTCTGAACAGGAATGGAGCCAACATTATTCTCAGTGGAGAGAGACTGAAACCATTCCCCTTGCAAACAGGAACCAGACAAAGATATTTTCTATCACCACTTCAATTCAACATCGCATTAGAAGTCCTAGCCAGGGCAATAAAGTAAGAAAGGGAGATCAAAGGCATCCAAATTGGTAAGGAAGAAGTCAAACTATCTCTATTTGCTGATGATATGATCCTATACCTAGAAAACCCAAGAGATTCAGCAAAAAGAACTACTGGAACTACATGAGACATTCAGCATAGTGGCAGGATACAAGATCAACATCCAAAAATCAGTTGCATTCCTCTACACCAGCAAAGAGATTGCTGAAAAAGAAATAAGGAAATCAACACCATTTACACTAGCCACCAAAAAAAATAAAATACTTGGGAATAAATGTTACCAGGGACACAAAAGACCTGTACAAAGAAAACTACAAAAGACTACTTCAAGAAACCATAAGAGATCTACATAAATGGAAGAACATACCATGTTCATGGATAGAAAGATTGAACATTGTGAAAATGTCAGTTCTACCCAAAGCAATCTATACATTCAATGCAATCCCAGTACAGATCCCATCAACATTATATAAGGATATGGAAAAAAATACCACTAACTTTATATGGAAAGGAAAGAGAACTCAGATAAGCAAGGCACCATTGAAGAAGAAGAACAAAGTAGGTCTCACACTCCCAGATCTCAAAATCTACTATACAACCACAGTAGTCAAATCTGCCTGATATTGGTACAATGACAGACACATAGATCAGTGGAATAGAAATTGAGAATCCAGAAATAGATCCATCAACCTATGGTCAGCTGATCTTTGACAAAGGGCTGAAATCCATTAAATGGGGAAGAAATTGTCTGTTTAACAAATGGTGCTTGCAAAACTGTATATCCATTGGCAGAAAAATGAAACAAGATCTGTACCTTACACCATACACAAAAATTGACTCCAGGTGGATAAATGACTTTTATGTGAAACCTAAAACTGTAAATTTCATCAAGGAAAAAATAAGGACAAATTTACAGACCCTCATTTATGGCATAAATATACTATCAAGCATAACCCAAAATGCATAAACAGCAGAAGAGAAACTAGATGAAGGGGACCTTCTAAAAATTAAATTTTTATGTGCTTCCAAAGACTTTTCCAAAAGAGTCAAAAGAAAACTTACAGATTGGGGAAAAAAAATGTATTTGGCAATGACATGTCTGACAAGGAGTTTATCTTTAAAATTTATTGAAAACTCCAACACCTCAACAACAAAAATAATTAAAAATGGACAGAAGACATGAATAGACACTTGACCAAAGAGGATACTCAGGCAGCCAGCAACTACACAAAGAAATATCTCATGGTTATTAGCCATCAGAGAGATGCAAATCAAAACAACAATGAGCTATCATTTCACCCCAGCACTGATGGCAAAGTTCAAAAAGACAGAAAATAACAAATGCTGGTGAGGATGTGGAGAGATTGGGATTCTCATACACTGCTGGTGGGCCTGTCAAATGATACAACCACTGTGGAAAGCGGTATGGAGATTCCTTCAAAAGTTGGAACTAGAAATACCATTTGACCCAGCAATCCCATTACTTGGTATATATCTTAAAGAAGTGAGAGCCAGGACAAGAATAGATACATGCACACTCATTTTCATCACAGCACTATTTACAATAGCAAAAGGATGGAAAGAACCTAGGTGTCTATCAATAGAAGAATGAATAGGCAAACTATGTTACATATACACAATGGAATATTATGCAACTCTAAAGAATAACATAGAATCTGCAAAACACTGCATAACGTGGATGAACTTGGAGGATATTATGCTGAGTGAAATAAGTCAATCACAGAAGAACAGATATTATATTAATCCGTTATTGTGAAAAATCAAGGAAAGGTTTATATATGGAAGGAAATGTTCTTTGTTGGTTACCTGGGTTGGGAGAGGAAAGGGGGAACACTACTAGATAGGAAGAGACAAGTATTGATTTGAGTGAAGGGAAGGCCAATGTACCAAATGTAAGTGATCAACACAGTGGCATTGAGGAAGAGGAAGACATAGAGAGGTGCATAGAGAAGACACAGAGAGGTACAGACAACAAAGATTAATTCTTTTTCACATACAGTACTGCACTGTCAGTGATGGCAAACAGTAATCTACTGGTGGATAGATGAAAGATTAGGTATGTCTATGTAAGGGGAGTGTTCCCATGACCATATATAGGGTTGGCAGACAATATTTCTACAAGTATATTGCTATATTCTGTAAGAATTCCCAGGTATATAGTAGCGCTGACAAGGAAGGTTGTCGTCACTTCTTGGCCACAGCCAGCTACCAGAGGGAGGGAGTGGTTGGACCTTGAGCTTGGGGCCATGGTCATAGGAAACATCAAGCTCAATTGGTATAACATACTACACAAAAACATTGTTCCACATCCTATATTGGCAAGTAGCAACTGGATCTTAACACTTGCAAGCAGCCATCTAGATGCAACTATGGGTCTCTCCTCATCCAGAGAAAAGAAGAATGGAAAAACAAAATACACATGGAAACAATTAGTCCAAGAGACTGGTACACTATGAGTTCCTCAGGCTATACAACTATGAACCAGCAGAACTAGATGGTGACCAGCTACCACTGTCAACCACTCGGAGGGGGATCTATGTAGGAGATCCTGGATAGAGTGGGAGAACAATGTAGAACAAAACTCAAAATCATAAAAATAAAAAAAAAATTAAAATGAAACCAGGTTTGTTGGTCTGATAAAGCCTGGTGGAACCCCTGAGATGAAGGTCCCTAGCCACCCTTCAGGTCTAGAATTGAACACACTCCTGTGGCTTCCACCCAAATAAAAGACAGGCATATGAGCTGAACATTTACATTAGGTAGACACACTCCTTGGAAAGATCAATCTTGGGAGAATAGAAGGGTTATGTATCCTTAGGCAACAGGAGTGCATGGGAGGGAAGGACACAGGGAAGATGGGAAGGAAATGAGAGGGGAGCTGTTGCATTGTGAGAAATTGCAGTCGTTGTCATGAGACAAAACATATGTGAACTGCTGTATGGAAGATGAATTTGTTCTGTAAACTTTCATTGAAATCACAATAACAATTTAAAATATATATATATGGAAATGAATATGTATATATTCCATAGTTTTGTCCCCTGAGAGGCCAAGAGAGCAGTGACACCACCTCAGTAACAATGAATACACTTACAGACCCAATCTTGGCTTCCAAATACCATCCTCTGTTAAAAAATAGTGATCCTGAGAAAAACAACTGACTTCAAGACAGAGTCAAAGAAAGAACAAGATGAAACTGGAACATCTTTCATGCCAGAAAGTGAAAAATGATGGAGTCATATCTAAAGAACACAGAACTAGTTTGGAGGTGTTCCCAATGGCCAATTTTACAGTAATCTGGACTTCAAAAACATATTAGTCTATTGAATAAAATAGTTCATACTTCAAAAAATAAATGAGTAAGTAATTTGAAAGTTTGATGAGGAATGGAATATTTATATACTTTAAATGTACCTCTCCACAAAATCCTTATTGGCTACAAAGGGAAAAATGTAAAGTAGAGCAGTCTGGCAGACCATCTCAAGCAAATGATCAAAGTTAATATCACCAGTGATAGGAAAAATGGAAATTGTGCACTATCATCAGTGATAGGGTGCAATGAAAATTACACAGCCCTATTCTTCAGCATTCCTGCCAAAGTTGTATAACTGAGGAAGCATCCAGCAAACCCAAATTATAAGTCATTCTACAAAATAAATGACTTTTTTTTTTTTTTTTTTTTTGGATATACTTCAAAAGTATCAAGATCATGAAAGTCAGGAAAGACTGTGAAAATGTTCTGAGCTAAAGGAGGCTAAAGCATCACAACTAAATGCAACTGTGATTCTGAATTGCATCCATTTGTCATAAAGAATGTTATTGGGAAAATTGGTTTAACTTGAATGGGCTCAGAGAATTAGATTGTAGTAATGCCTAAGCATTTGACTGCTAAGCGGAAGGCTGGGGGTTCAAACCCACCAGCCACTCCTCAGAAGAAAGATTGGGCAATCTATTTCTGTAGTGATACTGCCTCAGAAACCCAAGGAGGGGTCACTATGAGTCGAATCTGACTCGAAGGCAGTGAATTTGGTTTGTTTTGGAATGTAACAATAAGGAGCACTGGTGGTACAGTGGTTAAAATGGTAGGCTGCTAAGCCTATGGGGCAGTACTACTCTTTCTTTTAGGATTGTTGTGCGTAGGAATCCACCAGCAATGGATTGGAATGTAACAATGTAGAGGCAGTGATGATTCAGTGATGAAATTCTCACCTTCCATGCAGAAGGCCCTAGTTCTAGTCAGAACAATGCACTTCATGCACTATCATCACCATCCATTTGTCAGTGGGGGCTGCATGTTGCTATGATGCTGAACTAGTTTCAGCAGAGCTTCTAGACTAAGATGGACTAGGAAAAAAAGGCTTTGTTGCTGTTTTTATGTGCCATTGACTTGTCTCTGACTCATAGTAGCCCTATGTACAACAGAACAAAACACAACCCAGTCCTGTGTCAGCCTCACAATCTTTGCTATACCTGAGCCCACTGTTGCAGCCACTATGTCAATCCATCTTGTTAAAGGCCTTCTCCTTTTTTGTTGACCACCCTTCTCAGGGAATGGCACCGTCTGACAACATGACCAAAGTAGGTCAGACAAAGTAGGTCAAACAAATTCTGGCCATTCTCACTTCCAAGGAGCATTCTAGCTGCACTTCTTCCAGGAAAGATTTGTTAGCTCTTTTGGCAGCCCATGGTACTTTCAGTATTCTTTTCCAACACCATAACTCAAAAGCATCAACTCTTCTTCAGTCTTCCTTCTTCATTCTCCAGCTCTCACATGCATATGAGGCAATTGAAAATGCCATGCCTTGGGTTAGGCACACCTTAGTCTTCAAGCAGATGTCTTTGCTCTTCAGCATTTTAAAGAGGTCTTTTGCAGCAGATTTGCCCAGTGATATATGTTGTCTGATGTCTTGCCTGCTGCTTCCATTGGTGTCGATCATGGAACCAAGTAATATGAAATCTTTGACAACTTCAATCTTTTCTCCATTTATCATGATGTTGTTTATTGGACCAGTTGTGAGGATTTTTGTTTCCTTTATATTGAGGTGTAATCCATAGTGCTGACTGTAGTCTTTAATCTTCATCAGTAAGTGCTTTAAGTCATTCTCCCTTTCGGCAAGCAAACTTGTGTCATCCGTGTATTTAAAAAAAAATAAACTCACTGCCGTCAAGTTGGATCGGAATCATAGCAACCCCTCCTTGTGTTTCCAAGGCAGTATCACTACAGAAGTAGATTGTCCGACCTTCCTTCCAAGGAGTGACTAGTGGGTTTGAACCACCAGCCATCTGGTTAGGAGTCAAGTTCCTTAAGCACTATGCCATCAAAGCTCCTTAGACCTATCATCCTCACTTTCAGCAAGCAAAGTTGTGTTATCTGCATATGCAAGTTGTTAATAAGCCATCCTCCAGTCCTGATGCCATGTTCTTCTTCATATAGTCCAGCTTCTTGGATTATTTGTTCAGCATACATATTGAATAAGTATAGTGAAAGGACACAGCCCTGACACACTCCCTTCTTGATTTTAAACCATGTAGTATCCTCTTGTTCTGTTTGAATGACAGCCTCTTGGTCTATGTACAAGTTCCTCATGAGTACAATTAAGTGTTATGGAATTTCCATTCTTCTCAATGTTATCCATAATTTGTTATGATCCACACAATTGAATGCTTTTGCATAGTCAATAAAACACAAGTAAACATCTTTCTAGTATTCTTTGCTTTCACCCAAGATCCATCTGACATCAGTAATGATATCCCTCATTCTATGTCCTCCTCTGAATCCAGCTTGCAGTTATGGAAGTTCTCTGTCAATATACTGCTGTAACCATTTTTGAATTATCTTCAGTAAGATTTGACTTGTATGTGATATTAATGATATTGTTCAATAATTTCCACATTCTATAAGATCACCTTTCTTTGGAATGTGTACAAATATGGTTTTTTCTAGTCAGTTGGCCAGGTAGTTCTCTTCCAAATTTCTTGGCATAAATAAGAGAGTGCCTCCAGCATGGCACCTGTTTGTTGAAACATCTCAATGGGTATTCTGTCCATTCCTGGAGGCTTGTTTTTTACCAATTCCTTCAGTGCAGCTTCGGCTTCTTCCTTCAATATCATTAGTTCTTGATCATATACCACCTCCTGAAATGGATAAACAGTGACCAATTATTTTTGGTACAGTGACTCTGTGTATTCCTTCCAACTTCTTTTGATATTTCCTACATCTTTAAATATTTTGCCCATGGAATCTTTCAATATTGCAATTCAAAACTTGAATTTTTTTCTTCAGTTCTTTCAGCCTGAGAAATGCTGAGCATATTCTTCCCTTTTGGTTATCTAACTCCAAAAATCAGCCAAGGAAAACCCTATGGATCACAGTGGTGTGATCCCACAACTGAACATGGGGACAGTGTAGGGCCAGGCAACATTTCATTCCAGATCACCATGCATTGGGGGCCAACTCATTGGCAGCTAACAACAATATAATAATATGAGTTTTCTGATATGGATGATTATCTTGTGAATGGGCCTGCCTGAGCGCACCACCACCACCACCCACCCCACCTCCATCGAGTGTATAGTTATTGTCTAGGAGCCGCCTAACAATGCATGGCCTTAACATAAATGATGGAAGATTTGGAAGGGCAGCATTTGAGGCCTGTAGTCAATTATGCTCTCTACAGCAGGGGGTCTGAGTGATGTATTTTCATGGCCTTCACACAATACCATTCAAGAACTACTCCTCCTCCCCAGATATTACCAGAAATATAAATGTTTCTTTTAACACTAGGAAATTTATTTTGAAATTCCAACTCAGAAACTACTTTTCCAGTAATGAAATATGTATGCTATATTCAAAAGTTCTACAGATGTCTTCTAATTGGCACAATAATGGATAAAACAAACACTTCTTATAGAATTTGTAGCTATGAGTAAACCAAGTATATTTCAATACATTGGAAAAAATAGGAACCAAGTTCTAAATTAACTTTAACCTCTCTTCATCTTTTTTGCCTTTTCTCTGGCCTATCCAGGAAGCATGATGCAACCTCTAGCTCTTACTCATTCTACTAGAGACTTAGATACCCTTCCAGATCTATCCTCAGAAATGAGTTCTCTATGAGAAAGGGATCTGCTTTACATGCAAGTCCATGTCCATTGTTCTGGCTTCCTTCCAGAAAGGCATCTATATTTTCTCAGGCCTCTACTATCTCTTACCTCAGTTATTGCATCACCTCCTAACCAGTCCCACTACCTCTAGTCTTACCTTCCTTCCAGTGTGTTCTCTACAATGTACAGACAGGATGTCTCTTGGAAATACAAGTCTAATCATGTCACTTTGATGCTTAACATTTGTTAGTGATCCCTACTGCCTAAGCAAGGGCTTCAGAGCATAGACAATTCCCATTAGAATATAGTCAAAATTTTGTGTATATGAGGACACATGCAATTTTCTTAAAAAAGAATCCATAAATCTCATCAGATATCCAAGGTGACCAAGGAGAAATGATTGAGAACTCCTGGCCTTTGGATTATGTTCAAACTCTTGAACATGGCAGACAAGAACCCATAAGTTCTGAGTGCTCCCTCCCTACCACTTCCTTATTTTTCTTTTTGGCTCAGTAATTCCAAACTGCTTATAATTCTCCACTTCCACCATCTATTGGAGTTCCTGGGTGGTACAAATGTTTACTGCTCTCAACTGCTAGCTGAAATATTGGAGGTTCAAGTCCAACTTCTGAACCCTGGAAGAAAGGCCTGGTAATTTACTTCTAGGGAAAAAAAAATGCACTATGGAGAAGTTCTACTCTAATACACATGGATGGGGTCACCATGTGTTAATTGCAACTTGTTTTCACTGTGCTGTTCCTAGGCCTCCATTTCTAAGCCTTATGTTTCTATCTGAAATGTCATCTCTTTGTTTCTTCACCTGGCTATCTCTTGATCATCCTTAAAGACCCAGTGCAGGTGTCTCTTCTCCCAGAAAGCCTTCCAAGAACCTCCAGATTGGGCTAAATGCCTCTTTCATATTCCTCTAGAATTCCTTATGCACACTTCCGTACTATCATTTATCCTAGATTTTTATTCAAGCACCTGTATCTTCAAAAAGCTGTGAGCAACTTGAGGAGCAGGGACCACATGTCTGTGTCACCGGGATCTTACATAAGACTAAGCACAGCTCAAGACACACTTATGAAACTCAGCAGAACACCCAACAGACCAGTGGTACAATTGATGTTTCATTTCCTACAACTGTATTGGCCTAGGCCAGCCATTCTGTAAGGTTCTTCCTTCCACTTGGGACAGGCAAAGGATCCAGAGTTGTTTTTCTCTGAGTCTAAGAGGGAGACAGCCTGGCTCCACTAGTGACCTTGGGCAAATCATCTCACCTCTCCATGACCCTCCTTTTCTCCTGTGTAAAATGAAGTTAATAGTCCCGCCTAACCCTGCCTCACCCCGGTAGTGAAGACAGATGAGATAATGGGCCTGAACAGCTTCAGGGGGATGGGGCCTGTGCATATGTGGAATGCTCTTACACACTCCACACATGGGAAGAGAGAGAACAAAGTGTGTCTGGTTCCAGAACTAGGCACTCCACAGACAATATCTCTTGGTTCTGGTGTTCATAGGGAACAAAGCACATTAGATAAAATCTGAAGCCAAAAGGCTGAGGCATTTAGATCCCACACTAATTTCTTCCAGTTCTCTTGACAAAGATGGACCTTAATTTTGTCTTCTTGACTGGCCTGGGACAAAGAGGGCTAATGAAGGTGGAGTGGGGAGTTACTAATAATCAACCCAATGAATATCTGAGACCTAAACTAAAGTAGGAGTTCTAGTGGTGTAGTGCCTAAGGCATTTGACTGCTAACTAGAGGCTGAAGGTTCAAACCCACCAGCCACTCCTTGGAAGGAAGTTTGGGCAATCTATTTCCATAGTGATACTGCCTTGGAAACCCAAGGAGGGGTTGGTATAAGTCGGATCCAACTCGATGGCAGTGAGTTTGTTTATTTGTGTGTGTGTGTTTGTTTTTGTTTTGGAACTAAACATGAATATGACTTTCCATTGCCATATTTCAATAATACCCATCCCCTGGAATGTTCTTGGAGGCTCCAGTTGCCTTCTCTCAGTTTAGATTAAACCTTGAGATAGCTTGCCAAGTTTGAAACCCACCGACCTTCATGCAGTGCATGTTTTGAGCTCAACTTGAACTTTATGAGGTGCAAGTTAATTTGCATTTGGCAAAATGCAATTTCCTGTTTCTAAGAAAAATGAACTTTAAAGATTTATTTAGGAGATACAAATGGCTTCCTGGACATCAAATAGCTCTTACAAAGCAATATTTTAATAAGTTAAGTGTAAATGAATTGAAAACACATGAATCTGATTTCCCTTGAACTGCAGATGGGTTTAACAAATAGAGGGAAAAATGGCTTGGCACAGGGGCTTAGGGGTGTGCTCCAACCAAAAAGTTTAGGAAAGTAGATCAAGATGTTAGACCAACCCCCCCCCACACACACACACCCCATGCACACACACACACCAGGGTTCCCTATTTTACTAGTATATATCCAGGATTCTTGTTCCATAAACAAAGGGAGGGTTCCAAGTCAGCTCCAGGGGGCAAGTCCCTCTGCCCTTACTCTTCTTCCTTCCTCTGTGTTGCCAAATCTTCCTTTCTGCCTCTTTCTCCTCTCTCCCTCAAAACTGCTGAGGCAATAATTTCCTCACGCCCTTCCCAAAGTTTCTTCTTCTCTCCCTGTGCTCCTTTGCTCTCCCAAGACAGTACCAGCATTCCAGCTTAGATGGGGGCCTGCAGGGGCCAGTCCTTCTCTCCATTCTCAATTCCTATGTCTGAAGAGCCCCCTGCCCTGATCTGGCTACAGTCAAAGAGAACCTGGCAATCTCCCCAGTCACATACACTCCACATTGACTATACCTCTTTGTTCTAACTTAATCATTCTAGAAGACAAAGCTCACCACTGGACTTGAGGCCAACTGCAATGATACACCCCTCCCTTTCTATTGGCTGGAACAAACTGTTAACACTCTCAGCTTCTAACTGAAAGTTTGGAGTCTCAAGTTCACCCCAGAAGTGCCTCAGAAGAAAGACTTGGCAATCGACCTCCAAAAAAATAGGCTATTGAAAACTCTACAGAGCACAGTTCTACTGAAGCACTCTCAGTTCTACTCAGTTCTACTGAGTACTCTACTCAGTTCTACTGAGTCACTAGGAGTTGGCTTCAACTCAATGACAATTGGTTACTGGTTATACTTATTATTGTTAGGATTGTTGGATCATATTGGGACACAATTATCAGATAGATGATGGCTGGAAATTTAGCCTCATACCTGTATATGGGAGGAGGAATCTACCCAGCCAGCTTTAGGAAGTCACAGAGAAAGGCACTTGCCCTCAGATAGAAAGCCAGATAGTCAGAAAGGTCAAAATTCAGCAGAAAAAAAAAGCCTGGATGCCAAGGCAGGATCACACAGTCTTGTGTATAGTCCTGGATGGTGGATGGAAATGTCTAGAACTGATCACAGTTTGTAGGAGAGTGACATGTCCTTGAACCAGATTAACTAGATGCCTGATGACTTCCCCTCTGCCATCCTTATTACTTAGATAGGACTTTGAATGTCCCAGTGTGATGTGCTATGGAATATAGAGGGAAGGTTGTTGGCTTTTTCTTTCTTTGGCCAGAATGATAATGAGATAATAATGTTTCCTGGGGTTTCAAGATGTTGAGAATTGAACCACTGGGAGATCCCAAAGCAAAGGTTAGAATAAGGATCTCACACTGAAGGTGGTGGGACTTATTTCATTAAGTAAGGTGGACTTTCTCACAAAGTGGGAAATGTCAGTTCTTAAGGGGTCTAGAAGAGACTGTTTCCCTTATTTCTTCTTCAACAAAATTTTACTGGCCATCAGTCACCATAAAGATGTCATGCTAGGTCCTGCCAAAAAGGTGCAGTGATGCTGTGGAGGAGAGCACAGCCTGATAAGGCTGTGCAGAAAGAAGTCACCCTCAGAGCAAGGGAGCAAATGCTCAAACCAAATGTGAAGGACCCACAGCAAAGAAATAAACTAAGTGGTCACAAGAGGCTGCGATCAGAGCTGATGCTCACCACAGGAGGTGGGATGCCTTCAAAGGGCTAGTATATAAACTCCTAAAAAAAAAAAAAAAAAGTATTTAGGCTCCTAAGGAGCTCTGCTAGTGTAGTGGTTAGAACATTTGTCTGCAAGCCAAAATGTCAACAGTTTGAACCCAACAGCCACTCCATGGGAGAAAGATGAGACAGTCTGCTTCTGTAAATATTTATAGCCTTGCAAATCCTATGGAACAGTTCTACTCTGTCGTGAAGGGTAACTTTGAGTAGGAATGGACTCTCTGGCAGTGGATTTGGTTTTGTTTAGACTCCTTATTTTTCCTCCTTTCTTAATTTGCAACTTCTCTTATAGCTTCATTGGGTTTATAAGTAAAACTCACCTGAATTGTTGTCTAGTAGAAAAGTAATTCAAAATTGCCAATGGCTATCCTCGTTCTCTAGTGTTGCTATAATACATATACCACAAGTGGATGGCTTAACAAACAGGAATTTATTGTCTTATAGTTAAGGAAGCTAGAAGCCCAAGTTCAAAGTTTCAACTCTAGGGGATGGGTGAAGGCCCCTCCACCTTGGGCTTCAGATCTGCCTCCTGTTCCAGGCCCACTAGAGCTGGAGGCTTTTTCTGACTCACATAGCTGCTGGCTGCTGAAACTGATGAACCCAAGGTAAAATGGCACAGTCCCAAGATTAGCAGACAGTGTGGCAGGCCACTAGTTCAAGTCCAGGAACAGTCCCAAGATTGACAGGCAACATGGCAGGGCACTGAGATAAAGACTTGGCCAAATGCAGGATTCAGATGTACCAAAAGTTCAAGACCTCTCCCAAAGCTTCTCCCTTTATAGTGGAAGCAAGCCACACCCCTAAGACAGCTCCCTAGCTGCTCACAGCAGATTCCATCATACAGATGATTACAATCTCATTATAGGTGATAATTACATCCAGCTCCCCAGTCACTCAAAACCACAGCCTAGTCAAGTTGACACACAACCTAACTAAAGCAATTGCTATGTGGAACAAAAGGAAGGAAAGGGAGTCAGAGTACACCTGCCTGGGTTCCATTTCCAGCTCTTATACTCACTGATTCTGTTATCATGGGAGAGTCATTTAGCCTCTCTGAACTGTTTCTTCATCTGTAAAATAGAGCTAATGATGTATCTACCTTAGGGAATTAAGCATGCAAATAGATGTCAAATGTCTCTGTAAAGAGTTTGGCAAACAAATGAGATTGGCTAACTGATACAATCATAATAATCCATGGAAAATCTAAGCTACAAAAACTAGCTGTGTCACTCACCCATTACCATGCACACCACAAGCAAAAATAAATCTCTTATTTATCTGTCATGTATAACTAATTAGCACAGACTTAGTGGCTTCAAATAATTTCCCTTTATTAGCTAACAGTTCAGTATGTCAGAAGTTCAGCATGGCATGGCTGGGTTCTCTGTTCAGGGCATTTCAAGACTGAAATCAAGTTGTCAGCTTGAAGCTTTGGGATAAAATACACTTCCAAACTCATTCTTATTGCTGGCAGAAATCAGTGCATTGGTTGTAGGGCTGTGGTCTTCATTTGCTTGCTGCATGTTACCTGGAGGCTGCTCTCAGTGACTAGAAGCCACCTACATTCTTTGCTGTGTGGTCCCTTCCATCTTCAAGCCAGCAATAGAGTACTTCTCCTGAGTCAAATTGTCCTTATGCTTCAAATATCTGACTTTCCATATCTCTGCTCTCCTGTTCTCATTACTCATATCCAAAAGGTCATGTTCTTAGGTCAGGCAGGCCCATTCAGATAGTCTCCCTATTTTAAGGTCAACTGATTTGGGTCCTTAATTACATTTGCAAAAACATCTTCACAGCAATACTGAGATTAGTGTTGGTTGAATAATTAGAAAATGATATGTATATACCAGGGTATGGGAATTTTAAGGATGATTTTGGAATTCTGCTTGCCACAATCTCCAGGAGAGAGAAAAATGGATAAAGGTAAGAGGAACACTGGAGTGGCATATCAATAGAAATAAAATAAAATAATACATTCTGTTCGGGCAGTCTACCCTCTTGCTAAGAGGAGACAAAAGGCAACCCAGAAAGTGGGAACATCTTGATTAATTTGCTGCATTTCCTAAAGTAGCTCTGAGACAACATCAAGGGGAGAAACACAGAGGAAGGTTCGTTGGATTGGATGTGTCTCAAGGCAGATGCCACTCCCTTTCCTATTCTGTGACTCTCATGCCTCATGCATAATTGGAGAGCCAGTGAAAAAGGAGCAGACTCTCATCAAGATGGATTGACAAAGTGGCTGCAACTATGGGCTCAAGTATAGCAAAGATTGTGAGGATGGCACATGACTAGACAATGTTTTGCTCTGTTATGCATAAAACTACTATGAGTTGGAGACAATGCCATAGCACCTAACAACAACTCATGTCTAATGATATTATTGTTGTTTTTAGGTGCCATCTGATCCATGTGACAGAGTAGAACTGTATCATTGGGTTTTCTTGATGGTAATCTTTACAAAAGCAGATCACCAGGACTTTCTCCAACAGAACAATTGGGTCAGTTTGAACCACCAATTATTCAGTTAGCAGTTACCTTAGGCTGGGTTATCTAGAGAAGTAAAACCAATGAAACTTAGAGCCAGAGAGAGAGAAATTTATCTCAAGGAAATGGCCCACAGAGTTGTAGAGGCAGGCAAGCCTCAAGTCCATGAATTATTTAGAACCCAAGATCAGCAGGTAATACAGCAGTCTGCTGGCTTTGGAGACATATCCAAGATCAGAAGGTAGAATGACAAGCTTTTGGCTTACAGGCTGCAAAGGCAACAATCCTAAGATCTATTAGCAATATGACAGGCCAGTGGTACAACTCCAAGAACCAGAGGTCAGATTGTGAAGAGCCAGATCCAGGTATGCAGGATCCAGATCAAGCAAAAAGAGAGCTTTGCCAGTATGTCCATATATATTGGAAGCAGGCCACACCCCAGAGGAAACTCCTTTTCAAGTGATTGGCTGCTCAAAGAAGATCTCATCACGAATGTGATTACATTATATCAGATCTCATCATGAGAGTTGACTACATCATAACGGCTAAACTTAGAATAATTGCCCAGCCAAGTTAACACACTGCCTTAGCTATCACAGTCCATCCCTTGTCAACTTGGCACCTGTACACATTTTCTTGAAACATACATAATCTCTAAATAAAGACAATTATAAAGTCATACTTGCTCCTAACATGCTACAGCTAACACATGCACAACCAAAACCACATTAGCTCTCTTTACATCTTATATTTTATAACTGAAGAAAATAAAAATATTTAATTCACATATACAAGGAAGAAATGCTTATTACAATCAAAGTCTTCATTTCTGCAACTTGTCACAAGTTGTAGCTGGTATTGAGAACAACTTTCTTCTACCATTCATTCCATTTTCCTTTTCCTTCAGCAAGCACCTCAACTGGTGATGGTTCTTTGCTTGATGTGGTGACAAAAACCTACATTACATTCCTGAAGTGTCTGTGCCATTAGTAGTCATATCAGAATTGGATTGCTGTAGTTTTCCATTGACTTTAATCACAGGGCATGGTAGTACTAAAAGATGTCCTAAAGAATCTCCTGTATTCCAGACATACTCTTTTTTACCTTTAATATGTAACATCAATCCAATTTTCCCCTGGTAATCAGGATCAATCACACCAAAAAGCACAGTAACTCCCTTCATTGACTATTGATCCAGAGGCATGAGGAGCCCAAAAAGCAAAATGTCATTCTTAACTTCCAGTTTATTGGAATGAGTATTGTGTCTCCAGGTGGAAGTATTCCTCCTATTGGGATTAAGATCTCCAGACCTGCAGATCATAAGACCACAGGGACAAGAAGCAAAAATTTTGCAAGTGGGTCACCAGGAGGGACCACATCCATTTGTACCCCTTTGTTCCTGGACCTGTGAATCCTGGCTAATGGGAAGATAGCACCATATATTGGATGCTGATTTAGAGCATACACAGCCTTCTGGAGAACATCATCCCAACCCTACTAGGTTTTGCTACCTAGCTGGCACTGCAATTGTGTTTTTAAGAGGCCATTCCATCATTCTATCAAGCCAGCTGCTTCAGGATGATAGGGAATATGGTAAGACCAGTGAATTCTATGAGCATGGGCCCAATGTCACAATCCATTTGCTGTGATGTGAGTCTCTTGATCTAAGGCAATGCTGCATGAGACACCATGACAGTGGATAGGCATTCTGTATGTTCATGCATGGTAGTTTTAGCAGAAGAATTGCATTAAGGGAATGCAAATCCATATCCAAGGTAAATATCTAATCCAGTAAGAACAAAACACTGTCCTTTCCATTATAGAAGTGATCCAATGTAATCAGCCTTCCACCAAGTTGCTGGCTGATCACCCCAAAGGATAATGGTTTTATGTTGAGGATGCAAGTTTGGTCTCTATTGCTAACAGATTAGGCAGTCATCAGTGCCTGTAGCCAAGTCAGCCTTGGTAAATGGAAATCCATGTTGCTGAGCCCATGTATAACCTCCATCCCTGACATCATAGCCATTATTTTAAAAGCTTCACCTTATTAAGTGAAATAAAAATGGACTTATACGATTAATAAAATGGTGATGGTGGTCTAGTGGACAATGTTCCTAAGATTTTATCAAAAGTTCAACTTAGCTTTCCTGTATATCAGGCCACCCTTGATGACCAATGAGATTCCAACAGTTCTTTCACCTTCCTTGACCAATGAAATCCTGACAACACTTCAAGAGTATATTATATAAGTCAATAAGAAATGAATCTCTTTCTGTGTTTTGTCAATAAAAGGGAGTCACTGCTGATATTTGGCAGAGTACCTTTACACTTTGGGTTACTAATACCTGATTCTAAATCTTCTGCCTGAATAAAGCTTATCTAATAGATTAGTTTTATTAACTTAGCATCTATTGACAACCTATATGTATTGCTATATATTTATGTTATTTCTAATTTTTCATTATTATAAATAATTTTTAAATGAGCATCTTTATTTATAAGACTTTTCTCCCCTGCATTTCAGATTAGTTCCATAATATAACTTCCCCGGCATAGAATCACTGGGACAGAGTGTGACTATTTTTAAAACCATTAAGTCAAATTAATAGATACACTCTTCCTTCCTTTTTTCTTTCCTTTCTCTCGCCTTTGTTTCTCCTGCCTTCACTTCTCTCCTTCTTGTCTTTAGCAAAGAGTGCTTTGAGCTCCAGTACCCTGGTATAAATAATTAAGCACTCGACTACTGTGGTAGTTAAGATTGTGTGTCAATTTGGCTGGGCCAGGATTCTCAGTGGTTTAGCAATTCTGTTATAGTCATCCCTCATGATGATCTGCTATGAGCAGCCAATCAGTTGAAAGGGAGTTTCCTCAGGGGAGTGGCCTACTTCCAATATATATAGAAGTCCTGACAAAGCCCTTTGACTTTTTGCTTGGTCTGCATCCTGTGTCTGGCTCATCATAATCTGACTCTGGTTCTTGGAATTGAAGCAGTGACCCACCATATTATCTGCTAATCTGGAGGTTGTTGCCTTCACAGCTTGTGAGCCAACAGCCTGCCAACTTATCTGCTGATCTTGGATTCATCAGCCTCTGAAGTCAGGAGACTACTAGCCTTGGCTTGGGTTTGTCAGCCCCTGCAGCTACTTGAGTCAATCCATATATGTATACACATACACATATGTATGGAGAGAGAGAAATGGCTCACAAAGTTGAAGAGGCTGGCAAGTCCCAAGTCCATGAATCAGACATCAAGCTAGAGGCTTCTCCTGATTCACAAGATTCTAACATGATTGGAAAATTGATGCTTCAATGTCATTGGCAGATAGAGATGCTGTTTGGAGTCCTTGGTAGACCTCTATTGGTTAAGCACAGAGCAGACCCTTAGGATTTTGGAGCAAAGACCTGCCATCCTCTGCAGATAACTGCCCTCCTTTTGAGAACCAGCTTTTGGCTTGTTACTGGGCTTTGGTAGAGACTGAAGAGCTAACCATGGGTTACCAAGTCACCATGAGGCCTGAGCAGCCAATCATGAACTAAATGTTTCTTGACCCACAGAGCCATAAAGTTGGATGTGCACAGCAGCACTCCATCATTAAATTGAAGTCATATATAAAAGATAAGGCTTGAGTAGGACCTGAAGGCACAAATAACTTGCATGAGGACAAGCCCAAGTACCTATGGTCTCCAATCCAGTCATATTACCTTCCCTCTCCCAGTCTGCACCTATGTCCTCATATGGAGTTCTTTATGATCAGTTCACCGAAGAAGAGTAAACTAGTGTCTTGTTTATAGATGGTTCTGAGCTATATGCAGGCACCACTTGCAAGTGGACAGCTGCAGCACTACAGCCCCTTTCTAGGACCTCACTGAAGGACCGTGATGAAGGGCAATCCTCCTAAAGGTGATAATTGAGAAGTGCTTCTGATTGTTCACTTTGGTTGGAAGGAGAAATGGCCAGATGTGTGATTGTATACTGACTCATGGACTGTGGCCAAAGGTTTGGCTGGATCATCAAGGACTTGGAAGAAACATGATTGGAAAATTGGTGACAAAGATTATAGGGAACAGGTATGTGGATAGATCTCTCTGAATGGATCAAAGAAGTGAAGATATTTGTGTCTCGTGTGAATGCTCACCAAAGGGTGACTTTGGCAGAGGAAGATTTTAACAATCAAGTGGATAGGATAGCATGTTCTGTGGAAATCAGTCATCCTCTTTCTTCAGCTACTCCTGCATTGTCTAATGGGCTTATAACAAAATGTCCATAGTGTCAGGGATGGAGGTTATACATGGGCTCAGCAACATAGACTTCCATTCACCGAGGCTGACTTGGCTACAGGCACTGATGACTGTCTAATCTGTTAGCAATAGAGACCAAACTTGCATCCTCAATATAAAACCATTATTCTTTGGGGTGATCAGCCAGCAACTTGGTGGAAGGCTGATTACATTGGATCACTTCTATAATGGAAAGGACAGTGTTTTGTTCTTACTGGATTAGATATTTACCTTGGATATGGATTTGCCTTCCCTTAATGCAATTATTCTGCCAAAACTACCATGCATGGACATACAGAATGCCTATCCACTGTCATGGTGTCTCATGCAGCATTGCCTTAGATCAAGAGACTCACATCACAGCAAATGGATTGTGACATTGGGCCCATGCTCATAGAATTCACTGGTCTTACCATGTTCCCCATCATCCTGAAGCAGCTGGCTTGATAGAATGATGGAAAGGCATATGACTACCTTAAACATTTACAATTTGTTAGTAACATGGGTAAATGAGGTTTTATGTATATAAATTCAAATATTTAATATGAGTTCAACTGTGTAACATTAAAATACATATATGTACATCTATCTATATAAACCAAAAAACAAAACTCACTGCCATTGAGTCTATTCCAACTTAGAGCAACCCCCTTTGGCCTTCCAAGGTGGTAAATCTTCATGGAAGTAGATTGCCCAGTCTTCCTTCTGCAGAGTGGCTGGTGGGTTTGAACTGCAAACTTTCTGTTTAGTATTCAAAAGCTTTAAGCCCTATGCCACTAGAGTTCCTTATCTATATAAAGAGCCTGCTATATAAATAGATGGCTAGATGTACATATAGATAGGATTAAAAGGAAATATACCTTAATATAAAATGCTAATAGAGATTATTTCTGTGTAGTAGAAAAACAGATGATTTTTATCGGCTTTAAGTTTTCATTTGTGAGGACTTCCTCAAGAAGGCAGACTAGGCAGAGAAGCCACCCAGTCCCTCTACAACAAAGACCCAAGAAACCACATGAAACATATGGGTGATAATCCTGGAACTCTGATTCAAAGGAAAAGATAAAGCAGTAGATCAAATACTGTCTAGAATAAGAAATTGAACAACAACAATGAACGAAGAGACAAAGAGGGCAGTGAATTGTCAATTGGCCCAGCACAGTGCAATTACTGTGAATTTTTGCAAGCAGTGTTCTGATCAGGGCAGGAACCTGATACTTGGTTCAACTTGCCCAAGACAGCACCAGTGCCCACACCAGTGTCTAGTGACCAGAAAAGTATAATTTTTCCCTTATTCTGCACTCCCTGCCAGTGACCAGAAATGTGGCCATCCCCTATGCCACTCACCCTGCAGCCACTGACACCACCTCCAATGCCACTCCTCCTCTGCCTGAGATTGGACTTGCACTTTTGCAGATCTGGTACCACATGCACACCACACTCATGTTTGGAGGCACACACACTCTACCTCTTTGGGTTGGTAGAATGCCCTGTTGCAGACTGAGTGTCCTGCTTTCAGTCATCACCTAGTCTGATAGAAGCACCACATTCATGTTTGCAGGCATATGCTCTCTGCGTCTTTGAGTTTGCAGATGAGCTTCCCAGACAGGGCACCTTGCTCCAAGTCATCTCCTAGGCCAGTTGGAAATGTCTACCCAGATGGAAACCCTGACACCAGCAGGCATCTGGGCCAGGAGAAGCACTTTCCTGGACCAGGTGCCCTGCTCCAGCCATCTACTAAGCCAGTAAAAATACCATCCCAAACAGGGCTCTCTGCCTCCAGCTGCCTCCTAGGTCAGCAGAAATGCCTTCTCTAACCTGTTGCCCTGCCCCCAGCTGCTTCTTAGACCAGCAGAAGCACCATTCCAAACCAGAGTTCTGTCCTCCACTGCTTCCTTGGTTAGCAGAAAAGCTGACCAGGTCCCCAGGTCTCCAGCTTTCTTCTTTCTTTCCTTTTTTTTTCTTTTTCCCCTTTTGTTTCCTTTCCCTTCTTTTTCTTTTTCCCTTCCTCTTTTCTTTCTTTTTCTCTTTTTTGTCTCTTCTCTTCTTTTCCTTTTTTCCTTCATCTAGTCTCTTTTACTTTTTGTCTTTTCTCTTTTCTACTTACTAATTTGTGTTTCTAATTCTTTTTCTTTTACTATCCTTTTTCTTTCTCTTTCTTCTGTTTTCATTCCCTCTGGCTTTTGTTTTTTGTTTTTCATTTGTTTTTTTTCCACTTTTGTTTATTTCATTATATGTATTTGTTTATTTCCTTTTCTTCTTCCTCTTTCTTGTATCACACAGAGTTACACAGAAACCATATCCACACTACCCAGCCACATTGACACTTCCTGCAGCCCTACCCACTTTGCAAGTGATACGACCCTCTCCTGTACCAGCTGATCAACAACACATGCCAGCAAACACCAGTCTATCCAGCTTCAACTACTCTACATGAACAGCAAACAGAAAGTGTACACACACTCCAATTCTCTATCACACCCACCAGGAGAGAGGTGGTAAGCACTTAAGTACTGGCAAACTAACATGCAAAGCATCATGCCCACCCCACATGTCCAGATATATTAAAACAAAACAAAGCAAAAAATAAATAAATAAAGCCTAGGCAAACCACACCAACAAACAACCATCAATAAAGTACAAATACAATACCACCACAATATCTTGGAGATAGCAGACAACCTCAGGTCACACAAAGGAATATAAAAGGTTGACTAAAACAAATGCCCAAAACATGGAGCCAGAAAACCTTCTGAAGGAAGACATAGCATTGAAGCTATCTGATAATGAATTCAAAATAATTATATTTTATATATTATTTATATATACCTATATATATAGGTACCTTAATTGGATAAAGACAAAGATCAAGGAAAACACAAAAATCTAGAAGAATTCAGGAAAACAATATAAGAACAAATTGACAAGATAAACATGATTAATGGAAAATTAGAAACCATACACAAATAGCAAATAGAAATTCAGAAAATTTATACTAAGATTTCAGCAATGGATAATACATTGGAGGGCAGAGGAATGGAATTGAATCAATAAAATATAGAATTAGAAAAACTGAAGATAAATTCCTCAATAGAAATCTGTTAGAGGAACAATGGGGGAGGGTAGAATGAGAAAAACTGATGAATTATGTAAGACACCATAAAGAACAATGACTTAAGATTAGAATTCCAGAATAGGAAGGGACAAAAAGAGAAAAAAGTTCAGAGAAAATTTTGGAAGACTTGTTGGAAGATAACTTTGCTAATATCATGAAAGACGATCAGATATACATTGAAGAACCTTAACAAACACCAAAGCAGGATAAACTTCAAAAGAAAACCAACAAGATATACCTTAATTAAACTTTCCAAAACCAAAAGACAAAGAAAGAATCTTGAAAGGAGCTCAAAAATTAAAAGTTACCTAAAAAGAAGAACCAATAAGACTAAATTCTGATTTTTCAGAGGAAATCATGCAGGCAGGAAGGCAATGGGATGAATTATATAAACTCCTGAAAGAAAAAATTGCCAACTAAGAATTATACACCCAGCAAAACTGTCCCTCAAATATGATGGTGAAATTAGGACATTTTCAGAGAAACAGAAATAGAGGGCATTTATGAAAAACACACCAACCATACAAAAAATTCTAAAGGGAGTTCATCAGACAGAGAATCAAAAATGGCAGATAAAATCCTGAGATTACCACATATGACATCACCCAAAAACTAAACCAGATATAGAAATACCCAAATAAAATAAACTTAAAAAAACTGCCATCGAATTTATTCCAACCCCTAGCAATCCCTTTGGGTTTCCAAGATGGTAAGTGTTTATAAAAGTAGATTGCCCAGTCTTCCTTCAGTGGAGTGGCTGGTGAGTTTGAATCTCCAACCTTCTGGTTAGCAGTCAAATATCTTAGGCACTGCTTCACCAGAGCTCCTTATACCGGTACTTACACAGGGAAAATTTACAATAAATTTACTCATTAGCTACCAGATCTGGAAGAGAAGAGAAGAGAACACAGCAAACATTTAAAAATAATATAAAATACAATAAAATTACAAGATGGAAAATTGGGAACCAAATATGCCATTTGTAAATACAGACAACTAAAAAGTTAAAAGAGGGAATAAAAGGTATAGTTACAGAACTTTCAAATAGAGAGGAAGTTGAGATGATACTAAGAAAGAATGAACTATTTTAAACTTAGGAAAAATGCAATAAAATATAGTATAATTGGGAAAGAAGAAGTAAAACTATCTCTATACAATGAAAATCCTAGAAGGATTCAGCAAAGTGGCAGGATAGAAAATCAGTATACAAAAGTCAGTCAGGTTCCTTTATACTCTGAAAAGGAAATCAGGAAAATGAAAACTAATAAACCTTTTCATCAGAATAAAAAAGGAGGAAAATCATAAATATCTAGCAAACACTAAAACAATAGCAATGAAGGGAATGATAAGAAATCCATAAAGAAAGTGAACTCAGCACAGAAAAATATATGGAAGAAAGAAATCAGTAGCACCACACATACACACACACCTATACCAAAAAGAAAAAAAAAAAAAAAAAAAACAGCAAAATGACAGTAACTCATTTCTATCAATAATTGCACTGAATGTAATTAGCAGAATGGATAAAAAAACATGACCTGTCCATATGCTGTCTATAAGAGACACACCATAGACACAAAGATTAAAAATAGCCTAAAAATCAAAGGATGAAAAAACATATATCTAGCAAATGGCAATTAAAAAAAGAGGGGGTGTGGCAATACTAATTTCTGATAAAAAAGACTTTAAGGCAAAAAACTATCATTTACAATAGCCACCCAAAAGATTAAATACTTAGTAATAAATCTAACTAGATATTAAAAAAAAAGTATGTACAAAGAAAAACACAAAACATTACCACAAGAAATCAAAAAAGACCTACCTACCTGTTCATGGATAGGAGTAGGAAGACTTAATATAGTGAAAATGTCAATACTACCCAAAACATTCCACAGATATAATGGAATCCCAATACAATTTCTATCATCATTTTTTAAAGAGATGGAAAAATCAATCACCAATTTTATATGTAAAGGAAAGAGATCCTGGATAAATAAAGCACTACTAAAGAAGAGCAAAGTCTGAGGCCACATGGTTCCCAACTCAAAACTGACTACCCAGCCATGGTAGTCAAAACAGCCTGACAATTGTACAATAGATACGCAGAACAACAAACAGAATTGAGAATTCAGAAGTGAATATATTCACCTATGGATTGCTGATCTTTGATGAAGGACTGAAATGCATGAAATGGGAAAGAAATCATCTCTTTTAGAGATCACCTCAACAGCAACAACAAAATGATGCTAGCAAAAGTGGATATCTGTTTGCAGAAAAATGAAACACAATACTTCACACTATATTCAAAAGCTGACTTAAGATGGATGGAAGGTCTAAATATAATAATTAAAGCCATAAAGATCATCAAAGAAAAATAGGAGTAAACTTAGTGTCCCTAATATATGGCATAAATACATTATGAAACATAGCAAAAAATGTACAAACAGCAGAAGACAAACCGAAGTTCCTAAAAATTGAACATGTATGTACATCAAAAGATTTCCCCAAATGAGTGAAAGAAAAGCCTACAGACTGAGGGGGGGTGGAATTGGCAATGACATATCAGATAAGTGACTAATCTTTAAAATTTATTTAAAAGAAAGAAAGAAAGAAAAAGAACTTCAACACCTCAACAACAGAAAGACTAAAAATCCAGTTAAAAATGGGCAGGGGGCATGAACAGACACTTCACCAAAGACATTCAGGCAGCCAAAGAACACATGGAGAAATGGTCACAAGCATTAGCCATTGTTGTTTTTGCTGCTGTTGTTAGGTGCCATTGAGTCAGCTCCAACTCTTAGCATCCCCATGTAAAACAGAACAAAACACTCCTCAGTCCTGTGCCACTTCACAATCCTTGCTGCACCTGAGCCCATCATTGCAGCCACTGTGTCAATCCATCTCATTGAAGGTCTTGTCCATTTTTGCTGACCCTCCATTTTGCCAAGCATAATATCTTTTCCAGGGAAGGGTCCCTTCTGACAACATGACCAAAGTAGGTGAGATGAAGACTGGCCATTCTCACTATCAAAGAGCATTCTGGCTGCATTCTTCCAAGACAGATTTGTTTGTTCTTGCAGTCTACAGTACTTTTAGTATTCTCCACCAACACCACAACTCAAACTCATCAATTTTTCAGTCTTCTTTATTCTTTGTCCACCATTCATATGCATATGAGACAATTGAAAATACCATGGCCTGGGTGAGGTGCACCTTAGTCTTCAAAGAGACATCTTTGCTTTTCAGCACTTTAAAGGAGACTTTTGCAGTAGATTTGCTCAATGCAATACAACATTTGATTTCTTGACTGTTGTTTGATTTGTGTTGATTTTGGAAACAAGTAATACAAAATCACTGAAAACTACAATCTTTCCTCCATTTATCATTATGCTGCTTATTGATCCAGTTGTGAGGATTTTTGTTTCTTTATTTTGAGGTGTATCCATACTGCAGATTATAGTCTTTAATCTTCCTCAGTAAGTGCTTCAAGTCATCTGCACTTTCAGCAAGCAGGGTTGTGTCATCTGCGTATCACAGGCTATTAATGAATCTTCCTCCAATCCTGATGCTGCATTCTTCTTCATATAGTCCAGAACAAACCAAAACACACTGTTGTTGAATCAGATCTGACTCATAGAGACCCCTCCTTGGGTTTCCAAGGTGGTATCACTACAGAAATAGATTGCCCAATCTTTCTTCCAAGGAGTGGCTGGTGGATTTGAACTGCCAGTTAACAGTCAAATGCCTTAGACACTATGCCACCAGAGCTCCCTCATATAGTCCAGCTTCTCATATTATTTGCTTAGCATACAGATTGAATAAGTATGGTTAAAAGATACAACCCTGATGCACTCCCTTCCTGTTTTTAAACCATGCAGTATCCCCTTGTCCTGTTTGAACAACAACCTCCTGGTCTATGTACAGGTCCCTCATGAGCACAATTAAGTGTTCTAGAATTCCCATACTTCTTGCTGTTGTCAGTAATTTGTTATGATCCACACAATCAAATGCTTTGCATCATCAATAAAACACAAGTCAACATCTTTCTGGTATTCTTTGCTTTCAGCCAAGATCCATCTGACATCAGCAATGATATCTCATTCCATGCCTTCTTCTGAAACAACTTTGAATTTCTAGAAGTTCCTGGTTAATAAACTGCTGTAACTGTTTTTGAATTATCTTCAGTAAGACTTTACTTGTGTGTGATGTTAATTACACTATTGGATAATTTGCACATTCTGTGGGATCACCTTTCTTTGGAATGGGTACAAATATGGATCTCTTCCAGTCACTTGGCCAGGTCTTCCAAATTTCTTGGCATAGATGAGTGAGTGCCTGCAGGGTGACATCTGTTTGTTGAAACATCTCAATGGGCATTACATCAATCCTGAAGCCTTGCTTTTTGCCAATTCCTTCAGTACATCTTTGATTTCTTCCTTCAATACCATTGGTTCTTGAACACATACTACCTCCTGAAATAGATGAGCATTGGCCAATTCTTTTTGGTACAGTGACTCTGTGTATTCCTTCCATCATCTTTTGATGTATCCTACATCATTCAATATTTTGCCCATAGAATCCTTTCAATATTGCAACTTGAGACCTGAATTTTTCCTTCAGTTCCTTCAGCTTGAGGACTGCTTAGTGTGTTCTTTCCTTTGGGTTTTCTAACTCCAGGTACTTGTACATTTCATTATAAAAATTGACTTTGTCTTCTCAAGCTGCTCACTGAAATCTTATGTTCAGCTCTTATACCTTGTCATTTCTTCCATTTGCTTTAGCTACTCTCCACTCAAGAGCAAGTCTCAGAGTCTCTTCTGACATCTGTTTTTGTCTTTTTATCCATTCCTATCTTTTTAATGACTTTTTGCTTTCTTTATGGATGATGTTCTTGATATCATCCCACAATTCCTCTGGTTTTCAGTCATTGGTGTTTGATGTCAAATCTATTTTTCACATGGTCTCTAAATTCAGGTGAGATATAATCAAGGTTATTTTTGGTTCATGTGGACTTGTTTTAATAGTATTCAGCTTCAACTTGAACTTCATATGAGCAATTAATGATCTATTCCATCGTCAACTCTTGGCCTTGTTTTGGCTGAAGATGAGCTCTTCCATTGCCTCTTTCCACAGATGTAGTCTATCTGATTCCTGTGTATTCCAGCTTATGAGGTCCACATGTATAGCCACCTTTTATGCAATTGAGAAAGGGTATTTGCAATGAATAAGTCTTTGATCTTGCAAAATTCTATCATGAGATCTTCAGAGTCATTTCTATCACCAAGCCCATATTTTCCAGCTGCCAGTGATTCTTTTTCGCTTCCAGTTTTTGCATTCCAATCACCAGTAATAATCAATACATCTTGATTACATTTTCGGTCAATTTCAGACTGCAGCAGTTGGTAAAAATCTTCAATTTCCTTGTTTTTGGCTTTGGCGGTTGGTGCATAAATTTGAATAACAGTAGTATTAACTGGTCTTCCTTGCAGGCATATGAATATTATTCTATCACTGACACCATCATACATCAGATCTTGGAACATTCTTTGTAACAATGAATGCCACATCTTTCCTCTTCGTTCCATGTTCCAATTAATGGATGTTTTCACTGGTTTCTTCCCATTTTGAGTCATGCCACACCAGCAAATGGAAGTTCCAAAAGTTTTAGTCCATCCATGTCATTAAAGTCAGCTCTGGTTTGAGGAGGCAGCTCTTCCCCAGTCGTATTTTGAGTGACTTCCAACCTGAGGAGCTCATCTTCTGGCACTATATCAGACAATGTTTCAGGACTATTCATAAAATTTTCCAGAAATATATCAGACAGTGTTTCACTGATATTCATAAGATTTTCACTGGCCAATTTTTGAGAAGTGAATGGCCCCTTCCTTCTTCTGATTCTATCTTAGCCTGGAAGCTCCACTGAAATCTGTCCACCATAGGTGAACCTGCTGGTAATTGAAATACCGGTGGCATAGCCTGAAGCCTCACAGCAACACGCTAGCCACCACAATGCAGAAAGCTGCCATTAGAGAGATGGAAATCAAAACAATGAGATACCATTTCACTCCCGCATTAAAAGTAAAGTTCAAAAAAACATAAAACTAATCTTAGCAAAGCTGTGGAGAAACTGGAACCCTGATACATTGCTAGTGGAACTGTAAAAAGGTGCAGCCACTGTGGGAAACAATATGGCACTTCTGTAAAAACTTAGAAATAGGAATACTATGTGATCTAGCCACCCCACTACTAAGTATATATCCTATAGAAATAAGAGCTGTGACAGGCATAGACACATGCACACCCATGTTCATTATAGCACTATTCACAATAGCAAAGAGATGGAAACAACCTAAGTGCCCATCAACAGAGGAATGGATTACCAAACATTGTTACATACACACAATGAAATACTGTGCAACACTAAAGAATAATGTAGAATCTAGTTCTTCTGGTCTCAGGGTCATATAGGCAAAATATCACATAACATGGATCAATTTGGAGGATATTATGCAGAGTATAATACTGCAGAGCAGTAGGATATCCAGGTAAAAAGGGGTGGCAGGCAAGGCTAAGGCCCAAGCCCCCTAGAACTAGGAAAGGGAGGGAGTTGCCAGAGACAACAAAGTGGCAGGTTCCAAGTAGGAATTAGGTAAGGGGAGGGTACAGAGGTTTCCAACAACTAAGGGAGATAAACTTGTCTGTCAGCTTGTCATCCTGTGGGGCTTGTACATTGCTGTGAGACTTGAGGCTGTGCCACTGGTGTTTCAGATGCCAGCAGATTGCAAATAGTTCACA
Source organism: Orycteropus afer afer (assembly GCF_000298275.1). NCBI lineage: Eukaryota > Metazoa > Chordata > Mammalia > Tubulidentata > Orycteropodidae > Orycteropus > Orycteropus afer. Next base: position 14,121,570 of record NW_006921591.1, read on the forward strand.
GCTTTGAACACAGCTTGCGGACTAAGACAGACTAGGAAGAAGGAGGAGGCTATCCACTTCTCAAAAATTGACTAGGGAAAACCTTGTAAATAGCAGAGAAACACTGTCTGATACATTACTGGGCAACTTTATGAATAGCTCAGAAACATTGTCCAACACACTGCAGGAAGAAAAACCTCTTGGGTCGGAAGGCACTCAAAATAGGAATGGGAAAGAGATGCCTCATCAGAGTAGAACCAACTTTAATGACATGGATAAAATAAGTTTTTCAAGACCTCCATGTGCTGACATGGCACAACTCAAATTGAGGAGAAACAGCTGCAAACATCCATAAATAATCAGAACATGGAAAGTACAAAGTATGAATCTAGGAAAACTGGAAGTTGTCAAAAATGAAAACTTGATATCCTAGGCATTAGTGAGCAAAAATGGAGAGTTTTGGGCATTTTGAATCAGACAACCATTTGATCTACTATGCTGGGAATGACAAATTGAAGAGGAATGGTTTGCCATTCATCATCACAAAGGATATTTCAAGATCTGTCCTGAAGTACAATGCTGTCAGTGACAGGATAATATCCATACATCTACAAGGAAGACCAGTTAATACTACAATTATTCAAATTTTCACACCAACCACCAAAGCCAAAGATGAGGAAACTGAAGATATTTATCAACTTCTGCAGTCTGAAATTGACTGAACATGCAATCAAGATGTGGTGCTTGTCACTAGTAACTGAAATGCAAAAGTTGGAAACAAAGAAGACTCACAGCAGTTGGAAAATTTGGTCTTGGTGACAGAAATAACGCTGGAGATCACATGATAGAATTTTGCAGGACCAAAGACTTATTTATTGCAAATACCACTTTTCAACAATACAAACGGTGGCTATACACATGAACTTCACCAGATGGAGTACACAGGAAGCAAGCTGACTACATCTGTGGCAAGAGGAGATGGAAAAGCTCAATATCTTCCGCCAAAACCAGGCCAGGAGCTGATTGTGGAATAGACCATCAACTGCTCATATTCAAGTTCAACTTGAAGTTGAAGGCAATTAAAACAAGTCCATGAGAGCCAAAATATGACTTTGAATATATCCATCCTGATTTTAGAGACCATCTAAAGAATAGATTTGATGCACTGAACACCAATGACTGAAAACCAGAAGAATTGTGGGATGACATCAAGAACATCATCCATGAAGAAAGCAAGAGGTCATTAAAAAGTCAAGAAAGAAACAAAAGACCAAAATGGATGCCAGAAGAGACTCTGAAACTTGCCCTTGAGTGAAAAGTAGTTAAATCAAATGGAAGAAATGACAAGATAAATGAGCTTAACTGAAGATTTCAAAGAGCAGCTCGAGTAGACAAAACCAATTACTATAATGAAATGTGCAAAGACATGGAGTTAGAAAACCAAAAGGTAAAAACAAGCTTGGCATTTCTCAAGCTGAAAATACTGAAGGAAAAACTTAAGCCTCAAGTTCCAATACTGAAAAATTCTATGGGCAAAACATTGAATGATGCAGGAAGCATCAAAAGAAGATGGAAGAAATACACAGAGTCACTGTACCAAACAAAAAGAACTGATCGATCTTCATTCATTTCAGAAGTTGGCATATGTTCAAGAACCAATGGTATTGAAGGAAGAAGTCAAAACTGCACTGAAAGAATTGGCAAAGAACAAGCCCCAGGAATTGAAGGAATACCCATTGAGATGTTTCAACAAATGGATGCCACACTGGAAGTACTCACTCAGTTCTGCGAAGAGATTTGGAAGACAGCTACCTGGCAACTGACTGGAAGAGATCCGTATTTGTACCCATTCCAAATAAAGGTGATCCCACAGAATGTGGAAATTATCAAACAATATAATTAAGATAGCATGCAAGTAAAATCTTACTGAAGATAATTCAAAAATGGTTGCAGCAGTATATTGACAGGGAACTTCCAGAAATGCAAGCTGGATTCAGAAGAGGACATGGAATGAGGGATATCATTGCTGATGTCAGATGGATCTTGGCTCAAAGCAAAAGATACCTGAAAGATGTTACTTGTGTTTTATTGACTGTGCAAAAACATTTGATTGTGTGGGTCATAAAAAATTGTGGATAACATTGAGAGGAATGGGAATTCCAGAACACTTAATTGTACTCATAGGAACTTGTACATAGACCAGGACACTGTCATTCAAACAGAAAAAGGGAACACTGCATGGTTTAAAATCAAGAAGGGAATGCATCAGAGTTGTATCCTTTCACCATACTTACTCAATCTGTACGCTGAGCAAATAATCCAAGTAGCTGGACTATATGGAGAAAAACATGGCATTAGGATTGGAGGAAGAATCCCACGCTGACAACACAACTTTGCTTGCTGAAAGTGAGGATGATTTGAAGTACTAACTGATGAAGATTGAAAACTACAGTCTGCAGTATGGATTATATCTCAATATAAAGAAAACAAAAATCCTCACAACTGGTCCTATAAGCAGCATCATGATAAATGGAGAAAAGATTGAAATTTTCAAAGATGTCACATTGCTTGGTCTTACAATCAACACCAATGGAAGACAACAATACCATGGGAAAATCAGCTGCAAAGGACTTCATTCAAGTGCTGAAGAGAAGAGATATCTCCTTCAGTACTAAGGTGCACCTGACACAAGCCATGGTATTTTCAATCACCTCATATATGCATATGAGAGCTGGAGAATAAATAAGAAAACCAAAGAAGAATTGATGCTTTTGAGCTGTGGTGTTGGTGAAGAATGCTGAAAGTACTGTGGAGTACTAAAAGAGCTAACAGGCCTGTCCTGGAGAAAGTGCAGCCAGAATGCTCCTTGGAGGCTAGAATGGCCAGACTTTGTCTCACATACTTTGGTCATGTTGTCAGAAGGGACCATTCCCTGGAGAAGGATGTCATGCTTGGCAAGGTGGAGGGTCGAAGAAAGAGGAGAAGGGCCTGAATGAGATGGATTGACACGGTGGCAGTGGCAATGGGCTCAAGTATAGCAAGAATCATGGAGCTGATTCAGGACCAGGCGATGTTTCTTCTGCTGTGCATAGGGTCACTATGAGTCAGAGATGACTCGACGGCACCTAACAACAACAACAACATGATAAGTCGATTGCAGAAGGACAAATGTTGTACTAGTCCACTATTGTAAAAAGTCAACAGAAGGTTTATATATGGAAGAACATTTTCTTTGTTGGTTACTAAAACAAAAAACCAAACTTACTGCCATAAAGTCAGATTTCCAAGGTGGTATCACTACGGAAGTAGATTGCCCAATCTTCCTTCCAAGGAGTCACTGGTGGGTTTGAACCACCAGCGCCAGCCTTCTGGTTGGTTACCAGGGGAGTGAAAATGTATATAAATATATATATGCCAAAGATTAATAGTGTTTACCAGGGATTGGGGGGGGGGGAGGGGAAGCTTTTGTTTTCAGGGCACTGAGTTTATGCTAATGGTGACAGAATATTTTGGAAAAGGATAGAAATAATGGTAGCACAACACGAAAAATGTCATTGATGTCTCTGAGCTGTAAATGTGGAAGTTTTTATGTTGGTGCATGTCTTAGTGTTTATGTTTTTACCACAATAAAGGGGAAAAAAAGATGAAAATACTTAAATGCCCACCAAGGGATGATGATGAATAAACAAGCTATGGTACATACACACAAAGGAATACTATGTACTGTTAAAGATTAACAATGAATCTGCAAAGCATCTTATAACATAGGTGAACCTGGAGGACATTATGCTGGGTGAAATTAGTCAATCACTAAAGGACAAATATTGTATTAGAGCACTAATATAAAAAGAGTCGAAAAAAGATTTTCATGCAGAAAAAAATATTATTTGATGATTACCAGGGGTGGGAAGATTGTTGTTGTTGTTTTTATGTGGCCTCAAGTCTGACCCGACTCATAGTGACCCATCCTTGGGTTTCCAAGGCAGTATCACTATGGAAATAGGTTGCCCCATCTTCCTTCCTAGGAGTGGCTGGTGGGTTTGAACTGCCAGCCTTCGGGTTAGCAGTCAAGTGCCTCACTCACTAACTAAAAGATAAACATATTATAACTTGGGTGAAGGGGAAGGCAATACACATTAAGGAGGAATTTAGCTCAGAATGATCAAGGTAAAGGAAGACACTGAGTAGGGCACAAAAATTAAAGGCAAGAGAGATTAATACTATTGTATACACAGTTCTGCAAAAAGTAACAACAATAGTCTATGTGTGGATACATAGATAGACATGCAAGCTGAACAAGTGTGAGAAAGCAAATGGAACTACATGAAGAAATATATATATATATATATATAGGTTTGACTGAGGATTTTTACATATGTATTTACACATATGAATTTACACGCACATGAATACAGTAGAACATACAGGCAGCAAAGTCAAAAAACATTTAAAAAGAAATTTATTGTGATTTCAGTGCAATTTTACAAAGCAGATTCATTTTACATTCAACAGTTCATATACATACATACATACATATATGTATAGTTTCGTGACACTAATTACAATCCCCACAATGTAACAGCTCTCTTTCCACCTCCTGTTTGTAGATATACCTCTCTGGGTCTTTTTGCCTATGCATTCTTGCTTCCATATATATCCCCCAGTGCAAATGCTCAGCAACTATCAAGCTGAAAGAACTGAGGAAAAAGTTTAAGCCTCGAGTTGCAATATTGAAAGATTCTGTGGGCAAAATATTGAATGATGCAGAAAACATCAAAAGAAGATGGAAGGAATACACAGTCACTGTACCAAAAAGACCTGGTCGATCTTCATCCATTTCAGGAGGTGCCATATGATCAAGAACCAATGGTGGCATAACATACTATACAAAACATTGTTCCACCTACTACTTTGGTGAGTAGCGACTGGGACCTTAAAAGCTAGGAAGCTGCCATCTAGATGCAACAAC
>NW_006921591.1:14127161-14142616 GCF_000298275.1 Orycteropus afer afer
AACCAATGGTACTGAAGGAAGAAGTCAAAGCTGCACTGAAAGAATTGGTGAAGAACAATGCTCCAGGAATTGATGGAATACCAATTGAGATGTTTCAACAAACAGATGCCCCACTGGAGACGTTCATTTGGTTATGCCAAGAGATTTGGAAAACAGGTACCTCGCCAAATGACTGGAAGAGATCCATATTTGTACCCATTCCAAAAAAAGGTGATCCCACAGAATGTGGAAATTATTGAACAGCATCATTAATATTGCACACAAGTAAGATCTTACTGAAGATAATTCAAAACCAGTTGCAACAGTATATTAACAGAGAACTTCCAGAGGTGCAAGCTGGATTCAGAAGAGGATGTGGAACAAGGGATATCATAGCTGCTGTTAGGTGGATCCTGGCTCAAAGCAAAGAATACTAGAAAGATGTTTACTTGTGTTTTATTGACTATGCAAAGGCATTTGATTGTGTGGATCATAACAAATTGTGGATGAGATTGAGAAGAATGGGAATTCCAGAACACTTGATTGTGCTCATGAGGAACCTGTATATATTGACCAGGAGGCTGTTGTTTGAACAGAACAAGGGGACATTGCATGGTTTAAAATCAAGAAGGGAGTGCATCAGGGTTGTATCCTTTCACCACACTTATTCAATCTGTATGCTGAGCAAATAATCCAAGAGCTGGGCTATATGAAGAAGAACGTGGCATCAGGATTGGAGGAAGAATCATTAACAACCTGTGATACACTGATGACACAATTTTACTTGCTGAAAGTGAGGATGATTTGAAGCACTTACTGATGAAGATTCAAGAATACAGTCTGCAGTATGGATTACGTCTCAATATAAAGAAAACAAAAATACTCACAACTAGACCTATAAGCAGCATCATGATAAATGGAGAAAAGATTGAAGTTGTCAAAGACGTCACATTGCTTGGTTCTACAATTGATGTCAATGAAAGCAGCAGTCAGGACATTAGATGATGTATAGCACTGGGCAAGTTGACTACAGGGAACCTATTTAAAGTGCTGAGGAGCAACATTATAAAAGGATTTCTCTTTAACGACTAAGGTGAGCCTGACACAACCTCAATACTTTCAATATGCATGTGAGAGCTGGACAATGAATAAGGAAGATTGAAGAAGAATTGATGCTTTTGAGTTGTGGTGCTGGTGAAGAATGCTGAAAGTACCATGGACTGCTAAAAGAACTAACAGATCTGTCCTAGGGGAAGTGCAGCCAGAATGCTCCTTGGAAGCAAGAATGGCCAGACCTTGTCTCACATACTTTGATCATGTTGTCAGAAGGGACCATTCCCTGGGGAAGGATGTCATGCTTTGTAAGGTGGAGGGTCAAAGAGAGATGGAAAGGTCCTCACTGAGATGGATTAACACAGTGGCTGCAACAATGGGCTCAAGTATAGCAAGGATCATGGAGCTGGCTCAGCACCAGGCGTTGTTTTGTTCTGCTATGCATAGGGTCACTATGAGTGAGACATGACTTGACAGCACCTAACAACAACAACAACAACCACAATATCACTAAGGAAAAGGAAGACACAGAGAGGTGTACAAGAGGTACAGACAATGAAGGTAAATACCATTGCACACATAATACTGCACTATCAGTAACAACAAAACCTAATCTACAGCTGGATGCATAGGTAGATAGGCAAGAAGATCAGGCATGGATAGGTAAACAGGAATGTACTCATGACCATATGCAGATTTGGCAGATGATATTGCCACATACTTATTTTTGTGTTCTATATAAATGTCCATATACATCGTGGAACTAATATAGGACAATGTTAGGATAACTTATTAGCCACAACCAAGCACCTTGAGGGAGTGAGTTGCTAGGCCTATGGGCTGGGGACCATGGTAGCAGGGGACATCAAGCTCAATTAGCACAATATAGTACACAAAAACATTATTCTATATCTTACTTTGGTAAGTAGCAACTGGGGTCTCAAAAGCTTGTGCACAGCAACAATTTTTGGTCTCTCCTCATCTGGAGCAAGGAAGAGTAAAGAAAATCAAAGATGTATGGAAACAACTGGTGTGATGAGTTACACTGCTACACTATAAGGATTGGAATCAATGAAACATGAAACAAAATGCATGAATGTTTAAATGGAAAACTGATTTGTTCTATAACCTTCACCCAAATCACAATTTAAAAATGCTTAAATTTGTGTGTGTATGTATGTGTGTATATTTGTGTGTGTGTATTCCAAGTTTTCAACAATAAGTGTGCAGTGTTTTCAAAATAGAGAGGAAAAAGAAACTTTAATATTTCTCAGTGATGCTTATAAAGAGTTTCTAACAATATGAAGAAATCCATACATAATGTAGTATTTCTAATTAAAACAGAAGAAACACAATTATACATATAATCAGATATCAACAATGAGGTAATATATGCCCAGTTGAAAAAGATCACAAAGAAAGAAGTAAAAATTTTTGTTTGTTGTCTGTTGAGATTCAATATATGAAATGTTTACTTTTTCTGCTTTCCTGGTTTTCTAATTTCCTATAATAAATATACATTATTTTTAAATTTAGAAGAAGAACAAAAGTTATTTAAGAAGAGGAAAAAAGGAAAAACCATGGTAGGTACCTAGGCTTTCAAGCATCATATAAACTTTAACAATCACAAGGAAAGCAAAATGTATTCTGGTCCCTTCCCTTTCTTCCTTTGTCCCATTGTTCTCACTGTCCCTTCTTCTTGGAACTAACACCTGAGTTTCTTTGGGCATGCAATGAGGGGAGGGACTTTTAAACATTCTAAAGATTGGGATCTTCAGGTACATATCTCCTGCTTATGGATCTAGCAGGTTTTCACCTGGAGCAAAAGTTCATAGATCTATTTCTAAAGATAATTGTGACTCAAAATTGTATATAAAAGAATTTGTAGATGACAAATATTTGCTTTTTCTAAGCTCTCCTTAATGTACAAAACTCAGCAAATACTTTCATATGGTAACTTCCAAAAACAAAGAGCAGATATAAACATGTCATCTTTAGAAAACCTACTCTAGGAGTCCCTGGATGGTACAAATTCTAAAAGGCTCAGCTGCTAACAGGAAAGTTGGAAGTTCAAGTTCACCCAGAGGCCCCTCTGAAGAAAGACCTGGTGAGCTACTTCCACAAAAAATCAGCCATTGAAACCCTATACAGCATAGTTCTATTCTGTCACACATGGGGTTGCCATGAGTAAGATGCAACTGCTTTCTAGTTTTAGGCTTATTTTAGGCACTTTTGGTTCAGTGGTAAAATTCCCACCTTCCATGAGGGACCCAGGTTCAATTTCCAGCACCTCATGCACAGCTACCACCCATCTGGGGGTTGTATGGTGTTATGATGCTGAACAGGTTTCAAAAGAGTTACCATACTAAGATGGACTAAGAAAAAAGCTTGGTGACCTACTTCCAAAACTCAGCCACTGAAAACCCTGTGGTGCCCTGTGGATGATGAAGGACCAGACAGTCAATAGCACATAATAATAACAAGGCTTCCATTGGATTCATCATCAGGAAAGACCAATCACTAGAAAATGACATCCTGTTTGGTAAAGTAGAGGTGAAAATGAGGTAGATCCTCAGTGATATGGATTGACACAATGGCAGCAACAATAGATTCAAATATACCGATGATCATGAAGAGGGTGCAGGACCAGGCAACATTTTGTTTTGTTATACAGGGGGACACCAGGAGTCATGGATCAGAGCTGGCTCAACAGCACCTAACAACAAGAGGGTATTTGCCTACCAAGCTGTATGCTTCTTTGAAGGCAGTCACTATTTTAAAAACTGGATGGTGCAGAGTTGAGGCCAGAGTTGTGACCCAGCTCATAACCAACTGTTCTTGAGACCCTGGGAAAGTCATTTCATTTTTCTGGTTCAGTTTCCAGGGACAATACCAGAAACATCATTCCTCCTACACATGTGCCCAGCTGGTTCCTTCAGGTCTCTCTGCTCAAAACCCACATTCTCTCTAGCAACACCTCTCTGCCTTCCATGCCTAGCCTGGCCTCACTGTTCTTTAAGTCACCTATCACTACTTGACATTATAAAAAATATATAATCCATTCTCTTGGAGTAGATTCTGACTCATGACAACCCCATGTGTGAAAAAGTGGAACTGCTTTATAGACTTTTCTTGGCTGTAACCTTTATGGAAATAGATCACCAGACCTTACAATACCACTAGGTGAGTTTGACCCACCAACTTTCAAATTAACAGTCAAGCGTAAAGCATGTGCACCACCCAGGAACCTGACATTATATTATTATTTATTAGTTTACTTATTTATGTTCCCCCAGAGAATGTAAGTTCAATGCCAACAGGGTCATTGTTTTGTTTATTAACAATTCCCCAGCACCTAGAACAGTGCCTGACACATGACAGGTGCTCAATAAGAATTGAGTCTATCAATTAGTCAATCAACAAATCACTAATTTGTTTCTATCTCCCTCATAGCATTATTTTAAGGTTGGTTTAATTTTTGTGAACTTTAAAACTCTATATTATTTTCCAGTTTTATTGATCCTTTTATATCCCTTGGTGTCTAACTCAGTATATTGTATATTGTCCTTGTTAGTTGTTGTTGAGTAAGCCTGCCAACTCATAGCAACTCCATGTACAATGGGATCTATAGGGTTTTCATTGGCTGATTTTTTTCTGTAGCTCACCGGGCCTTTTTTTCCTAATCTCTCTTAATCTGGAAACTCCACTGAAACCTGTTTAGCATCATGGCAACACTCAAGCCTCCTCTGACAGATGAGTAGTGACTATCATGCAAGAAAGAACCTATTTCTTGCATGGAATGTGAGAATTCTACCACTGAACCATCACTGCTTTTATGTTGTATGTGAAGTTGCTGAGTGCCACAATGATTAAGTGCTCAACTGCTAACCAAAGGTTAGTTGTTCCAACTCATTCAGAGGTGCCATGGAAGAAAGGTCTGGTGATCTATTTCTGAAAGGTCATGACCTTGAAAGGCCACTAGAGTGAAGTTCTGCTCTGCACACATGGGGTCACAGTTAGTAGTTAATAATTCTGGTGAATAGATGAATAAAATAGCATGCGATTGATTTATAGTCAGTCAAATTCTAATCATCTGCATTAATAAACAGGAAATGGGGAATGGATAATTTGAAACAGAAGCTAATCTAAAAATATTTTTTGTTGGTTGGAATATATACCATATTATTCATAACTGGGTCTCCTACTAGTTACTATCACAGTCTGTGAGCCAGGAACTACTTGCACACACAGTTATTTCCTGCTGCCTTTTGAACCGTGGCCTGGTCTGAATTTCTCCATCCCTCCCTTCAGCTCTGATTTACAGGTCCTTTTCTGAAAGCCAGACACATCCACGGGTAACCAAGCCAGCAGCAGCTTCTGAGCACCAAGGTGTCCTGGTGGAAAAGGTTGGAGAAACAGCTGGGAAGAGGCGGGAGATGGTCTCCAGCACAGTACGTTCCCTTCAGCAAGACTGTGGCTTTTCTCCCAGGACCTTTGAGGTCTCCTGCAGAACAGAAAAATATTTGGAACCCTTTGCTTTCTTCTTCTGTGACTGATTACCAGGGCTGCCAATAGCTATCATTGCTTTCGTTCTTTCTTTTTTTATTATTTTTTTAGACTTTATTTTTAGAACAGTTGTAGATTTACAGAAAAATTGAAAAGATATTAGAGAAAGATCCCCGCACACCATATTCAATTTCCCTGCTAATATTGATGTTAATATGGTACATTAGTACAATTAATTAATCAATAGGTAAAAACTAAGGAAATCTGAATAAACTATGTTGTTGTTGTTGAACAACATAATTTATTCAGATTTCCTTAGTTTTTACCTAATGTCTTTTGTTGTTGTTGTTCCAAGATACCACATTACATTTAGTTGTTAGGCCTCCTTGGGCTTCTCTTGGTTTGACAGATCATCAGACTTTCCTTGTTTTTGATGACCATGGCAATTTTAAGGAGTACTGATCAGGTGTTTTGTGAAATGCCCTTCTATTGGAATTAATCTGATGCTTTTCTCATCATTAAACTGTAGCTAAATTTTTTTAAGAGGACAATCACAGAGTTAAAGTACCATGTTCATCCCAACATATCAAGGGTTCATACTATGAACATGGTTTGACTGCTAATCTTGACCTTCATCACCTGACTGAGGTAGTATTTGTCAGGTTTCTTTACATAAAGTCACTCTTCTTTTCTCCTTTTCCATACTATATTCTTGGTAAGGAAGTCACTATCATTCATATCTTGAGCCAAATTTTTCACTGTTCATGAATTATCTCATTTAAGGCTCAGGTCAATCCTTTGAGAGCAGTACAACTAATTTCCTCTTACAGATGAGGAAATGAAGTCAGAGAGGGAACACTTCTGCCCAAGATTACACAGCTAGATAATGGCTCAGGGTTGGCTCGTTTTGCCATGCTTGCCCTTCATATATTGCCTCAAAAACATTACTTTTGAATAGATATTTTTCTCAAGTTAACTGGCTTCTTATTGTTACTAGTTCCCATGAATCAGCTCCATATAACAGAATATTGCTGATTCTTGTGCCATCTTCATGATGTCAATATGTTTGAGTCCTTAGTTGTGACTATTGTGTCAATCCATCTCACTGAGAATTTCCCTTATTTTCATTGGCCCTCGACTTTACCAATTGTGATGCCCTTTTCTAGTGAATGGGCTTTCCTAATGGCATGTCCAAAGTCAGGTTTGTTCCTCACTTCTAAGAAACATTCTTTATATGTTCTTTTTGATGATGAATGTGATGTCATTCATCCTCAATTTGTCATTCCTGGCATAGTAAACCATATGATTATCTGGTTCAAAATGTCCAACACCAGCCCATTTCATCTCATTAACGCCTATGATATTGATTTTTAAGCATTCCATTTCATTTTTGACAACTTTCAATTTTCCTAGATTCATACTTCATATTCCATGTTCCAATTATTAATGTATGTTTGCAGCTGTTTCTTCCTATTTTGAGATGTGCCCCATAAGCAAATGAAGGTCCCTAAAGTTTTATTCCATGCATTTCATTAAGGTTGACTCTACTTTGAGGAGGTAGCTTTTCCCCAGTTGTATTCTGAGTGCCTTTCAACCTGAGGGGCTCATCTTCCAACACTATAACAAACAATGGTTCATGACTCATCATTAAATTTTCCAGTAATATATCAGACAATGCTTCACTGCTATTCATAAGGTTCTCAGTAGCCAATTCTTTCAGAAGTGGATGGCCCTGTCTTTCTTCCCAGTCTGTTTTAGTCTGAAAGCTCTGCTAAAATCTGTCCACCATGGGTGACCCTGCTAGAATCTGAAATACTGTTGACACAGCATGCAGCCTCACAGCAACACATAAGCCACCACAGTATGACAAATTGACAGATGAGTTTATGCACCAACCACTAAAGCAAAATATGAAGAAATTGAAGGTTTTTACCAACTTCTGCAATCTGAAATTCACCAAACATGCAATCAAGATATCTTGATTATTGCTGGTGATTGGAATGTGAAAGTTGGAAACAATGAAGAAGCATCAGTAGTTGGAAAATATGGCCTTGGTGAAAGAAATGACACTGGAGATCACATGATAGAATTTTGCAAAACCAATAATTTATTCATTGCAAATACCTTTTTTTTTAACAACATAAGTAGCTGCTATACACATGGACCTGGCCAGATGCAATAGACAGAAATCAAAGTCAATTACATTTGTGGAAAGAGGTGATGGAGAAGGTCAATATCATCAGTCAAAACAAGGCAAGGAGTTGACTGTGGTACAGACCATCAATCGCTCATTTTCAAGTTCAAGTTGAAGGTGAAGAAAATTCAAACAAGTCCACAAAACCAAAATATGACCTTGAGTATACTCCTCCTAAATTTAGAGACCATCTGAAAAGTAGATTTGACACACTGAACACCAGTGACCAATGGCCAGATGAATTGCAAGATGACATCAAGAACATCATACATGAAGAAAGCAAAAGGTCATTAAAAAGACAGGAAAGGAAGAAAATACAAAAATGGATGCAGAAGAGACTCTGAAACTTGCTCTTGAAGAGAGGTTGAAATAAAAGAAATGAATAGAAGATTAAAAAGGCAGCACAAGAATACAAAGTAAAGTATTATAAGGAAATGTGCAAAGACCTCAAGTTAGAAAACCAGAAAGGAAGAATACAGTGGGCATTTCTCAGGCTGAAAGAATTGAAGAAAAATTTCAAGCCTTGAATTGCAATACTGAAAGATTCTATGGGCAAAATATTGAAGGATGCAGAAAGCATCAAAAGAAAATGAAAGGTATACACATAGTCACTGCACTGAAAAGATCTGGTCAATCTTCATCCATTTCAGGATGTGGCATGTGATCAAGAACAAATGGTACTGAAGGAAGAAGTCAAAGCTGCACTGAAGGAATTGGTGAAGAACAATGCTCCAGAAATTGCCAGAATACCCATTGAGATGTTTCAACAAAAGTATGCTGTGCTGAAGGTGCTTACTCATCTATGCCAGGAAATTTGGAAGGCAACTATCAGGCCAACCTACTGGAAGAGACCCATATTTGTGCCTGTTCCAAAGAAAGGTGATCCCACAGAATGTGGAAATTATCGAACAATATCATTAATATAACACAAAAAATTTTTCTGGAGATAATTCAAAAATAGTTGCAGCAGTACGTTGACAGGGAACTTCCAGAAATTAAAGCTGGATTCAGAAGAGGACGTGGAACGAGGGATATCATTGCTGATGTTAGGTGGATCTTGGTTGAAAGCAAAGAATAGTGGAAGATGTTTACCTGTATTTTATTGACTATGTAAAGGCATTTGACTGTGTGGATCATAACAAATTATGGATAACATTGAGAAGAATGGGAATTCCAGAACACTTGTGCTTATGTTTAAAATCACAAAGGGTGTGTGTCAGGGTTGTATCCCTTCATCACACTTATTCAATCTGTACGCTGAGCAAATAATCCAAGAAGCTGGACTATTTGAAGAAGAACGTGACATCAGGATTGGAGCAAGATTCATTAACAACTTATGATATGCAGACAACACAAGCTTGCTTACTGAAAGTAAAGAGGACTTAAAACCCTTATCGATGAAGATCAAAGACTAGCCTTCAGTATGGATTACACCTCAACATAAAGAAAACAAAGATTCTCACAACTGTACCAATAAGCAATAATGTGATAAATTGGAAAAGAGATTGAAATTGTCAAAGATATCATTTTACTTAGATCCACCATCAACAGTCATGGAAGAAGTAGTTAAGAAATCAGATGTCACATTGCACTTGGAATGCACTGCTGCAAAAGATCTTTTTAAAGTGTTGAAAAGGGAATATGTCACCATGAAGATTAAGGTGTGCCTAACCCAGGCACACTTATCTCATATTCATGTGAAGGTGGACAATGGATAAGGAAGACTGAAGAATTGGTGTCTTTGAATTGTGGTTGGCTAAGAATACTGAAAAGACAATGGACTGCCAATAGAATGAAAATCTATCCTAGAAGAAGTGCAGCCGAAATGTTCCTTAGCAGTGAGAATGGCTACCTACTTTGGTCATGTGGTCAGAAGTGACCAGTCCCTGGAGAAGGATATCATGCATGGTAAAGTGGAGAGTCAGAGAAAATGGGGAAGACTCTCAATGAAATGAACTACCACAGTGGCTGCAACAATGGGTTCAACATAACAAGAAGGGTGAGGATGGTGAAGGACCAGGCAGTGTTTCATTCTGTTGTACATGGGGCCACCGTAAGTTGAAATTGACTTGAAGTCACCTGATAACAGCAAGGAACATTCTGGTTATATTTGTCCTAAGACTAATTTATTCTTTCTTTTGGTATATTCAGTATTCTTTGTCAATATCACAGTTCAAATGCATCAATTCTTCTTCTGTCTACTGGAATCTTCAAGAAGATTTTATTAACTCTTAGGAGCACATTTCCAAAGTAGTAGTGAAGGCCAATGAGACAATGATACCAAATCTGAAATGAAGTTAAATGACTGACTTACCACCCTAATTATATTTTGCTCAAAACAATATTAATGTAAGTTTATGCATTCAGTCTATAACCACTTATTAAGTGTCTATTCTGTGCCAGTACTGCTATACACATAGAGGATACAGTAATGAACAAAACCAATAAAACTCTAACTACTTGCTCTAGTCAGAGAAACATAGAATAGAGATAATAGTGAAGGGAAATATAGAGTATGCTAGTTGGCAATAAGGGAGCTCTGGTAGCACAGTGGCTAAGGCACTTGATTGCTAACCAGAAGGCTGGCGGTTCAAACCCACCAGTCACTCCCCGGAAGGAAGGTTGGGCAATCCTACTTCCGTAGTGATACTGCCTCGGAAACCCAAGGAGGGGTCGCTATGAGTCGGGGCTGACTCGACGGCAAATAACAACAACAACAACAGTTGGCAATATGAAGAAAATAAAACAAAGAATGGGGAGAGCACATGATTGGTGGGGATATTCAGAGAATGCCTGACAGAGAAGGTGATATTTGAGCAAAGATTTGAAAGAAGAGATATTATTCCCAGATATTAGTGGGAAGAACAGGAGGTTATGGGAACAGAGGCACAAAGGGCATAAATGTGTCTGGAGTGTTGGATAAACAGCAACAGAACTCTGTGACTGGAGGAGGATGAGTGAGAGGTGAGTAGGTGACAATTCAGAGGATAAGGGTGGAGGATTAAATCCTATAGGGCAGGGTCTATGCTGAGCTTTTAGGGGTCCACAATCTAGGTTGGGAAAAGAATTACAGTTGTATTTTCATATCCAACATGACATGCATGTTAACTTGTCAAAGACCAACCATAGTTGAACATTCTTATTTGAGCTAAGCACCAATAGTCTTTACCCTAGTATGCCTTTTAAAAATAAACATTACCTGTAACTTGCCTATATTTTAAAATGTATTTTCTTCATATATAAAGCATTATAAAAGAAATCCCAATTTTTTTATTGATAGCTTGATAACTATATTCCAATATAATTGGTTTCCTTTGAAATCCTGAGATTTTTATTTTAAACACTTGAGAAAAGATCAATGGACTTCAGCTTACTTCCAGAGGGCTCCAGGTCCCCAAAATAGGTAAAAAGTCCCTCATCTGAGGTCTTTTGAATCATTACAAGAACATGGACTTTTATTCCAACAAGGAAAGGAAGCCATTGGAGGGGTGAGCAAAGAGATTACCTGAGCTAGCTTTTGATTATTAATAGTCACATCACCTCCTGAGTTGAGAGCATGTTTTGGGAGATAAAGGTAAAAAGCAAAAAGACCCGCATGCTGTGTGATCCAGGCAAGAGATGATGGTGGCATAGACCAGGTATTGTTTTGTTTTGTTTTGTTTTTTTCTTTTTTCCCCAGATTGAACATTAACAAGAAGCAGTCAGTGATTATAGTGTACTAACTGGGTATTTATATCTGTAAATGGCAATCTTTTCATTATTAAAACATTATAAAAAAAGGCCATTTTATTGAATGGTCCAATGCAACAAACAAGACAGTGGAATTAGCAATAATTAATCCCAATTAAATCCCATCTGAGTACCTGGGCACACTGCTTTCCCAACTCTCCACCCCTGTCTTCTTCCCTGAACCTTATTTATGCCAAGAAGTCTATACTTCCTGATAAGATCCGTCTCTTTCAAAAAGCACTTCAATCAATACATTGGAACAGAGGATTTGGCACAGCTGGGGAATCAGAGACAGGGCTCCTGCTCAGAAGGGACCAGCATCCAGGTGGGAAGTGAGGCACATACTTATGACTAGTTAAATAGTTCAAACAAGGACATATCATGTGTGTTAGACTGGGTTCTCTAGAGAAACAAAACCAGTAAAGCTTAGAGAGAGAGAGAGAAATTTATCTTAGGGAAATGGCTCATACACTTACAGAAGTTGGCAAGTCCAAAGTTCTTGGATCAAAAGTCAAGTTGGAGGCTTTTCCCAACTCTTGCAGCTTCAGTGGCTGAGGAGCTCAAGGTTGGCAGGCAGTTGACTCCAACGAATGACAAATCCAAGATCTCCAGGTCTAATGGTGGATTGTTCACTCAAGGACAGTTGTAGGCAGCACAACAGAATCCCAATCCACAGAGGAATGTCTCTTTTTCCAGGATGTCCATAGATATACGGGAAGCAGGCCACACCCCTAGCGAAACTCCCTTTCAACAGATTGGCTCCTCAAAACATAATCATCTCAACCCATCATGGGTATAATCACATCACAAAAGCTTAACACAGAACTGTGGTCCAGCCAAGTTGACACACAGTTCTAACTATTACATCATGGGAATAAATGTGAGCCACTACCTATTAGTTTGTTGTACTGTGGTGGGTTGTATGTTCATTATCTCTGTTATGCCCAACCCAAGTGTCCACCCTCCTCCATGCCTTCATTCATTGGCCAGGCAGTGCAAACCAGACACCATACCCTCATACCTAGAGGAGTCGGAATCTAGTCAATGGCAGAGAGTTTGGTTTGGTTTTTGGTACATTGGTAAATTTGCTTATATCTGTCTTGCTCATAAGAATGCAGGCTTCAGCAAGGAGACACTTTTCTTGTGATTGCTGTATCTGCATGACAGTGCTGGCCACATAACAAGAGCCCAACAAATATTTCTAGAATGAATTTAAAAATTCTATGTTAATCCAAAAACCAAAACAAACTAATTGGTCAAGAGTCCATTTTGACTCATGACAACCCCATGTGTGTCAGAATAGAACTGTGCTCTACAGGAGGAGTAGATATCCAAGGCTTTCTTCCTTGGTGCCATTAGGTAAGGTCAAATTGCCAATCATTCAGTTAGCAGCAGCACGCAAACCGTTTGCACCTTGCAAGGACCTCTCTTATGCTGATAGAAAGCTTTAAAATTCTCATTGGACATGACAGCTTATTATATTATTTTCTATTTTTGTATATGTTTAAAGTTTTTTCTTAAGAAAAGATTTCATAAAAAATTCTACACACAGCCAAACTGTCATGTATGTGTACAAGAAAAAATTTAAATTGCAAACAAAAGCCATGATGAGACACCAGAAAAAATTACAGACTTATGTCTATACTTGCTCCCCTGTGTCTTCTGCCAAAACTTGGGCCTAGGTATATGAAACAAAAAGTGTCTCATAGAAAACCAAAGCACTAGGCAGGACTATTTTGGTTGCAATTTTCAAATATTAAATTCAGGGTAACTTAAGCAAAGCAAAACAAAATTCATTGGCTCACAAATTGAAAAGTCTGGGAGACATCCTTCCTTCAGGTACATTTGGATCTAGGGTTCAAAATACTGTCACCAGGACATGGCCTCTCTCCAAGCTGCTTGACTGTGCCTCAACTCATTCTCAGAAAGGCTCTCTGTGCTGCCCCAGGTGCTCATTGTCCTAGAGAGGAGGACCACATCATTCCTCTGAGGATGGTCAGAAATTCTAGGACTTTGATAAGCCTATCTTGATATCTTAGTCAGGGTTCTCTAGAGAAAAAGAACCAGTGAGACATATATAGAGATTGATTGATTGATTTACTTCAAGGGACTGGCTCACACAGTTGTGCAGCTGATAAGTCCAAAATCTGTAGCTCAGGTAACAGGTGGAGACTTTTGCATCCCAAGATTTGTAAATCATGTGACAGGAAGAGAGCAGAGGGGAGAGAGAAAAAGAAAGCTCTACCAAAATATCTACTTATAGTCTGCAGGAGATCACACCCTAAAGAAACTTTGCTTTCAATGGATTGATTGATTACATGATAGAAAGTGATTACATTACGTTACAATATTGAACAGTAACTAGTCTAGTGTTTGGCCAAACCACTAGAATTATAGCCTTCACTGACACACAACATTAGCCTTCACACTTGGGTTACATGACCTTCCCCAAATGAATTCCTAGGGCCAAGAAGGTAGAGTAAGAGCCAGCCTGGGCCACCTTCCCACTCCTGGAGCAAAGTGATGGCCAGAGTTTATTTACTCCAACCAAAACCCATACACTGAGCAGGGATACTATAGAATGGTAGAAGAGGGTAACTCAAAGAAAGGGACACTGGACCATGCACAGGACCTGGCTTCTGACCCTAGACCAGAGAAGAATAGAGATCAGGAAACTTGCTATGGGAGAGAGTGATGCTAGCCAAAGCAAACCCAGCTCAGAAGTTATCCTTGGGCCAGCTGTGGGCAATAGATAACTCAGGACAAGAAACAAAGCCATGGTACTAGTCAGAACCAAAGTACGAAACAAGGAAGGACATTATATAATGATTAAAGAAACAATTGAACAAGAAGATATAACCATAATTAATATCTATGGACCCAATGACAGAGCCCCAAAATACATATATCAGACTTTAAAAGAGTTGAAAATGCAAATAGATGACTCCACAGTCACAGTGGGAGACTTTAATACACCACTTTCAATGAAAGGTATGAAAACTGGAAAGAAACTCAACAAAGATGCAGAAGAGCTAAACAGTACAATCCACCAACTTGACCTTATAGACATCTACAGAGAACTTCACCCAACAACAGCACAATATACATTCTTTTCCAGTGCACATGGAAGATTTTCCATGATAGACCATATGTTAGGGCATAAGCAAGCCTTCATAAATTTAAAAACATTGAAATACTGCAAAGCATCTTCTCAGATCACAATGCTATAAAATTAGAAATCAATTATAGGAATATCAGTGGGAAAAGAGCAAACACATGGAAACTGAACAACAACCTCCTTAAGAAAGACTGAGTAAGAGAAGAAATAAAAAGTGAAATTGAAAAATTCCTTGAATCAAATGCAAATGAAAGCACAACATACCAAAATCTTTGGGACAAAGCTAAAACAGTGATCAGAGGACACTTATAGAAATAAATGCACACACATCAAAAAAGAAGAAAGAGCCAAAATCAACACTTTAAATCAACATCACCAACAGTTATAAAAAGCACAGCAAGAGCAGCCTACAGTCACCAGAAGAAAGGAAATAATCAAGATTCAGGCAGAAATTAATGAAACAGAAAATAGAAAGACAATAGAAAAAAATCAACAAGACCAGAAGTTGGTTTTTTGAAAAGATTAATAAAATTGACAAATCACTGGCAAATTTAATGAAGAAAAAGAGGGAAATAATACAAATAACAAACAAAACAGGTGACATCACAACAGAACCAACTGAAATAAAAAGGATAATATCAGGATACTATGAAGAACTAACTGTACTCCAACAAATTAGAAAATCTGGAAGAAATGGACAGATCTCTAGAAACACACCACTTACCTAAACTAACACAGACTGATGTGGAAAAGTTGAACAGATTCATAACAAAAGGAGAAATTGAAGAGGTCATCAAAAAATTACCAACGAAGAAAAGTCCTGGTCCAGATGGTTCCACCAGAGAATTCTACCAAATATTCAGAGAACTGACACCA
>NW_006921591.1:14143517-14153018 GCF_000298275.1 Orycteropus afer afer
CAATCTATACATTCAATGCAATCCCCATCCAGATCCCATCAACATTTTTTTAAGGATATGGAAAAATCAATCACTAACTTTATATGGAAAGGAAAAAGACCCCGGATAAGCAAAACACTATTGAAGAAAAAGAACATAGTAGGAGGTCTCACAAAGCCAGATCTCAAAACCTAGTATACAGCCACAGTAGTCAAAACTGCCTGGTATTGGTACAATGCCAGACACATAGACCAATGGAACAGAATTAAGAACTCAGAAATAGATCCATTGACATATGGTCAGCTGATCTTTGACAAAGGGTCTAAATCCATTAAATGGGGAAGAGAATGTTTAATAAATGGTGCTGGCAAAACTGGATATCCATTTGCAGAAAAATGAAACAAGATCTATACCTCACACCGTACACAAAAATGAACTCCAGATGGATCAAAGACTTAAATATGAAACCTAAAACTATAGATTTCCTCAAGGCAAAACTAGGGGCAAATTTAGGGGCTCTAATACATGGCATAAATAGACTATCAAGCATAACCCAAAATACACAAACAGCAGAAGAGAAACTAGATGAATGAGACCTTCTAAAAATTAAATTTTTATGTGCTTCCAAGGACTTATTCAAAAGAGTCAAAAGAGACCCTACAAATTGGGAAAGAATATTTGGCAATGACATATCTGACAAGAGACTTATCTCTAGAATTTATAGAAAACTCAAACACCTCAATCACAAAAAGACAAATAATAAATTAAAAAATGGGCAGAAGACATGAATAGACACTTCACCAAGGAGAATATTCATGAGCCAACAAACATATGAAGAAATACTCATGATCATTAGCCATTGTTGCTGTTGTTAAGTGCCATTGAGTCAGACCCGACTCACAGCGAACCCTCCTTGGGTTTCCAAGGCAGTATCACTACAGAAATAGATTGCCCCATCTTCCTTCTGAGCAGTGGCTGGTGGGTTTGAAACTCCAGCCTTCTGGTTAACAGTCAAGTGCCTTAGGCACTATGCTACCAGAGCTGCTCATTAGCCATTAGAGGGATGCAAATCAAAACAACGAGATACCACATTGCCTCAGCACTAGTAGCAAAATTAAACAAGACAGAAAATAACAAATGCTGGCGAGGATGTGGAGAGATTGAGACTCTCCTACACTGTTGATGGGACTGAAAAATGGTACAACCACTGTGGAAAGCAGTATGGTGATTCCTTCAAAACTTGGAAATAGAAATACAATTTGATCCTGCTATTCCATTACTAGGGATATATCCTAAAGAAGTGAGAGCCATGACAAGAACAGACATATGCATACCCATGTTCATCGCATTACTATTTACAATAGCCAAAAGATGGAAACAACCCAGGTTTCCATCAACTGAGGAATGGATAACCAAATTATGATACAAACACATGATGGAATACTATGCAACCCTAAAGAATAATGTAGAATTTGCAAAACACTGCATAATGTGGACAAACTTGGAGGACATTATGCTGAGTGAAATAAGTCAATCACAGAAGGACAAATATTGTATTAGTCTGTTATTGTAAAAGTCAAGGAACAGTTTATGTATGGAAGGACATTTTCTTTGTTGGTTACCAGAGTGGGAGGGGAGGGAGGGAAAACTGTTAGATTGGTGGAGATAAGAATTGATTCAGGTGAAGAGAATGGCAATGTACCAAGTATGAATGATCAACATGGTGACATTGAGGAAGAGGAAGACATAGAGAGGTACATGGGAGGTACAGACAACAAAGATGAACCCTTTTATGCATACAGTACTGCATTGTCAGTTAAGGCAAACACCAGTATATGGGTGGATAGATGGGTGGGCAGGCTGAACTATTAGGTATGACTATGCAGCAGGGAGTGTACCCCAAGACCATGCATAGGGTTGGCACACAATGATTCTACAAGTGTATTTGTATGTTCTGTAAGAATTCCCAGGGGTATAGTAGAGCTGACAAGGGACAAGGTTGTAGTCACTTCTTGGTCACAGCCAGCTACCCAGAGGGACTGAGTAATTGAACCTGTGGGCTCAGGACCATAGTCACAGGGAACATCAAGCTCAATTGGCATAACATACTACACAAATCATTGTTCCATCTCCTACTTTGGCGAGTAGTGACTGGGATCTTAAAAGCCTGCAAGCAGCCATCTAGATGCAATGATATGTCTTTTCTCATCCAGAGCAAAGAAGAATGAAGAAAACCAATGGTTCATGGAAACAATTAGTCCTAGTGACTGGTAAACCTCAGCCTATACGACTATGAGACCAGAAGAACTAGCTGGTGCCTGGCTACCACTGTCAACCACTCAGAGGGGGATCTATGGAGGAGTACCTGGATAGAGAGGGAGAACAATGTGGAACAAAATTCAAAATCATTTGGAAAAAAAAAGAGGGGGGGCAGGTTTGCTGCTCAGATAGAGTCTGGTGGAACCACTGAAACTATGGTCCCTTGCTGCCCTTCAGGTCTGGAATTGAACCCACACTTGTGGCTTCCAGCCAAACAAAAACAGGTATATGAGTTGAGCATGTACCTGAGGTAGATGCACTCCTTGGAGAGAACAATTATGGGAGAAAGAGGGGCTGTTTATGCACAGGGAGACAGATCAGGGGGCAGGAGTGCATGGAGGGATGGACACAGGGAAGAAGTAAGTATCAGGAAAAGAAAAAAAAAGGACCAAGGTCTGAGAACCAAGCAAAAATTCAGTCCTGGGAACAAAGCCCACACCAGAGGCACTGCCGGGAGAGGTAAGAGTTTCAACTGAGGGTCAGGCCTAGCACCTGGGGACTGCTTCTTATGTCTTCATGTTTCAAGCTTCACTGACCTAAAGGAAAGGGTGAGCAATGTGAGGGTCATCTTGCCTGTCTTGGTTTAAGGATCTGGAAGTGGGTAGGGTTTGTCCAAGGCATCAGAACTTTCTGCAATGTGTCCCTGGGGACAATAAAGGCAGGAGAATAGGAAACTTAAGATAGACTTGCACAGAAAAAAGGATATGCAGGAGAAATCCTTAAAACCTGAAGAACAAAGAGAGAAACAGTAAAAAGGATAGAAATTTGGATTCAAAATTAATCCTTTGCCTCCTTTCTCATGATTAACTTTCCCTCAGGTGAGGAAAAGATGTGTTCCATACAAATTGACCCTCAGTCTCCTCATCTATAGAATAGAGAGAATGGACTTATGGAGTTTCTGTAGGGAGAAAAAGTGGTCATTCATGTAACTGAAGGTAATTGCATGTTAATTTGTGCAATTAACACAATGCCTGGCACATAGTAAGTGTGATAGTTGGAGCTGTGTGTCAACTTGGCTGGACCCCAGTTCTGTGTGATTGTTCCCATGATGGGATCAGATGACTGTGTTCTGAGTGGCCAGTCTGCCAATGGGGAGTTTCCCTAGGGGTGTGGCCTGCTTCCAAGATAACCAGGGACATTCTGGGAAGAGACACATTCTTTGAGGAATTGGAACACTGGTGTGTGGACTACAGACTTCCATGAGTGAGCAGCCCACCACTCGGCCTGGAGATCTTGGATTCGTCTTTTGTTGGAGTCAACAACCAGTGTACTGCCTGCCAGCCTTGAATTTCTCGGCACTTATGGAAGCTAAAGCTGCCGCCAGCTCATCTCCTCCAGAGACTTGGACTTGTCGGCTTCTATACGCTTGTGAGCCATTTTCCTAAGATAAATTTTTCTCTATATATAAATATATATATACACTCTGTTGGTTTTTGTGTTTCTCTAGAGAACCCAGTCTAACACAGTAAGTTTCAATAAATGTTTATGTTTCAATAGTTATGGTAGTAGTGAGAAGCTCTGGTGGCATAGTAGTTAAACTCTCGACTGTTAGCCAAATGGTCATTGGTTTGAACCCACCAGCCACTCTGCAGAAGAGTGATATGGCAATATGCTTCATAATAATTTAAAGATTACAGCTTTGGAAACCTTATGGAGCAGTTCTACTTTGTCCCATAGGGTCACTATGAGGACTCAATTCAATGGCAATGGTTTGGTTTTTTTGGTTTATAGTAGTAGTGATATTTAATATGTACTGAGATTGAATGAATGAATGACCATATTAATTAATTCACACAGAGTTCACAGGGTACCCTTCAGAACTACAGATCACTCTCACTTACACAAAGAGGAGTTCCTCTTATTTGTTTTCTAGTTAACCAAAATATATATATATATATTCCAATTTGAGCAAACTTTCCATCAGCCTCTTATTGCATCCTGTGTAAACGGCTTCCTTAATTAAAAGATCTTAATCACAGCACAGCTTTCCCCACAGAGCCTTCTGAGGGAAGGCAGGACCTGTCAAGGTAGATCTTGTAAAGGATCAAAGGATGGAGGGGAGTCATCCACTTCTGTGGGCATCTTGGAAAATCCACAGCATGCACCATCTTCCTACACAATATCATTTCCATCCTTTCTTACCTAGTATCTCTTTTCCACTCTCCCCTCACTCCCTAACAATCATCATTCTCTTTAAGACTCACACTCTTCATTTCCCTCTCCTCCTCTCTTCTAACACTTGAACTCTTCTTGATCTCTGTGTTCCTTTCCATTTCTTCATTTTCCAATAAGTTCTAGGTTTGGGGGCTAGTGGCAGACTGCTTCTGCAGCCTGTGGAGTTGGTTACAATGAAGTATCCTTTACAAGGCAACAAGTTCTTGGTTGATCATTTCTTCCTTGAATAACCAAAGGGATTCCACCTGGGCCCTCTCCTCTAGTCCATCCTCATACTTTGCCTACACCTAAGCCTTGTCTGTTGCAGCCTTCAAGAGGCAGTTCTTCAGCATGTCCATCTTCCAAGAAGCTATGTATGACAATGATGATGATAAATAAGGAGATGATGATGACTGCTAGACTACCTTCTCTAGAACTCCACCTAAACCCTAACCCATAGAAACCTCATTTCCACTGTTAAATTTTCCCCTAGCTGGTCCATAACTGTGCAGTGATTCTGAGAGCCCCAGACCACAAATCTGTCTCGATCTGCCCCTGCATCACTGCAAGCAGTCACGAATCAGCTACATGACTGGAGTGGGGTTGTTAGTCTATAGGACCATATTGGAACAGTCTGCATTACATTATCATATGATACACTTAGGGCCAGAGAAGGGTCCTAAAGCATAGTTTATAAAAATGTAGGGTTTGGTCCAGATACCTTAGACATCAGATAAATGAACATCTGATTTGGGGAATCTGAGGCAAAGGTCAAAGCTGAAGTCAGAGAATGTGGAGGTAAGCACCAGGGATGGGCAAGTAGAAAGGACTGTCAATCATTTCCAGGAAGTCTCTTTGGAGGTTGCAGATCTCTTTCTGGACTGATATGAATGGTGGCTGTTTGGGCCACCAGGGGCCTAAATCAGGAGGGACTGGAAGGGAGAGAACGATGTCTTAAAATTATTGTTGTTGTTATTGTTGTTATGTGCCATTGAGTCAGACCTGACTCACAGTGACCCCTTCTTGGGTTCCCGAGGCAGTATCACTATGGAAGTAGATTGCCCCCTCTTCAGCTTTCATATATTTTTGAGCCTTAGAATCTTCTTCGAACAAAATAGTGTGCAAAATGTTGTCCCAAACAGATATTCTTGACTTATATAAATAGCAATATCAAAACTGGTAAAATATTGACAATTTCATAAGGTTTGCCCTAATAAAAAGCTTTGGAATGCATTTCTATCAATTTTACATCAGCACTGGTAGCCTCAACATTCCCTTTTACTTTACATCTAAAGAATCACAAAGTTTGTATTGGATTCACTCTCCTTTTCCTTCCATGAACATCCAGCCTTGGTTGGAACACAAGAGAAGGGTTGAGCACAGACTATCCTGAAGGAACATGGGCAGAACCCACATTATTTGAGAACAAATGGGAAAAAATGTGTGAATTCTTGTTAGATGTTATTTTTCATCCATATGGAGATATTTTCAAAAAGTGGGATTCATGCAAGTGAATGTTGCCTAACTCCAGAAGCATCTCTCTATACAAACAGATGAAACTGGAGCTGACATGGACCAGGGGAGCATGAGGACCTACCCATTGCTCCAACTGTAGAGGTCACTCCAGCACTGTTGAGTCATGCTGGGGTCATTGGACACTCATTGGAAAAATCTTGATTTTGGTCCAAACTCCAACCCGATACTGAAGCATCTCCTACAACATCCAAAGTAGATAGAATGACTATATTTTTACTTTATCTTTATTATTAAACCTATATTACTTATCACACAGATATTAACCCTGTGTGTGATAGAATAGAAAAGAGAGATAAAGGGGGAAAAAAAAAACTAATACATTTTGATCCCTCAGAGAGAGTCATTGTTAAAAATTTGACATATTTCCTCCCAATCCTTTTCCAGAGAAATGGACTTAAAACTATTAATATTTGTAAACACTTAGAGACATACACAATTATTTTTTAAAAATAAACTTACACTATTGTATTGATTGTAATCCTTATTTTTCACTGAGCATATTGTAACCATCTTTTTAGGGTAATAAATACATCTCTACATCAACACTCTCAATTATTGTGTAGTAATTCATTGTTTGGAATAAATAATAAATTATTTATCCATATGCTCATTGTTGAATATTTAGATGTCTTCCTGTTTTTATTATAAACATCATGCTGATAAAGATCCTTATATTTACATCTAATTATTTCCTTATAAAAACAGAACGGTTGGATAAAACTGTATGACTGTGGTAAACACTATTGATTGGCCCAAATCTTCATCCTTTGTTGTTAATTGCTGTCAGGTTGATGCTGACTCATGACAATTCCATGTGAAACAGAACAAAACCTAACCCAGTCCCATATCATCTTCATTGTCATTGGTAACTCAAGTCAATTGTTGTGACCACAGTATATTTTGAGTGCCTTCCAACCTAAGGCACTCATTTTCCATCACTATACCAGGTAGTATTCTGTTGTGCACCATAAGGTTTCCACTGGCTAATTTTCAGAAGTAGATCACCAAGCCTTTCTTCCTAATCTGTCTTAGTCTGGAAGTGCCACTGAAACCCATTCACCATGAGTGACCCCACTTGTATTTAAAGTTCTGGTGGAATACCTTCTAGTATCATAGCAAAACGAAAGCCTCTACGATATGACAAACTCCCATTCACAGTCTCCTTAGTCCCAGCCACACAGCACAGATGGCACAAGTCTGTTTCCTTCTATTTCTATTGTGACTGGTACAGAGACTGCAGACAGAAACTCCTATTGGCATAATGTGGGTCTCAGGGCAACTCTCCTATGATAACAGAAGCAGGGCTTGGCCCAGAATTGGCAGCTAAGAGAACAGGCTCTTCAATAGGCCCATGCTCACCAGCTTCTCCAGTTGCATCGCCATCTGCCACAAGCTCAAAAGGAAGCTAGCTGTGTGATATCCACTCTTGCCCACATCTTGATAGCTGGTCTGAATTCCTTCCCCCACAGTCCCCCCACCCCTCAGGTTACCAGGGCTTCTTGAACCCACACTTTGATACAGTTTTAAATATATGGCTTGGGTGTATGGCCACAAACCGAAGTCAGAATGTGAAAGGAGCAAAAAGAATGCATTAAGCCAACCAAGTTGGAGCTATTGGGTGCAGCATGGAAAAACTTTGAAAACACAGGTGTTGGAACAAGACAATATGAATTTAAATCCAATTCTGTTATTGGCTTTATGAGCTTTGGAAAATTTCTTAGACTCTTTAAATATCAGTTCTTTTTTTTTTTTTTTTTTATTGTGATTTGGGTGAAGACTTACAGAGCAAATTTACTTTCCATACAGCAGTTCATATACACTTTGTCTCAGGACATTGACCACAGTTTACCACAATGCAACAGCTTCCCTCCCACCTCCTCCCCACAGTTACTTCTTCCCAGTGTCCATCCCTCCATGGGCTCCTGTCCCCTGAGTTGTCTCCCTTTGCATAAGCAGCCCTTCTTTCTCCCATGAATGTTCTCTTGAAGGAGTGTATCTACTTGAGGTAAATGTACAACTCATATGCCTGTCCTTTGTTTGGCTGGAAACCACAGGTGTGGGTTTGATTCCGGACCTGAAGGGCAGCTAGGGGCCATAGTCTCAGTGGTTCCACCCGGCTCTATCGGACCAGCAAACCTGGTCTGCCCCTTTTTTCTTCCAATGATTTTGAGTTTTGTTCCAGATTGTTCTCCTTCTCTATAAAGGATAACCTACATAGATCCATTTTCAAGTGGATGACAGTGGTAGCCGGGCACCATCTAGTTCTTCTGGTCTCATAGTCATATAGGCTGCAGATCAGATGGTGTACCAGTTGCTAGGACAAATTGTTTCCATGAATTTTGGTTTTCTTCATTCTTCTTTGTTCTGGATGAGGAGAGACCCATCGTTGCATCTAGATGGCAGCTTGCTAGCTTTTAAGATCCCAGTCACTACTTGTCAAGGTAGGAGGTGGAACAATGTTTTGTGTAGTATGTTATGCCAATTGAGCTTGATGACCCCTGCGACTTGGTCCCAAGCCCACAGGTTCAAATACTCGGTCCCTCTGGGTAGCTGGCTGTGACCAGGCAATGACCACAACCTTGCCCCTTGTCAGCTCTACTATACACCTGGGAATTCTGATCATTCACAGAAACTTGCAGGGCCATTGTCTGCAACCCTATATACATGGATACACTCCCCATTTCATAGACATACCTAGTCATACAGCCTGTCCACCCATCTATCCATCCATATACCCATGTTTGCCTTCATTGACAACGCAGTACTATATGTGTGCAAAAGGGTTCGTATTTGTTGCCTGTGCCTCTCATGTACCTCTCTATGTCTTTGTCATCTCAATGCTGTCAGGTTGGTCACACAGATTTGGTACATTGCACTTCTCTTCACCCAAATCAATACTTATCTCCATCTGTCTAACAGCGTTCCCTCTCCTCCCCTCCCACCCCTGGTAACCAACAAAGAAAATGTCCTTCTATAGATAAACCTTTCCTTAACTTTTACAATCACTGACTAATATAATATTTGTCCTTTTGTGATTGACTTATTTTCCTCAGCATAATGTCCTCCAAGTTCATCCACATTATGCGGTGTTTTGCAGATTCTACATTATTCTTTAGCGATGCATAATATTCCATTGTGTGTATGTACCATAGTCTGGTTATCCATTCCTCAGTTGATGGACACCTAGGTTGTTTCCATCTTTTGGTTATTGTAAATAGTGCTGCAGTGAACATGGGTGTGCATATATCTGTTCTTTTTTTTGAGATTTTTTTTATTATTATTGTGATTTGGGTGAAGATTTACATAGCAAATTCACTTTCCATATAGCAGTTTACATATGCTTTGTCTCATGACATTGACCACAGTTTACCACAATGCAACAGCTTCCCTCCCACTTCCTCCCCATAGTTACCTCTTCCCAGTGTCCATCCTTCCATGGACTCCTGCCCCCTAAGCTGTCTCCCTGTACATAGGCAGCCCTTCTTTCTCAATGATTGTTCTCTCCAAGGAGTG
>NW_006921591.1:14155648-14166406 GCF_000298275.1 Orycteropus afer afer
CCATTTTTTTAATTGGATTGTTTGTCTTTTTGTTATTGAGGTGTTGGAGTGTTCTATAAATTCTAGAGATAAGTCCCTTGTCAGAATAAACATCAGTTCTTGCATCTTTAGAACAGAAAAAAATCCTATCATATAAGACTTGTTATCAGAATTAAATGAATTTATGCATGTAAAGCACTCCAATAGTCAGGATTCTTTCAGTAGTAAATGACAGAAATTAAGGCCAAAAGGAGATTTATTAGGTCACAAAAACCTGGAAGTTCAGAGTAGATTAACTTCAGGCAATACTGGATCTAGGACTCTGCCCGTCCTCCACCACTCAGCTCTGCTAGTTCTGCTGCCAGTCCTTTCCAGTCAGACTTTCTGCACGTAATCCTTAATTGTCTCTTGGTGGCCTTAAGGTGTTTGGCTGCTAAACAAAAGTTCAGCGGTTCAAACCCACCAACCACTCTGAAGGAGAAATGAAGCAGTCTGTTTCTGTAAACATTTACAGCCTTGGAAACCCTCCAAAAAATCTCAAACTCAATGTCATCGAGTCAATTGTGACCCATAGCAACCCCCACTGGGTGTTAAATCTTTATGAAAGTAGTTTGCCCTAGCTTCCTTCCATGGAGCGGCTGGTGGGTTTAAGCCACCAAGCTTCTAGTTAGCAGTCAAATGCCTTAGGCACTGCACCACCAGAGCTCCTTTTGGAAACTCTATAGAGGTCAATATGAGTTGGAAGCCATTCAGTGACAATGAGTTTGGGCCCCAAGCCCATTGTCCCTACAGTTTGTGATCTCTGTAGAGCAAGAGTGATTCATCGAGTCATGGTTCCAGAAGAAATCTTAGGAGAGTCTCTGATTGGTCCAGCTTATTTACATACCAAACTCCAGACCAATCATGTCTGTGGTCAAGACTGGCCAGGGTCCATTTCTGGTGGAAGGAGGGTTATCACCAAGGAATGGATTCAGGTGGTTTCCTAAAGACAAGGAGTCCCTGGGTGTTACAAATGGCTAATGGTGCTCAGCTGCTAACTGAAAAGTTAGAGGTTCAAGACCACCCAGAGGTCCCTCAGGAGAAAGGCCTGGTGACCTACTTCTATTAAATCAGCCACTGAAAACTCTATGGAGCATCATTCTTGTCTGACACACATGGGGTCACCATGAATTGGTGTTGACTTGATAGCAACTGGTTTAGGGATGCTGAGCATGCCAAAACCATTTGTTCACTACAAGTTTCAGCAGAAACAAGAACAGAGTTTACAAACTGGCCCCCTTTAAGGAAAATCTGGCTCATGACACATTCTCTGTGGCTCACACAATGTGGTCAGAAATGGATATTAACAGATCACATTAAACATTGCTAGGGGAGTATAAATTATTCTGACTCTCATGACAGGCAATGAAGAGACATATATCTAAATTAAAAATGTACATACTTTTGACCCAACAATTCCACTTCTAGGAATTTATCTTACAAATATACTTACATGTCATTCTGGGAAATGACCACATAGAAGGTTATTTATTGCAACATGGTTTGTTAGAGCAAGAGACTGGAAACCACCTAAATGCCCATCAATATAGAACAGTTTAAAGAAAATATGGCACACAGATTCAAAGCAATCCTAGAAAAATAGGGAAAAAATGAAAATAATAATAACCTCCTTGTGGACTGATGTCAACCAATTTGTAAAATATTTTTTGAGTGAAAAAAACAAACTGCAATGAAGGGCATATAACATGGTCTTATTTGCTTAAGAATGGGGGCAATCTATATGTACTATATGTGTTTGCTTTTACATGCAAAGAAGAATTCAGAGGACTGGACTGGTAAGATTGGTTATCTCTGGGTAAGAGAACTGGAAGGGGTAACTCTAAAAAGTAAAGTAAAAGTCAACTTTTCACTGAATCTTCTATTTGATTAGCTTATATTTACATTATGTTTTTGAATCATGTGAATATAACATCTATTTAAAATAAAATAAAAACATTATTACAACAAAAGGTTAAATAACAGGAGGGCTAGGCTTTCTATTTGTGGTTTGTACACAGCTTGCAATCTCAAAGGAAAACTATCCATTTGCTTCTTCAACTCTTCCTTATTGTGGCTAATCAGCTGGTTTGCTTATGAAACTCGTAGGAATAATTTTGATGGGATAACATTTGTTGGGGAAGCTTTTTGATACAAAATTTCAACTGGTTCTTGAAATATGAATAAGAGCTCAGCTTGTGAAGGAAAAGGAGGGGATTCCAGGCAAAGGAAGCAGCACGTGCCTAAAGCTTCAATATCATCAGAAACTGTATCAGAGGACAAAGTTAAATTTTAGGTAGCTGAGTGCAAGGCTGTTGTCCCTAGGTGGCACAAACAGTTAAAGTGTTCACTACTGATCAAAAGGTTGGAGGTTCAAGTACACACAGAGACTCTTTAACCCTACCCTATGGGGCACAGTTCCACTCTGATGCACAAGAGGCTGTCATGAGTTGGAATCAACTTAATGGAAACTATTTGGGTTTTTTTGGTTTCTGAGAGCAGGGGAGTTGGGTGGAAAGGTGGACAAGCTTAAAGAATTTAGCTAGGGTCAGGTTACCCAGGAAAGTATTCAGACTTTGGTGCTCAGACTGTCCAGTAGGTGTTGAGGAGCTGCTGATGGTTTTTGAGCAGGATAGTGTCTGTGCTGTGCTGAGCAAGACTTATGCAACCCAGGTCTGGCCAAACCACAGCCCAGTGGGCTAATGACAAGCCCCAACACTCAGAGACCAAAAACACCCTCTCTTTGGTGCCTTTCTCTTCACATGCCAGTGTTTGTGGCCTTCCAGTTACAGTGTTCTGCCCTAAAAAGGAAACATTACAGAGGAAGAAGCCAATTACCCCTGCCCCCTGAGAGACCTCAGCTGTATTTATCCCTCCTCTTTCCAAGCACTGTCTACAGAGAAAGGGTGGACAGTGCCTCTTAGGGGCTCAGAGCTGAAGCCAGCCCCTGATGTGCAACCTCGGCCCACCCCTTCCCCTCTTTGGGGTGAGACATCTTCTGTTTCTGGAAGACATTAAATTGCTGTGGCAAAGCTGTAAAGAAGCCCAAATGTCCTGAAGCCCCACCCTCAGGATCTGAAGCTGTCTTTGCCTTCCTTCTCCTCCTCCCAGATCTCTCTTAACACACTGTCTGTTCTTCCCATCATATCTTGTCCCAGACACAAATTATCCCTGACCAGAATGGTGACTCAGGGCAACCAGATCACTCCTTGGCCCTCCAGTCCCACTAAGGGGTCAGGGACCTAAAACAGCAATGATTCTCTCCCCCACAGGGGAATTGCATGTCAACTGGGAAAAAGTATGCTGAGATGAGATATCAAAGGGAGGGAGTAGGTGATTCAAAAAAGGTCTCTTCATTCTTTTTAGCTGCTATCATGTTGACTGCAACTCATAGCAAGTGTATTTACAACATACATGAATGAAATGCTGCCTGGTCCTGTGCCATCTTCACAATCAGAAAGTGTCTCAGGTCCCCTGAAGTCCCATCATACATGCTCCTGTTTGGTCAGGAGGCAGAGGTGGACTGCAGTTGGGGTTGTGGTGTTCTAAAGAGTTGATTTAAAAGAAGGGCTTTATAAAATAACATTTTATCACTTTTTTAAAATTGCACATGCAGTACATACTGGTTATTTTTAAATATCAGAATATAGAAACAAGTATAGAGAGAGAATATAAAATAATCCATATCTGTCTACCCTAAAATAACTGATGTTATTCTTTGGCTGCAGTCCCTGGGTGATGCAAATAGTCAATGCACACAGATGGTAATCAACATTTTGGAGGTTTGAGTGCACCCAGAGGCTCTTTGGAAGAAAGGCCTGGTGAAATACTTCCAAAATGTCATCCGTTTAAAACTCTATGGAGCACAATTCTACTCTGACACATAGGAGGTTGCCATGAGTCAGAATCAACTCCATGGCAATTTTGGCTTATAACCTTCTCGTTTTTCCAAAACAGAGTTGTATGGTATATATTGCTTTTTAACTCTCTTTTCTACTTACCTTATGATAACTATCTTCCTATGACGTTGTTGTTGTTGCTGTCGTTGTTGTTTGCCATCAAGTCAGATCTGACTCATAGCGACCTCTCCTTGGGTTTCTGAGGCGGTATCGCTATGGAAATATACTGCCCAACCTTCCTTCCGAGGAGTGGCTGGTGAGTTTGAACCACCAGCCTTCTAGTTAGCAGTCAAGTGCCTTAGGCACTATACTACCAGAGCTCCCTCCAATGATATTAGACACTCCTTTACAATATCATTTTTTAATAGCTCACAGTACACCCCAGTACAGATAGATACATTGCAGGGATTTCATTCCAATTTTTTTGTTTTTGTAAACAAGAACAGTGGATATTCTTATATATATGTATATACCTTTACATTTGCTCATTTTTTTCCTGTTATGATCAACTTCCAGAAAGAAAACCTGTGGCCAAAAGGTATTTATTATTTTAGGTATTTGAATTATTCTGCCAAATTACAAGAAAATAAATTTTAAAGAGTCATCTCCACAGAATTAATTCCCACTCAGTCAATAGCATGAATTCTCTGTGCTGACCATATCTATGGTGAGGATAGGATGAATGGGACCTGAGTCCCCTGAATAATTCATTATAGTTTTACTTACGTGTTTAAAAAAGAAAAAAAAAGAATAGAGTCTCAGTCCTCTCACTAAGTCCCTAAGGAGGTAGTATCCCTGATTTCTGCAGAGGAAACTGAGGTTCAGATAGATTAGGATGCTTGTTTAATGTCATGCTACTGAGAAGAACAGATCTAGATCCAGATGAGACTATGCAAGTCCTGAAGATTGGGCCTTGCAGATTAGACCCTAGGTCTGTTGCTTTACAACTAGGACAGCCCTGTCCTTGTCCCTACCTAATGCTTCCCTATGTCACTGGCATAAACACAAGCCACTCACAGCCAGGGGGCACATTTCCCAGGTAACCTTCCTGAGAACAGATCTTCAGGAAATGTTGATGTGAAGGATTAGAATTCGATTCAAACGATGTCCAAGTGTGATTGGTAGTAGGAGAATCAACATTTGGGTCATTTGATTCATGGATTTCTGTTGTAAATCCAGTGGGTTCCTGGACTCCCATAAGACACTGTAGGGGATAAACAGAAGGGCTTCAATGCCTGGGCTTCAATGCCTAGGCTTCCAACAGAGGATAGAAGGAATGACTAAAGATTTTGAGCTTTGGGGCCACTCATCTCATCTCTTGCACACAAATTAATGTAATGTTTAATGTTATTGTTGAGACTAACTAAATAGAACTTGTGTCTGAAAAGCCCACATCAATCTTTCCCCTACCTCTCCACGCAGAAACATATGTTCTTTTGTTGAATGGTTGTTCCACCTGAGATGTAGCTTCCAACCATAAGCCAGCTCATGCAAGTACATGTTTTGCCTAGGAGAAATATTCTTGTCACATAAGAATCTCCCTATTAATCAAAAATCACATTATGGCTTCTGGAATGGAGTTTCTTTTACTACTTTTTAATAATAAGCCTGAGATAAGATAAAATTAGTAATTGCACGTTCTCTTCTGATGGGAGATAGTACAAAAGTGGTATAGAAATTTGACTTAAAAGAGTATATTCACTTGGCTAATAGGCTTCCATTATGCAGTCTTTACTTCTTCGTTCATTACAATTTTTGCCACATTTGGAAAACTTTAATTGGAAGTTACTTATTACATTGTTCCGGAGTGTTAGCAGCAAAGGAGAGTTTTCAATAATCCAAGAAGGACTCATGAAATAGAAGCCCTGGATTTTTAAAATCAGTAAAACAAGTGAACTAGACCACCTCCACTATCTAGAGAAGAGGGCTTTCTCCTCAACTGATGACCTTCAGAACAGAGATTGCAGACTAGTTTCACATCAACAAAGCTCAGTCTTTTCAGTGGATGAAAGGGCAACAAAAAATAGATTCTAAGTAATATAACAATATATG
Organism: Orycteropus afer afer; assembly: GCF_000298275.1. NCBI lineage: Eukaryota > Metazoa > Chordata > Mammalia > Tubulidentata > Orycteropodidae > Orycteropus > Orycteropus afer. The sequence goes on from NW_006921591.1 coordinate 14,161,615, forward strand.
TTTCAATTTATATGTAACCTGCATTGCAAAAAGGAATGAGCCACTGTCCATAGGCAAGGGAGAATGATCAGTAGAAGGGACATCTTTCCATTTACAAGCTAAATGCAACCTGCTTGTTTTGCAGATTTTTCTAGCTAACAGGTTATACCTTAATTCTCAGTCATTAATGCCTATTAATCAATTAAATCATATCTGCTTTGCTTAAATCAGCAAGCCAAATTCAAGTAGCACTTTCACAAGGGAATATTCCTGATATAGATACGAAGCCCAAAAAACACCTAACATTTAGCTTTTGTAATTGAAGTAGAAATTGTAGGATTAATTATGCCATTTTCCAGTGGTTGACACCAACCCTGGCTGGGGCTTGGTCCTTCCCAGAAGCACGTCTCAAAGGTATGCACTCAGTACCAGGGGGTGTCTGCAATCCAGAAACAACAACAGCCAGCCTTTTGTCTGGTGTTCCTGATGTGTCTTAGATTGCAAAATAAAAGTGCCTGAAGCAGAATTATTTGTCCAAGTCAGTTCTTCATCCTCAAATTTAACCACTAACATGAGACTGTGTTCATTTACATTTGAAAAGCATGTCTGAACTTCATTCAATCCATGTACCCACTCTACAAGGCAGAAAAGAAAGAGGGTGCAGTGGTTAAGTTTGTGTATCACCTTGGCTGAGCATGGTTGAGTGGCTGGGCAGCTGGTAGTAGTTATTCCCCATGATGAGATTGGCAATTGACTCCATGGTGGGATCTACCACAAGCAGCTGAGTAGCTGCTTTGGGTATGTGGTCCGCTTCCCATATATAAAAAACAGCTTTGGGAATGGTCTCCAGCTTATGGAATGCTTGAACTCTGCATGTAGCCATGTCATTGTTCAGCAGCCTGCCATGCTCTGCCAACCTTGGGAGTTTCAACGGGCTTGAATTCATGGCGTGTCATGTGGTTTGGTAACATCGGGACTAGTGCCTTTTTATTTGTCAACCTTGGGTTTGTCAGCCTCAGCAGCCACCAGCTATCTGAGTGAAGAAACACCTCTAGCTCCAGTGGGCCGGGAGCAAGAGGCAGAGCCTGGAACTTTGAACTCAGACTTAAAGCCTCCAAACTGTACAAGCATAAACTCCTGTTTGCTCAAGCCATCCCATTTGTGGTATATTCTTGTCAGAGTGGCACTAGGTAACCAGAACAGAGGGACTTATGTTCATTATCAGCATGGTCATCTTAAACATGTTGAGGCCAGAATCAGGTTCTCACTGGCACATCTCAGCTGGTTATGTGGTACGATATACCAAGAGCCCTACACTCCTACACTGAACCAGAGGTACCAACTCACTTCAGCAAATGAAATGTCAGTGATTTCTGAATGCACTATTCCCTTTAGATTAAGGTCCTCCTTAACAACAATAGAACTTGAATCTTCCTTCATAAAAGAGCTTTGTGAAAAATACATTCCCTAAGTTTGAACCTAAGCTATCCTTGGCCTTATTATTGTTTTTTTAGCTACCACCTAGTCAATGGCCAGAACAGATAAGGGAAGCCCAGGAAGTGAGCAGAGAGGTTTGGAACAACTAAGAGAGATGAACTTTTCTGTCAGTTTCTCATACTATAGTGGCTTATGTGTTGCTGTAAAGCTGGAGTCTGTGCCACCAATGTTTCAAATGCCAACAGGGTTGCCCATGGTGGATGGGTTTCAGTGGAACTTCCAGATTGAGTTACACTCAGAAGAAGGAAAAGGCCATCCACTTCTCAAAGAACTGGCCAGTGAAAACCTTACAAATAGTAGTGAAAGACTGTCTAATATATAACTGGACAACTTTATGAATAGCCCTGAAACATTGCCTAATACAGTGCCAGAAGATAAGCTCTCAAGTCAGAAGGCTCTCAAAATACGAATGGGAAAGAGCTACCTCATCAGAGTAGAGCTGACCTTAATGATACAGATAGAGTAGAGCTTTCAAGACCTCCATTTACTGATGTGGCACAACTCAAAATAAGAAGAAACAGCTGCAAACATCCATTAATAATTGGAACATTGAATGTGTGAATTATGAATCTAGGAAAATTGGAAATTGTCAAAAATGAAATGGAATGCATAAAGATATGCTAGGCATTAATGAGCTAAAATGTACCAGTTTGGGCCATTTTGCTGTTGTTTAATTGTGATTTGGGTGAAAGTTTACAGAGCAAATTCACTTTCCATACAGCAGTTCGCACACACATTGTCTCATGACATTGACTACAATTTACCCCAATGCAACAGCTCCCCTCCCACTTCCTCCAAATAGTTACCTCTTCCCTGTGTCCAACCCTCAATGCACTCCTGCCCCCTGAGCTGTCTCCCTGTGCATGCACAGCCCTTCTTTTTTGCATGATTGTTCTCTCCAAGGAGTGTATCTACCTCACGTACCTGTTCAACTCATATGCCTGTCTTTTGTTTGGCTAGAAGCCACAAGTGGGTTCAATTCCAGACCTGAAGGGCAGCTAGGGACCATAGTCTCAGTGGTTCCACCAGGCTCTATCAGACCAGCAAAACTGGTCCTCTTCCCCCGCCCCCAAATGATTTTGAGCTTTGTTCCACATTGTTCTCCCTATCTATCCAGGATCTCCTCCATAGATCCTCCACTGAGTGGTTGACAGTGGTAGCTGGGCACCATCTAGTTCTTCTGGTCTCATAGTCATATAGGCTGAGGATGATATGGTGTACCAGTCACCTGGACTAATTGTTTCCATGAATCTTTGGTTTTCTTCATTCTTCTTAGCTGTGGACAAGGGGAGATCCATCCATCGTTGCATCTAGATGTCAGCTTTCAAGCTTTTAAGATCCCAGTCACTACTCGCCAAAGTAGGAGGTGGAACAATATTTTGTGTAGTATGTTATGCTGATTGAGCTTGATGTCCCCTGAGACTATGGTCCTGAGCCCACAGATTCAACTACTCACTCCCTCTGGGTAGCTGGCTGTGACCAAGAAGTGACTACAACTTTGTCCCTTGTCAGCTATACTATACCCCTGGAAATTCTTACAGAACATACAAATACACTTGTAGAACCATTGTCTGCCAACCCTATACATGGTCTTGGGTACACTCCTTGCTGCATAGACATACCTAACAGTTCAGCCTGCCCACCCATCTATCCACCCGTATAACCATGTTTGCCTTCACTGACAACACAGTACTGTATGTGCAAAAGGTTTTATCTTTGTTGTCTATACCTCCCATGTACCTCTCTATGTCTTCCTCTTCCTCAATGTCACCATGTTGATCACTTACATTTGGTACATTACCCTTCTCTTCACCCAAATCAATACTTATCTCTACCAATCTAACAATGTTCCCTCCCTCCCCTCCCCTCCCACCCCTGGTAACCAACAAAGAAATTTCCTTCCATGTATAAACTATTCCTTGACTTTTACAATAATGGACTAATACAATATTTGTCCTTCTGTGATTGACTTATTTCACTCAGCATAATGTCCTCTGAGTTCATCCATGTTATGCAGTGTTTTGCAGCTTCTAGGTTATTCTTTAGGGTTGCATAGTATTCCATTGTGTGTATGTACCATAGTTTGGTTATCCACTCCTCAGTTGATGGACACCTGGGTTGTTTCCATCTTTTGGCTATTGTAAATAGTGCTGTGATGAACATGGGTGTGCATATGTCTGTTCTTGTCATGGCTCTTGCTTCTTTAGAAAATATACCTAGTAATGGAATTGCTGGGTCCAATAGTATTTCTAATTCCAACTTCTGAAGGAATCACCATACTGCTTTCCATAGTGGTTGTACCATTTTACAGTCCCTCCAGCAGTGTATGAGAGTCCCAATCTTTCCACATCCTTGCCAGTATTTGTTATTTTCTGTCTTGTTGAATTTTGCTGCTAGTACTGATGCAAAATGGTACCTCATTTTTGTGTTGATTTGCATCTCTCTAATGGCTAATGATCGTGAGCATTTCTTCATATGTTTGTTGGCCATCAGAATATTCTACTTGGTGAAGTGTCTATTCATGTCTTCTGCCAATTTTATAATTGGTTTATTTGTCTTTTTGTTATTGAGGTGTTGGAATTTCTATAAATTCTAGCGATAAGTCCCTTATTAGATATGTCATTGCCAAATATTCTTTCCCAATCTGTAGGTTCTCTTTTGACTCTTTTGGAGAAGTCTTTGAAACCACATAAAAAATTTAAATTTTAGAAGGTCCCATTCATCTAGTTTCTCTTCTGCTGTTTGTGTATTTTGGGTTATGCTTAATAGTCTATTTATGCCATATATTAGGGCCCCTAAAATTGCCCCTAGTTTTTCTTTGAGGAACTATAGTTTTAGATTTCACATTTAAATCTTTGATCCATCTGGAGTTCATTTTTGTGTATGGTGTGAGGTACAGATCTTGTTTCATTTTTCTGCAAAGGGATATCCAGTTTTGCCAGCATCATTTATTAAACATTTTCTTCCCCATTTAATGGATTTAGACCCTTTGTCAAAGATCAGCTGACCGTATGTCAATGGATCTATTTCTGGGTTCTAAATTCTGTTCCATTTTTCTATGTGTCTGGCATTATACAAATACCAGGCAGTTTTGACTACTGTGGCTGTATACTAGGTTTTGAGATCTGGCTTTATGAGACCTCCTACTATGTTCTTCTTCTTCAATAGTGTTTTGCTTATCTGAGTCTCTTTCCTTTACAAATAAAGTTAGTGATTGGTTTTTCCATATCCTTAAAAAATATTGATGGGATCTGCATTGGGATTGCAGTAAATGTATAGATTGCTTTGGGTAGAATTGACATTTTCACAATGTTCA
>NW_006921591.1:14167166-14179060 GCF_000298275.1 Orycteropus afer afer
TGTAGTTTTCCTTTTGAGTGATGTCTTTGCCTGGTTTTGGTATCAAGGTTATGCTTGCTTCACAAAATGAATTAGGGAGGATTCCATCCTTTTCTATGTTTCTGAATAGTTTGAGTAAGATTGGTGTCAGTTCTTCTCTGAATGTTTGGTAGAATTCTCTGGTAAAACTGTCTGAGCCAGGACTTTTTGTTGGTGATTTTTTGATGACCTGTTCAATTTCTTCTATTGTTATGGATCCATTCAACTTTTCCACATCATTTTGTGTTAGTTTAGTTAAGTGGTGTGTTTCTAGAAATCTGCCCATTTCTTCCAGATTTTCTAATTTGTTGGAGTACAGTTCTTCATAGTGTCCTGATATTATCCTTTTTATTTCAGTTGGTTCTGTTGTGATGTCACCCTGTTTCATTTCTTATTCATGTTATTTGTATTCTCTCCCTCTTTTCCTTTATTTAATTTGCCAGTGTTTTCTCAATTTTATTAATCTTTTCAAAAAACCAACTTCTCATCTTGTTGATTTTTTTCTATTGTTTTTCTATTTTCTGTTTCATTCATTTCTGCTCAAATCTTGATTATTTCCTTTCTTCTGGTGACTGTGGGCTTTTCTTGCTGTTCTTTTTCTAATTGTTGGAAATATTGCTTTAAAGTGTTGCTTTTGACTCTTCTTTTTTGATGTGTGCATTTATTGCTATAAATTGACCTCTGATCACTGCTTTTGCTCTGTTCCAAAGATTTTGGTATGTTGTGTTTTCATTTGCATTTGATTCAAGGGATTTTTCAATATCACTTTTTATTTCTTCTCTTACCCAGTTTTTCTTAAGGAGGGTATTGTTCAGTTTCCATGTGTTTACTGTTTTTCCATTTATCTTCCTATTGTTGATTTCTAATTTGATGGCATTGTGATGAGAAGATTCTTTGCAGTATTTCAATGTTTTAAAATTTATGAATGTTTGAGCTTTATAGCCTATCATATGGTCTATCATGGAAAATGTTCCATGTGCACTGGAATAGAATGTATATTGTGCTGTTCTTGGGTGAAGTTCTCTGTAGATGTCTATAAGGTCCAGTTGGTGGATTGTATTGTTTAGCTCTTCTGCATCTTTGTTGAGTTTCTTTCCAGTTGTTGTATCTTTCATTGAAAGTGGTGTTTTAAAGTCTCCTACTTACTCTATGGTAATGCATCCCTTGAAGCAAAAGACCATGGGACACTAGAGGACCAAAATTCAAACTGAGAAAATGCAGGACAAACAGGAGTGCATGAATATGAGGGGCACGGGAGGATGGTTACAGGGTAGGGAGGGGAGAAGACTGGGTTGGGGTTGGACATGCCAAATGGGGAATGAAACTAAATGTACGCATTATGTTGAATGTAAAACAAGCTCTTAAAATAAAAAATAAAACAATAAAATTTTTAATTAAGAAAAATAAAATCTCCTACTATGACTGTGGAGTCATCTATTTGCGTTTTCAACTCTTTTAAAGTCTGATTTATGTATTTTGGGGCTCTTTCATTGTGTCCATAGATATGTATTATGGTTATACCTTCTTGTTCAATTATTCCTTTAATCATTATGTAATGTCCTTCCTTGTCTTGTATGGTAGTTTTTGTCTTATAGTCAATTTGATCAGAAATTAATATTGCCACTCCTGCTCTCTTATGGTTGCCATTTGCTTGATATATCTTTTTCCAACTTTGATTTTTGGCTTATTTTGTCTTTGTCTCTAAGATGTGTCTCTTGTATGGATTTTGTTTTCTTATCCAATCTGCAACTTTCCATCTCTTGAGTGGTACATTTAATCCATTAATGTTCAGTGTAATTATTGATAAGTAGGAATTGGTTTCTGTCATTTTGTTATGTGTTTTTTCATGGTGTCCCCAGTTTCTTTGTTCCATATTATTTCTGTGCTGAACTCATTATGTTTACAAATTGTGCTATCATTTCCTTTGTTGCTGTTGTTTTAGTATTTGCTGAATATTTGTCCTTGTCCTCTTTTTTTATTGTGATGTGAAGGTTTATCATTTTTCTTTGAGGTTGCCCTGTGATTTATAATTTTCTCCCCAAGTTTGGAATAGTCCGTTCTATCTTACAACTCTCTTGACTTCCTCACCATTTAGAAGTTCTGTAACTACACACTATTTTCCCTGTTTTTGGTTTGTAGTTGTCCTCATTTGCCAATTGAAGTCTCTGGTTCCCTGTTTACAATTTGTAAGCATATTTTACTTTGGATATGTCCATAGCTGTGGTTTCTGGGTTATGTCATCTTGTTTATTAATGGTCAGTTGTAGTTTGCTATTTTTTGTTCTCTGTTCAAAGGACTCCCGTTAGTGTCTCTTGTAAGGTTGGTCGGGTTTTAACAAATTCCCTTAGTTTCTGCTTATCTGAAAATCTCCTAATTTCACTTTTGCCAAGTATATAATTCTTGGTTGAAAAATTTTCTCTTTCCGGGTTTTATATATACCATCCCATTGTCTTCTCGGTTGCATGGTTTCTGCTGAGAAATCAGAGCTTATTCTTACTGGTTGTCCTTTGTAAGTAACCTTTTGTTTTTCCCGTGATGCTTTCAGGATTCTTTCTTTGTCTTTGGTCTTGATGAGTTTGATGATGATATGCCTTGGTGATTTTCTTTTGGGGTCTATCCTGTCTGGGGTTCGTTGGACTTCCTGTATGGATATATTCTCATCTTTCATTATACCAGGGAAATTCTCTTCCAACAAATCTTGGACAATTTTCTCAGTGGTTTTATTTTTCTCTTCCTGTTTTGGAATTCCAATGACATATAGGTTATTCCTTTTGATGGTATCCCACATGATCCTTAGACTTTCTTCATTTTGTTTTGATCTTTTTTCTGATTGATCCTTTTCAATAGAAGTATTCAGGTATTTGCCTTAAATCTCATTAATTCTGTGTTCCATTGTATCAATTCTACTCCTTTGCCCTTTTGATATGCTATCTATTCCTGACAAGTTAGTATTAATCTGGATTTCTCTCTGTAGATTTTGAATCATTTCTAATTTTTCATTTATTTTGTCATTTTGTTCTTGTATTTTCTTCCAAAATTCTTCTAGGGATTTGTCTGTGGTTTCCCTGATCTGTCTCTCAATCCTTTGAAGATATTTCTTAAATATAATTCTTTTGAATTCCTTTATCAGGGAGTTCCAATGCTGTTTCTTCTCAGGGATGTGTTTCTACCACTTTATCTTGCTTCTTTGTGTGTACTGTGATGGTCTGTTGTCTCCAAGATATTGTGACATTGTTTTATTTAGATCTCTGTTAACTGTTTTTGAAGAGCAGCTAAAGGTGAAACAGGCTTTTCTTGGTGGTTGTTTATCATAAGCCCATTGGTGGAGAAGGAGGTGGTGACTCTCACTCAGTAAGTGAAGCTGCAGGAGGTGTGGGTGTAGTTATGTTGTATCAGGACTGTTGCTGTCTCCCACTCAGTTAGACAAAAATAACAATTTAATAACCATCAAAAAAGTAAAAGGAAATGGACAAAAAAACACAGAGTGTAATCACACAGGAATGGTAACCAAAAAAGAGAAAAGGGAAAAAAACAAAAACAAAGCAAAACAAAAAACACTGCAATATCTGGGGAGAGGACAATAAGACAAAAATGTAGAGAGGGATAATAATGAAGGAAACAATGGCAAAAGTGCAAAAAGAAAAACAAGGAATGGGGTTACCCACAAGAAAGAAAAAAAAATTGGAACGAGGAACTGGGAAAAGAAAAAAAGCTGAGAACTAGAACCTGGTAAAGGAATAATAAAGAATGATAATAAAAAGAACAAAAGTAATAATAGTAGTAGTAGTTTTAAAACAGACAAAAATAAAGAAACTAAAAAAAAAGGAAAAAAATGGACAGGGCAGGGCAGGGCACCCAGGCTTCATTGGAACACACAGACTGGGATGGAATTCCTGCCAGCCTAGATGGTGGGTAGGAGTGAGGGATGGCCACACCTCCATTCACCAAGAGGAGGTGGGGTATAAGAGTAACAAGGGGAATGTCACACCTTTCTAGTAGTCCATTCATCCATGATGTCTTTGAAGTTCCCAGCAAGCGGAGCCTGTTCTTAAGTCCCTGGAATCTAGGAGAATGTTGTCGTGTTAAATATCCAAAATGGTCAAGCTGCTTGTAAACATTCAAAATGGCTGCACCCTCTGGACAGGCAAAAGTCCACAGCTCAGCCTGCCTTCCTCTTCTCCACTTACCCTTTTTTTCCCCAGCCACCAGAGCAGCCCTCTGTGCAGTCCCTGGCTAGCAGGGCTCATTTTTAGGTTAATTCTTAGGTCCTACCACCACTCAGCAATATCCAAGCTATCTGTGCCATCAGAATCACTGCCAGGCTGCAGCTCCGTATGTCTCCTTTTTTGGTATTTTCATGCAAATTCTTGGAGTTTAGTCCACTTCTATATTCTTCCCTTCAAAGCTCAGGGGTCCAGGATTATCTTCTGTATCTGTGTTAACTGGTTCCCCATTTCTTTGTTTAAGAGGGTCTGTGAAATCTTTCTGCCTATTCCATCATCTTACCAGAACTCCAGTTTTGACCATTTTGAATAAGACAACCATATGATCTATTATGCTGGGAATGACAAATTGAAGAGAAATGGCATGGTGTTCATTGTCAAAAAGAATGTTGCAAGATCAATCCTGAAGTACAATGCTGTTGGTAATAGCATAATATCTGTACACCTACAAGGAAGGCCAGTTAATACTATTATTATTCAAATTTATGCACCAATCATCAAAGCCAAAGATGAAGAAACTGAAGATTTTTACCAACTTCTGCAGTCTGAAATTGACAAAACATGCAAGCAAGGTATGTTGAGTATCACTGCTGATTGTAAAGCAAAAGTTGTAAACAAAGAAAAAAAAAGTTATAAAATTTGGTCCTGGTGACAGAAATAATGCTGGAGATCACATGATAGAATTTTGCAAGACCAATTACTTATTCATTGCAAATACATTTTTTCAACAACACAAACAGCAGCTATACACATGGACTTTGCCAGATGGAGTACACAGGAATCAGATTGACTACATCTGTGTCAAGAAGTGATGGAAAAGCTCAATATCTTCACGTAAAACAAGGCCAGGAGCTGATTACAGAATAGACCATCAACTTTTCATATGCAACTTCAAGTTAAAGACAATTAAAACAAGTCCTCAGAGCCAAAATATGACCTTGAATATATCCCTCCTGAATTTAGAGACCATCTAAAGAGTAGATTTGATACATTGAACACCAATGACCAAAAACCAGAGGAATTGTGAGATGACATCAAGAACATCCATGAAGAAAGCAAAAGGTCATTTAAAAGACAGCAAAGGACAAAAAGACCAAAATGGATGTCAGAAGAGACTCTGAAACTCACCTTGAACAAAGGATAGCTAAAGCAAATGTCATTTCCAAGAAATGACAAGACAAAAGAGCTGAACAGAAGATTTCAAAAAGCAGCTTGAGAAGACAAAGTCAATTATTATAATGAAATGTGCAAAGACATGGGGTTGGAAAGCCAAAAGAGAAGAACACAATTGGCATTTTTCAAACTGAAAGAATTGAAGAAAAAATTTAAGCCTAGAGTTGCAATATTGAAAAATTCTATGGGCAATATATTGAATGATGCAGGAACATCAAAAGGAGATGGAAGGAATACACACAGTAACTGTAACTAAAATAATTGGTTCATGTTAATCCGTTTTAGGATGTGGTATATGATCAAGAACCAAATGTTTTGAAGGAAGAAGTCAAAGCTGCACTGAAGGAAGTGGCGAAAAACAAAACTCTGGGAATTGATGGAATACTCAGTGAGATGTTTCAACAAACAAATGCCCCGCTGGACGCACTCACTCATTTATGCCAAGAGATTTGGAAGACAATTACCTGGCCAACTGATTGGAAAAGATCCATATTTGTACCTATTCCAAGGAAAGGTGTTCCCATAGAATGTGGAAATTATCCAACAATATCATTAATATTGCATGCAAGTAAAATCTTACTGAAGGTAATTCAATAACGGTTGCAATAGTATATTGACAGAGAACTTCCAGAAATGCAAGCTGGACTCAGAAGAGGACACAGAATGAGGGCTATTATTGCTGATGTCAGAGGGATCCTTGCTGAAAGCAAAGAATGCCAAAAAGATGTCTACTTGTGTTTTATTGACTGTGCAAAAGTATTTGATTGTGTGGATCCTAACAAATTATGGATAACATTGAGAAAAATGGAAATTCCAGAACCTTTCATTATACTCATGAGGAACCTGTACATAGACCAGGAGGCTGTCATTCCAACAGAACAAGAAGACATTGCATGGTTTAAAATCAAGAAGGGAGTGAGTCAGGGTTGTATCCTTTCACCATACTTATTCAATCTATATTCTGAACAAATATTCTGAGAAGCTGGACTATATGAAAAAAAAAAAAAAAAAGAACATAGCATCAGGTCTGGAGGAAGACTCATTAACAACCTGCAACATACTAATAACACAATTTTGCTTGCTGAAAGTGACATATAGCATTGGGAAAATATACTGCAAAAGACCTCTTTCAAGTGACAAAGAGCATAGATATTTCCTTGAAGACTAACTTGCACCTGACACAAGCCAAGGTATTTTCAATTGCCTCTATACATGTGAAAACTGGACAATGAACAAGTAAGACCAAAGAAGAGTCAATGCTTTTGAGTTGTGGTTTTGACAAAGAATGCTGAAAGTACCATGGACTGCTAAAAGAACTAAAAAAAATCTGTTCTGGAAGAAGTGCAGCTGGAATACTCCTTGGAAGCAAGAATGGCCAGACTCTGTCTCACTTACTTTGATCATGTTGTCAGAAGGGACCATTCCCTGGAGCAGCATATCATGCTGGATAAAGTGGAGGGTCAACAAAAAAGGGGAAGGCACTCAATGAGTTGGATTGACACATTGGCTACAACGATGGGCTCAGAAATAGCAAGGATCATGAGATTGATACAGGATCAGGCAGTGTTTCATTCTGCTGCATATGGGATCAGTATGAGTCAGATATGACTGGATGGTACCTAAGAACAACAACAATCTAGGCAACTTCATGATGGTGTCATGCACAGCAGAATCAGACCATTGTGATCTGTAAGGTTTTCACTGACTGATTTTCAGAAATAGATCACCAGGCTTTCTTCCTTGTCTGTCTTAGTCTGGAAGCACCATCGGAATCTCTTCAGCAACATAGCAACACACAAGCCTTCACTAACAGACAGGTGGTGACTGCATATAGGTGCATCAGCCAAGAATCAAACCAGGTCTTCCACATGGAAGGAAAGAATTCTACCACTGAGTCACCACTGCCCTCTCCTTAGCCTTAAAGCCCCCTTTAACGAAACCCCAGGAAACTGATTAAACTAGATGTCCATCACCACTGTGTAAGGTATGGTGGCTCCTCTGTCTCTCACTTCTCCGGAAATCACCACCGGCAATTCAGAGCACACCAAGGACAACATACAGTCTTGGCAGTAGCTGGTGAAGAGACTGCACTGAAACAGAGCCTCCCACTGAGGACCCATAAGGCATGATTCATAGCTTGTGTATAGGAAATCCATCCCAAAGCAAACCTGAAGATGCTGAAGCAGACCCACCAGCCTTAATCAGAAGGGATAGAGATTAATGCACTGACAGAGCTCCTGCAACATTCTGACCTCTGTCACTTATTCATTCAACAAACAGTGTTGAGCATTCCCATGCACTGGTCACAGTCTGGAGTTGGGGATAGGACAGGGAGTGGCAGACAAGTCACCAGAAGATTACAGAATAATCAGTGCTGGGGTCATAGTCCATATAGGGCAGGAGGAGAACCCAGAAGAGAGTATCTCGCTCAAATTGGGGGTGGGGGTGGGGATGGGAAAATCTTTTTCCATGCTGGTGATGAGTCTATAATGACTGTTCAAATATCCAGATGGAAAGAAGGAAGTTCTCAGCAGAGGACAGCAAGTGCAAACACACAGAAGTGGGAAGAACATAAGGCAGTTATCATGGGACTGCCAGGTAATGTAAAAATCCACTTAGTTCTTCAGGAACAACTCCAATGACCCACCCTTTCCAGAGGTGAAATGTGCCAATACCCCCATGAATGTCGATAGAACACAATTAGCCCATCACCAGAGCAATGGTACTCAGATGCTTGTAATTCTGTAGTCTGGTCCAGGCTTTGACACCAGAGAAACTTCATTTTGAAGCCCAGCTCTGTCAGTTTCACACTAACGATCCCTGGAGAACTTCTTTGACTTCTCTCTGCCTTAGTTTCCTCATTTTGAAAATGAGATTATTAATACTTACTTTGAAGGGTTGTTCTAAGCATTCAAAATAATAATAGTCTTTGTTGTTTGGACTGACTGCAGCACCATCCCGCTGTTGTCACAGACAGAACAATTGACTCATTCATGTCCTTGTTCTCATGCTTCTTTTGTTCCTCGTGTACTTCCTGTCTAAAATTCTATTCTAGTGGATCTTTTAAGAAAATGAACTTTCTTTATCTTCATAAGGAAGACTATTAACTCCCAATTTTATTAAATCTCCTCTTCCACTCTGCCATTAAATCAGCACAGAAAGTCTGCTATCTCACCTGACCTATCAGTCCCGGACAAACTGTGAGAACTAGTCACCCTGGTTTTGACACTAACCAAGACATAAGAATTTCAACTCTACCATATAACATGATCTTAGGCAGGTTACTTACAGTTATGAACTGAATTATGTCTCCCTAAAATATGTGTTGATTAAAGCCCTGGTGTGGATTTTCTTCTCTGTGAATGAGGTCATATCAGTGTATGATGGGTCTTAAACCTAATCACTTCTGAGTTATAAAAAAACAGAACAGATACAGAGACACACACCAAGGAACACCTATTTAGATGTGCCAAGGATTGCTAGAGGACACAAAATTAAGAGAAAGCCTCACAGAAGGAATTAGCAAAGCTGAGAACTTGATTTGGACTTTTAGCCTCTAGAACTATTCTGTTCTTTAAAGCCACACATTTATGATAGGACTTTTACAGCATCAATAGATATTCTATTCTCTTCAATAGATAGAATAGATAGAGGGTAACTAAGATATTCACCCTCTCTCACTTCCATTTCTCACCTGTAAAATAGTGATAATAATCCCTAGCATACATTTGTGAATGTTTGTCAAATCATTTGTTGTCATTATTGTGTGTTGTTGACTCAGTTTTGACTCATATCTACCCTATAGGACAGAGTAGAACTGCCCCATAGGGTTTCCAAGGCTGTAATCTTTATTGGAGCAGAGTGCCAGGTCTTTTCCCCCATGGAGCTGCTGGTGAGTTCCAACCACCAATCTTTCAATTATAGCTGAGTGCTTAATCATTGCACCACCAGAGCTACTTTTGATATATGGTAGGCATTCAATAAATGGCAATAGTTTTCTATTTTTTGTACCATTGTTGAAAAGCACATTGGCTTCCCCCATGCAGAGTCCATGATGGTTCTCACTTCCAAGCATTTGTTGAATCCATTCTTCCCACTCCCTCGAGAACACTGGCCTTCTATTCTGTCTCCAACACACTACTGTTGTTGTTGTTGTTGTTATGTGCCGTCAAGTCGGATCCAACTCATAGCGACACCTCCTTGGGTTTCCGAGGCAGTATCACTACAGAAGTAGATTGCCCCATCTTCCTTCCAAGGAGTGGCTGGTGGGTTTGAACCTCCAGCCTTCTGGTTAGCAGTCAAGTGCCTTAGGCACTATGCTACCAGAGCTCAGTAGGGTTCCTTTTATAGAAGTATGAGTAGGGCTTAAAGAACCACCATGAGAAATTGAGGTCCCACAGATGAGCACTAGCAGGAATCTGTATCTACTCTTTGGCGGAAAGAGGGAAAGATGGAATGGTGTTCTCAGAACCCAGTGAAAGCTAAAACTAGGCTAGATTGACCAAACCCAAGCAGATACCAAAGGACAAGGGGGCTGGGAGATGGAGCCCATGAAAGTTACCCATCCCTGTTCCCCAGGATGCAGGACCAGACATAGGGGGAGGCCACAAATAGAGAGTAGCAAGCACATTCTGTTATCTCAGCTTCTTTATTAGGCTCTGCATATGGGATAACTGGGGAAGAATCTGCTTTTTTTTTTTTTTTTCATTTGAGAACTGTGGTGTTTGTTAGGTTGCTATGGTTTCAAAAAACTCACTGCCATTGAGTAAATTCTGACTCATAGTTACCCCCACTAAATTTCAAAGGCTGTAAATCTTTATGGACACAGACTGCCTAAACTTTCTTCCATGGAGCAGCCAGTGGGTTTGAACTGCCAGCCTTCCAGTTTGCAGCCAAATGTTTTAACCACTTGTTCTGGTTACTTGGTGCCATTCTGACAGGAAATATACCACAAATGGCATGGCCTTAACAAACAGGAGTTTCTTCTTACAATTTGGAGGCTTTGAGTCCAAGTTCAAAGTGCCAGGCTCTAGGGGCTGGGTGAAAGCCCCTCAACCTTGGGATCCAGCTCTCCCTCCTGTTCCCAGACCCCAGAAGCTAGAAGCGTTTCTTCACTGAGACAGCTGCTGGCTGCTGAGACTGAGAAGCCCCAAGGTTGACAAGTAAAAAAGGCACAGTACCATTGTGACCAAACCACATAGCAGGCCATTAACTTAAGTCCATTGTAAGTCCCAAGATCAGCAGAGCATAGCAGGCTGCTGAGCAATGACATGGCTACATGCAGGGTCCATGCGTGCCATAAGCTAGAGACCATTCTCAAAGCTGCTTCTTATATACAGGAAGCAGACCACATACCCAAAGCAGCTACTCAGCTGCTTGTGATAGATCCCACCATGGAGCTGATTGCCAGTCTCATCATGGGGAATAACTACCACCAGCTGCCCAGTCACTCAACAAGGCCCAGCCAAGTTGACAAACATAACCACCACAATTCCACCCCTTGTAAACTTGGCACTTGTACAGACCTTCAATGGATGGTATCTGTACAGGTCTCCTCCACTGGGTGGCTCCAGGCCCCTAGTTCCTGAGTGGTGACCTCACCCCCTTGGCCTGGAGGCCCCATTACTCTCCCTCTTGGGTATGGCAGCCCTGCCCCCTCACTCTTGGGCAGCGACTATGGCTCCATCCCACTGCCTCACATGAACCAGCAACCCCACAGTCCAGAACCAAGTTGGTGAAGGCTGGCTCTTTGAAACCTAGGGGGCTGTGGTCATTTCACCCCCAAAGGCTATGGTCCTACCCTTAAGGCTGAGGGAGTTCTCCTTCTGTTTCCTTGGTCTCTCTGCTTCTGTCGATTAATTTCAAAGGCAACCCACTCCACAGGAAATCTTCCTGCCCTAAAAACACTCAGCTTTCTTGCTCCATGGGCCGGCCAACCTGCTACTCCATTTTCTGCCAATCTTCTCTACCAATTAATGCCTGAAGGCAACCTATTCCACCAGGAAGCCGCCTAATCAAAGGCATCAAGCTTTCTCCTCCATGGGCTGATAAGGCTGTCACTGTCTCATGTCGGTCTCTGGGCTCTGCTCCTGCTATCTCTCGTGCCGTATGCCTGGGTCTCTCTGCCAGGGTTTCAGGTCAAAGACACACTCCACTCCTGTTTCCACATTTTAGGTATCTGTCAGAGCAGCACCCCACTCTCTTGGTACCATATTCTATTCTGGTTACCCGGTGCCACTATGACAGGAAATACATGACAAATGGTATGTGCAGTGAATTGCTTGATATGGCCCTTCTAGCCATTGTCCTTCATTCTGTGATGTTTTGTAAATCCCATTATCCATACCTGTTTGGGGTGGTGTGGTAGTTAAGGTCAGGTATCAACTTGGCTGGGCAGCTGTTGTTGTTGTTGTTATGTGCCGTCGAGTCGGCCCCGACTCATAGCGACCCCTCCTTGGGTTTCCGAGGCAGTATCACTAC
>NW_006921591.1:14179535-14232149 GCF_000298275.1 Orycteropus afer afer
GCCAGCCTGCCAGCCTCCACCACTACTACATGAGACAAACCCTTGGGTGTCTGTGAGTTCTGTGAGGCGTTACAGCGAAATACAGAACCCTAAGACTGGGGGAATTACTGGGAGGAGGAGGAGGAGTTAATGTCTGAAATAATGAAATGGCATGGTAGTTTGGACTTTTGGGACATCTTTAACCTCCGCCTCATGGGGACTGGCCTCGTGCTGATCTTTCTAAGAGAAATTGTTCAAGCAGTATGACCTTAACAAACAGGAGTTTCTTCTTACAATTTGGAGGCTTTAAGTCCAAGTTCAAAGTGCCAGGCTCTAGGGGCTGAGTGAAAGCCCCTCAACCTTGGGGTCCAGCTCTCCCTCCTGCTCCCAGCCCACTGGAGATAGAGGTGCTTCTTCATTGAGACAGCTGCTGGCTGCTGAGACTGAGAAGCCCCAAAGTTGACAAATCAAAAGGCACAGTCCCGATGTTACCAAACCACACAGCAGGCCATTAACTTAAATCCACTGTAAGTCCCAAGGTCAGCAGAGTATAGCAGGCTGCTGAGCAACAACATGGCTACATGCAGGGTCCAAACATGCAATAGGCTAGACATTCCCAAAGCTGCTTCTTATATACGGGAAGCAGACCACATCCCAAAGGCAGCTACTCAGCTGCTTGTGGTAGATTCCACCATGGAGTTGAGTGCCAATCTCATCATGGGAAATAAGTACCACCAGCTGCCCAGCCACTCAACCAGGCCCAGCCAAGTTGACAAATGTAACCACCACCCCACTACACCACCAGAGCTCCTTGCTATGGTTTAGCACCCCACAAGATTTAATCCATGTCTTACCTGTTCCCACAAGATTTAATCCATGTCTTCTCCCTTCCTGATTTTCCCTCTAGATGGCAGGAAACTATTTATTGAGCATCTGTTATATGCCAAGCACTGTATTGGTGCAATATCTCTCTATTTCTGATCCTCACAGCAATTCTGTTAAGTTCTCATTGTCCCTGTTTTGAAGATGAGGAAGCTGAAGCTCAGAGAAGGTAAAAATCTTGCCCAAGATCAATTAGCTAAGATCTGAATCTAGCTCAGACTAAAGCCAGCAATTCTGTGTCACAAGCTTCCACAAATTTAATAAGAGGAGAGGAGTTCCCTTATAGAGTTTGTTCAGGACTTTATTCTCTGGCCTGTCTGCTCAGAATATGTTAATAGGATAACTACAAACATTGGATGGTCCTTTGTCTGTCTTTTATCATTTACCTTGAATTTAGTTAGATGGATCAAATTCCATGGTGCAGGTCCTTCATCTAGAACATAGCCCCCATGGCCAGGGTACCAGAATAAAGCCAAGGAGACAAGTCTGAGGACTCGATGGTCCAGTGTACATGGGGAGGAGGGAAGGTGAAGACCTGACTTCCAGCTTAGTAATGAGAGGAAAGTTCTGCCTTCCATTCTGGTTCACAGGATGGAAAATTCCCACTTATAGGAAAGGAGTTGAGAGGTAGCAGTGTGAAAATGAATGGCAATGGACATTACCAGGTCACTTAAAAATAAGCTGTTAGTTGGGAAGGGAGATGAGCTGGACTCTGAGGGTCTCTCCAGCTCTGATTTTGTGAGGTATCTGTGTTAATGTGCTCACCAGTACAACCAGTGGCAGAGTGTCACAAAGGGAGCTGAGCTTGTTATTTCAAACATGAAAAAGGATAACAGAAAGCCATGTATCATCCATCCACCTTCCTCTGGGGCCTGGGGCTGGGGGCTGCTTTTCACTTGGGGGTGGCTCTACATTAAGGTTGGGGCCTGGAGTAGGTAGGCTAGGGCTTCAGGGCTGTTTTTCACTTGTGGGTGGCTCTATTTTAAGCCCGTTGCCTGAGGAAGGCAGGTGCAGAAGGGTTAGGAACAACTAAAGGAGATGAATTTGTCTTTCAATTTTTCATGCTGTGGTGGCTTGCATGTTGCTATAAGGATGGAGGATATGCTACTATGTTGCAAAATGTCAGCATGGTTACCCATAGTGGGCATGTTTCAGTGGTGCTTCTGGGCTAAAACAGACTCAGAAGAAGGAAGAAGCCATCCACTTCTCAAACAACTGGCCACTGAAAACCTTATGAGTAGCAGTGAAATACTTTCTGATATATTACTGGAAAACTTTATGAATATCTTGAAACATTGTCCAATATAGTGCCAGAAGATGAGCCCTTCAGGTCAGAAGGCACTCAAAATTTGACTGGGGGAGAGCTGCCTCCTCAGAATAGAGATGACCTTAACTATATGGATAGAGTAAAGCCTTTGGGACCTCCATGGCTGACGTGGCATGACTCCAAATGAGTAGAAACATTTGCAAACATCCATTAATAATAGGAAAATGGAATGTATGATGTATGAATATAGAAAAAATGGAACACATAAAGACAGATATCCTAGACATTAGTGATTGGTTTTGGCCATTTTGAATCAGACAACTATATGATCTACTATGCCAGGAAAGACAAATTAAAGAATGGTGTGGCATTCATCATCACAAAGAATGTTTCAAGATCTGTCCTGAAGTACAATGCTGTCAGTGATAGGATAATATTCATATGTCTACAAGGAAGACCAGTTAAAACTACTACTACTCAAATTTACTCACCAACCACCAAAGCCAAAGATGAGGAAATTGAAGATTACCTGCTTCTACAGTCTGAAATTGACCAAACATGCAATCAAGATGTGTTGATTATCACTGATGACTGGAATGCAAAAGTTGACAAAGAAGAGTTACTAGTAGTTGGAAAACATGGCCTTGGAGATAGAAATAATGCTGGAGATCACATGATAGGATTTTGCAAGACCAACAACTTATTCATTGCAAATACCTTTCTTCAACAACATAACCAATGACTATATGCATGGACTTCACCAGACAGAATACACAGGTATCAGATTAACTACATCTGTGGCAAGAGGTGATGGAAAAGTTCAGTATCTTCAGTCAAAACAAGGCCAGGAGCTGATTGTAGAATAGACCATCAACTGCTCATATGCAAGTTCAACTTGAAGTTGAAGACAATTAAAACAAGTCCATGAGAGCCAAATTATGGCCTTAATAATATCCCTCCTGAATTTAGAGACATCTAAAGAATAGATTTGATGTATTGAATATCAATGACCAAAAAACAGAAGAATTGTGGATGATATCAAGAACATCATCCATGAAGAAAGCAAGAGATCATGAAAAAGATGAGAAAAGAAGAAAAGACCAAAATGGATGACAGAAGAGACTCTGAAACTTGCCCTTGAGTGGAGAATAGCTAAATCAAATGGAAGAAATGACAAAATAAAAAAGCTGAACAGATTTCAAAGAGCAGCTCAAACAGACAAAGCCAATTACTATAATAAAATGTACAAAGACCTGCAGTTAGAAAACCAAAAGGGAAGAGCACACTCAGAATTTCTCATGCTGAAAGAATGGAGGCAACAATTTAAGCCTCAAGTTGCAATGTTGAAAGATTCTATGGGCAAAATATTGAATGATGCAGGAAGCATCAAAAGAAAATGGAAGTAATACACAGAGTCACTGTACCAAAAAGACCTGGTAGATCTTCATCCATTTCAGGAGGTGGCATGTGATCAAGAACCAATGGTATTGATGGAAGAAGTCTAAACTGCATTGAAGGAATTGGTGAAGAACAATGCTCCAGGAATTGACAGAATACCCACTGAGATGTTTCAACAAACAGATGCCCTGCTGGAGGAACTCACTCAGCTGTGCCAAGAGATTTGGAAGACAGCTACCTGGCCAACTGACTGGAAGAGATCCATATTTGTACCCATTCCAAAGAAAGATGATCTCACAGACTGTGGAAATTACTGAACAGTATCATTAGTATCACATTCAAGAAAACTCTTACTGAAGATAATTCAAAAATGGTTGCAGCACTATGTTGACAGAGAGCTTCCAGAAATGCAAGCTGGATTCAGAAGAGGATGTGGAATGAGGGATATCATTGCTGATGTCAGATAGATATTATCTGAAAGCAAAGAATACCAGAAAGATGTTTACTTATGTTTTATTGACTATGGAAAAGCATACAATTGTGTGAATCATAACAAATTACAGATAATATTGAGAAGAATGGGAATTCTAGAACACTTGATTGTACTCATGAGGAACCTGTACATAGATCAAAAGGCTGTAATTCTAACAGAACAAGGGGATACTTCATAGTTCAAAATCAAGACGGGAGTGCATCAGGGTTGTATCCTTTCACCATACTTATTCAATTTGCCTACTGAGCAAATAATCCGAGAAGCTGGACTACATGAAGAAAAACGTGGCATCAAGATTGGAGGAAGACTCATTAACAACCTGCATACATAGATGACACAACTTTGGTTGCTGAAAGTGAGGATGACTTGAAGCACTTACTGATGAAGATTAAAGACTACAGTCTGCAGTATGGATTACACCTCAAAATAAAGAAAACAAAAATCCTCACAACTGGTCCAATAAACTGCTTCATGGTGGATGGAGAAAAGATTGAAGTTGTCAAAGACTTCATATCATTTGGTTCTACAATCAACACCAATGGAAGCAGCAGTCAAGACAACAGATGATGTATTGCATTGGGCAAATCTGCTGCAAAAGACCTCCTTCAAGTGCTGAAGAGCAAAGATATCTCCTTGAATAGTAAGGTGCGCATAACCCAAGCCATGGTGTTTTCAATCACCTCTTTGCATGAGAGAACTGGACAATTAATAAGGAAGACTGAAGAAGAATTGATCCTTTTGAGTTGTGGTGTTGGAGAAGAATGCTAAGAGTACAATGGTCTGCTAAAAGGACTAACAAATCTGTCCTGGAAGAAATGCAGCCAGAATTCTCCTTGGAAGCCGAAATGGCAGACTTCATCTCACCGACTTTGGTCGTGTTGTCAGAAGGAATGATTCTCTGCAGAAGGATATCATGTTTAGTAAAGTGGAGGGTCAACAGAGAAGGGAAAGGCACTAAATGAGATGGATAGATACAGTGGCTGCAATGATGGGCTCAGGTATAGCAAGGATTGTGAGGCTGGGACAAGACAGGCACTGTTTTGTTCTATTGTGCATAGGGTCCCTGTGAGTCAGAGATGACTCAATGGCACCTAACAACAACAACAACACCTGCCTCTGAGCATAACTACATCCTCTCCAGAAGTCATTCCTGTATCCTCCTGGTCCCCCATCCAAGGTAGTTGCATGTCACTACAGTTCCTCCTATCTAGCTTGCATCTAAAGGAGCTCTGGTGGCACAATGGTTAAAGCATTCAACTGCTAACCAAAAGGTCTGTGGTTAGAACCCACCAGCCACTTCCTGGAAGAAAAATGAAGGAGGCTGCTTTGGTAAAGCTTTATAGCTTTGGAAACACTATGGGATATGGGACAGTTGTACTGTGTCCCATAGGTTCGCTATCAGTCAGAATTGACTTGATGGCGGTTAGTGGGTAGTTTGCATCTCTCATGCTGCATACAAGCAGCCCATTTCCTCTCTTCACAGCCTCATGAAGATGAAGAACAGCTGCTCCCCCGATCCTCCGGAGAATCACTGCTCAGAGATTCATTTTAGTGGAAACACCCGGGTCCTGAGGAATGTTCCCTTTTATTTGAAAACGAATGACTTCCTCTTAGGGCTACACTGAGGGGCTCCCACCTGAGCTGTGGAAACTTCAAAGACTCCCCACGTATCTGTTGCAGAGCCTAGAGGATGGCTGGAGCCTCTTCCTGCTGCTTCTGCTCCTTATGCAGAAGCCTCTGCTTCAAACCCATGCCCCAGCCTCCCAAAGAAGGCCAGTTAACATGTACTAAGCGGTCTTGTGTCTGCGTCCTCACAGATGTGTACACTGGCTTTGTTTCTGAGTGAGCATGTACATCCAAATACATTGCTCTCTTTGTGTTGTTAAGCATCAGCCTTGGAAAGCACATAGGCAGCATGGGAACAGTACTGAGCTCAGGCCTTATATCACCAGTTTCAGTTTGTAATAAATATTTATGACCAAGTTACAACAAGCCCTGATAAAGGGGTTTTTAATAGAAACATGGATACTTACCATTGTGTTAATTACAGGCCTCTGTTGGCCCTCCTGATATCTGCTTAATGTGTGTTTTTAAACCCTTCTCAGTGATTCTTGTCTTTTTTTAAAATCAGGCCTAGCAAGCAGCTGTTTTCTATATGCATCTGGGTTTGGCAACAGACAACTGTTTCTCTTTTAGCAACTTTGTCAAGCTTAATTTGAGATTAATCTGACTGCAGGTGTCAGGTAAGAACAGGACATTGACAAGAACCAAGCACCATGTGGTGGTGGTGGGGGGGGGGGGGGCCAAGAGCAAGAGGACATGCTAGCCAGAAGGAGGGAAGATTGATGGGCCTGGAGGAGGGACCTGTGAGGGCTGTGTCGTGCTCACCTGGCTGAAGGTGGCACTGCGGTGTTCATTGTGAACCCTGCACCTGGGCTCTCAGAGAATGGCAGAGCATTTTAATTGCCATGTCCCCCTAACAACCAACCTCCATCAATCACACCCTGACAGCTACCGGGCTTGTCCAACGCTAAACATAAGTGTACTCTTCTTTTAAGTCAAGTCTTACATTGTAAACAGTACCCTCTTCAAACATCTGTAGTTCATCTTATCGTTTGAAGAAATATATGACTTTCACTGTCTTTTTTTTTTTTTTTTTTTTTTTTAAGCCTTTTGCAGCTTCTGCTCCTTGATTTGTTTGAAGGCCATCTGCTATGTATAAAATCGGGGGTGGGGGACATGTTGGGGAAGGGGAACGTTTGGGAAATGTGCAGGCTGTGAGGAAAGGCAGGCAGTGTGGATGCTTTCTGCAGCCCCAGTAGGCAGCCCACTCTCCTTTCCAAGCCCCCAGCTTCTCCATGAGAGTTGGACTTGGGACTTCACCTCTGGCTGGAGTTGAAGGTCGTGAGGAATTTCTCTTGTAGTCATTGATCTACCACTCAATATTCTCATCACAGTTCCCTCATCAAAACACAAATTCCAGCACAGTTCACCAATCCACCATGTTCTGAGATCTTTTAAAACAAAATATATGTTTTCACTTTGGGGTTTCCTCCAAAGATACCCCCTGACTGAGGGATGAAAAGTGGCTCCCAGGAGAGTTGGGTGATATTTCTTACATGAACAGCAAGGAAGGCCCCCATCACAGAAGTGTATGTCATGGCATAAAGTTACCACAGGGTGGTAGAAGTTGTGCAGATCCATGTTCTCATTCTTCTTGAGACACTGTTGTTGTTGTTATGTGCCGCCAGTCACACCCGACTCATAGCGACACGCTGAGGGGAGACAAAAAAAAAGGGAGGGAGGTGGGGAACAAGCCCCCAGATGCAGATAACAGTGTTCATAGCAGCAAAAGTCTTCCTACTGCTCCTGCTCAAACAGAGGGGTCCAGGCTGAAGCTGGTTTCCTGGAGGTACCAGATGTTTATACATCTGACCCCTGAAATATCCACACACACTCCAAATCATGTCTCCACAACTGCATTTCCACAGCCATAATGTGGCCAGGCAACCCACACTGCTCCAGGGAGCCCCACTCAGCTTACCAAGAAATTAATTTAAAAGATGTCTTAGGAGATCGACCAGGTGAAGGCTGGTTTGTCGTGAAAACAGAGATAAACAGTGATGATGACAGAGATTTTATTCTAACATCAGCTTTCCCCTCACTTTGGAAGATGTTGTCCTCCTTATCATGCCCCAAAGAGGTTCTTATAAATCCCAAAGCTTCCAATAGCCAGGTTTTTTATCTACTCCACAGGTCTAAAATGCTTTAGTAAAACTGATTTAAAGCCTTTACTGTTACTGTCATTATCAACGGTATTCATTTTATCCCTATAATTTCTAGAAAAGTTACATGATGTTCTAACTCTATTGTGGCGTTTCTGCTATTTTTATTTCTCCTACAGCTTCCACCATGCAGCCCCATAAAAATTTCAAGTGTTCCATCAAGTCACAGATTTTGAAGGCACATTTGAGCCTTCGTTACTAAGAGGAAAATTTTAAATATCAGCAGTTTTGTTTTGTCTTTTAATGGAAGACCCTTTTAGAGCTGAGTATTCAGTCTCAACTATGCAGGGCATCCACCAGATCTGACTTTGTCACATGGCTTTCTCCATCCCAGGAAAGCAATGACCATTTTGTGTAGCAAGTAAGTGACTTTCACTGACCATCCCCCTTCTGAGCCCACTTCCCTTCCTGCAAGGCCAGTAGAAAAACCCAAAGCAAGTAAGCATGGAGATTCCTTTGAGGGACATCACAAATTTACCCAACTATGTCAAGCCCATGGATTTATGGGACAAAGGGATTTTTTTGCTTGGAAGGAGGGGGAAAAAAAAGACTTGCTTGTCAATCACCTCCTACAAGCTGAGAAAATAAACTTGCTTGCAGTTGTTAGCTGCTTAGTGGAGAACTGCAGAAAAGTTGCTTAAAGGAGTTGATTCAGCAGTAAAAGTGGAGGGGGTTAGAGGACATTTTCCTCCCTGCCAGAGTCTCCTTTTCTCAGTCGCTGCCTGCGAAACCCTTACATTGTTCTGTGATTACAGTCGTGATTTGTTCATGCACTTTTATGTAGAGGTCCCTACATCTGTTGATGTCTGCAGCCTTACCTCTTTGACAGTTCCAGATGTTGTGAAGATAAAATACCTCCTGCTTGAGGAACTGTGCAACAAGGAGCCCTGAAAGGTGTTCTGAATACAGTTTAAAAAAGCATCTGTCTTAAAATAATTTCAATGTCTCACTCGTCTATTTATAAGCCCTGTCAGATGTGTTTGGCCCTCTCATGCTATTTTAAATAGCTTGTTTTTACATCAAGATATTTTAACCATTGAGGTTTCAAACCTTTGCCCTGTGCCTTTCTCCGCCTAGGCCCACCAGTTCTACCTGCCTTCTAGAATGTTGATATCTTTTTACATCAGGCATTAGGCACACACACACAAAAAAAAATCCTTTGCTGTTGAGGCAGTTCTAACTAATGGAGACCCCATGTGTTGCAGAGTAGAATTGATCCATAGAGTTCTCTTAGCTATAATCTTTATGGAAGCAGATCACCAGGCCTTTATACCATAGCGCTTCTGGGTGGGTTTGAACACCTAACTTTTTGAATGGCAACTGAATGCAAACCATTTATGCTACCCGGGGACTTGTATGAGATACAAGGGCCTTTAATCAGGCCTACCAACAACAACAGAGCTTGGAATTGAGAGGAGGGTGTAAGACCCTGTGGACCACTGACCTGAATTAACTCAAGAGTGACGCAGGCAACCAAAGGCCCCTGGGCAAGACTCCCTTCTCCTTCTGAGCTCATAATTCACCACACTATCAACTTCTTAAAATCAAAATGATACTTGACCCTTACCATGACTTTGGAGTGCTGCCTGTGCTTGAGTTTCCACGGGTGAAAAATCTATGCCAGAGACCACCCTTTAGAAGACCATTGTTGTGAGTCTGGTGCAGAGTAATGTTATTCTTGGGTCATTGAGACCCATGGAAGAGTCAAGAATGGTGAGAAGTTATAAATCACTCTCCTCTGGAATGGATTTGTGCCAGAACTGATTGGCTAGAGCATTCCTGCCTTGCTTGACCATGGTAAAAAGATTATGGTATGTAAAATTTAGCTAAACATAGCTTGTTTCAATTTCCTACTTTCCCTGTTGTCTGTCTCGCTATGAAAGGTTAAGACCTGGGAGGGAAACGGCACTTCACACTGTGGAATCTCTCTTACCCCAGGGCAACACTTGCTTCTCAGATGCCATCCATATACAGCAACAGGGTGGAGGTCACAACAAAGGAACTTGGACCTAAATGTCACCTTTGGGTGTTTTGATTGTTCCTTTTCACAATGCAACACAAATAGAAGGCAGTGAACACCTAAGCCTGCCCATTGCAGTCTCAGCTTATAAATCCCTGTTCACATGTTCACCATTTCACAAGGTTGAAAGTAGCTTTCCCATTTCCCTTAATGTTGGTAGCCAAATCTTGAAAGACAATGTCCTTATCTTAGCAGATCTGTTTACCCTATGGGGCCTCTTTCTGAAATCCCCTAACCCCTATAGATAATGGTTCCTCAAAGTTGGTTCTTTGAGATTTGTTCCTTGTGATCCAAATAGAAAATAAAATATATTCCCACTGCTTCCTGGCCATTTGACCACATATGTCTACCAGCCTGCTGGAAGGGGGAGGGGGTAGTCTTACAGGAGAGAACAGTAATGCATACTGTCAGCATTGCTGTCTTCAAATCATTGGGAGTCCTTTTGGTTTCTGGAATGTAAGTTTACAGAATGTGACAGACAGGGCCTAGGTTCTCTGAATGGGCATGGTGTGGGTACATGGGCTGCTGAATCAGGTCTGCAGGTGAGAAGCCAGGATGCCAGGACAGAGGGGCCCACACCCTACACAAGTGTACACAGAACAGGAGGCTGCCAAAATAGGCAGACAGACATGAGCAAAGACATCTGCAAATTAACAAATCCCAGCCTCTGGGGCCGTGTCATGCATTCGTCTTGCTGAATAAGGTAGAACCAGAAAGTAATTTTGATTAGTGTTCGTCCAAACTATTTATCATAGGAAATTACACAACTGCATTTGAGGCTGGAATTTTTTACCCAGCTATTCCTAGTCGCATTGTTATGATTTCACAGAAGGAGGCAGACAAGCCAGGCAGCAAAGTCCTCTGTACTCAACTTCCATGTTGTGGTAGTCAATATAGACCAAAAAAAAACAAAAAAACAAAAAAACTCACTGCCATCAGTCAGATCCAACTCAGAGCAACCCCTCCTTGGGTTTCCAAGGCGGTATCACTACAGAAGTAGGTTGCCCAATCTTCCTTCTGAGGAGTGGCTGGTGAGTTTGAACCACCAGCCTTCTGGTTAGCAGTCAAATGCCTTAGGCACTGTGCTACCAGAGCTCCTTATATAGAAGAGGTAATAAAATAAAATATGTTAAAGTTACAAGGTCAAGAAAATGAACGAGAGGGAAGGGAGTTCCTCTTACATTTGCTCCTCATAGCAAAGAAGTGCAGCAAATTTTCCACTATAGCAGGGAAACCAATACACCAAGTACCAACTGAGAAAGAAATTTCCTCTCATGAAAGCTATGGAGGGAATATTTGAATCAAAAGGTTTTCTAAGAGTGATAGTATCTTTATTAAATATCAGTTTCCATAAAATGAAATGGCTCTGGATTAAGACAAATCATCTAAATATGATACTTTTAAGAATTTATAAATCTGTGTGTAAATATCTTCATACATGTCCATGCATTTTTTCCAAACTCCATTCTCTTTCTCTGTCTGTGCTGCCACCAATACATCACCTCTCCAGTGCCTGAAGCAATAATATTTGCAGCTTTGTGAATTTTCTGGGATCTGTAAAGCGGGTAAGGAAATGCTTAATAGTGTAGTTTGAGGCATAGAATGCATTTTTCAAATAGGTGTTTGAAGCCAACCACACACCACTGCCAGCTTCACCTTTCTTATCTGCCCACCTTTGTTAGAAAAGGAGTGCTCAAATTTTCCAGCACTTTTCCTTGAAATCCTCAGTAATCATTTTCCTTCTTCCGAATCTTCTCTTCACTTCCTTCAGTGGGCCCCATGGGTGTGTCTGAAGCACGATAGGAGGTCATCAGGACAGGGCTACAACCAGAAGTGTCAGTACTGATTGGTTCCCTCATTTCCCAGGGAACCAGGCTCCCTGGACACAGCACAGCCAGAGAACTGAAGCAGCTACTATAGATCCAAATGCCTGTAGTTAAGCAAGTTTATCATTTCAGCAATCTCAACTGGCTGCCTAAATAGAAGCTGTTATTTCAGGTTTCTAGAAAGTCTGTGCAGACAAGGGCTAAATCTAAGTTCTCTAAACCTCAGCTATCTGAGTGAAACCTGAAAAATTCAGTACACAAGCTGCAAGGTTTCTCAATATTTCCAACAGTTCTTCTCTTTGAAAATATCTGAATTTCTCACCATTTGCATACATATGTTTTGCTATCAGCGAAAGTCTGGTTTTGTTCCACATTGATCTTGATTTGAAATGCTAAAAACAAACTTCTGAAGGACAAAGGAGTCCCCTTGATCCATAGGAATCTCGAACATTTTTATGGTCACAGCAACCTGTGGGTCTTTGGAAACATCTGGAAGCACACTCAGAGAAGCATAGTTGGTGCTCTACTTGAAGTATCCAGCAACTCGTGCAGAAAGAAGCACTTAGAACTCATCCCAACCCTCTGTCAGTGTGAGAAAAACAGAACCTTTGGTTAGCCTAGCCTGGAGCTTGGCCACCAAGGGCCTCCATAAATCCCTAGCATTGGAGGGTTTGTGGAAAATCGGTGTGTACACACAGCATGGCTTCCCAAGGACATGCTTGGGACTTGATGTGCCTTATTTGGTGAGAGCTGAGCAGCTGCCTCTCTGAGCCTGGAGATTTCTCACTCACTAGAGAAAATTCCTCCAAGTATTTACAACTACTTAACAACTGCTCAGATCCTGACAATTTCACATCCCAAATTTCTCTCCAAGCTTACCTCTCAGCCTCTAAGCCACCAGCACCTCTGACATCTGCTCTGCTCTGCCCTGCCCTTCCTTGTCTCA
Organism: Orycteropus afer afer; assembly: GCF_000298275.1. Lineage (NCBI taxonomy): Eukaryota > Metazoa > Chordata > Mammalia > Tubulidentata > Orycteropodidae > Orycteropus > Orycteropus afer. Next base: position 14,192,132 of record NW_006921591.1, read on the forward strand.
CCCTTGCCCCTCGGTGTCCCTTTTCCCTCCAGAAGCCATAGCAATCTTTTTACAATGCAGATCTGCTTCAAAAGCTGCTGTGGCTTCCCACTGCACCTAGGACCTATGGTCTAAATCCTTACCCACACCTTTCAAACTGTGCAGAGAGGCTTTGGCCTTATTCCAACCTTCCTGGCATTCCTTCATTTCCTCAGTACCTTTGCATAACCTGTTCCCTCTTCATGGAACATGCCCCCTCCTCCTCACCCCACCCTTGACCTTCACCTGGTAAGCTCCTGCATGTCCTCAGGGAAACCTTCCTAGAAAGTCCCTCACCATATCAGAACCCTTCTCCACACACATACACACAAACACACACACACACACACACATCCCACAGCAGTTTCTACAGAGCCCTCAAGGAGGCCCTGAGTTGCACAGACAGTTAAGCACTTGACTACTAGTCAAAAGGTTGATGGTATGAACTGACCAAAAGGAGCCTTGGAAGACAAGCCTGATGATCTGTTTCTAAGCAGCCTTAAAAATTCCATGGAGCACCACTACTTTACACATGTTGGGTATCCATGAGTCAGAATCAACTCAATGGCAACTAGCAATAAAAATGGTGGCCTCAAAGCCTTATCCCCATTGATGAGATCATTTGTTTATTAGTGATTCCCTTGCTTAACTATAAGTTCTATGAAATAATTTTTTTTTTCAGCTCATTCTTTTATTCAATGTCTACCACTGTGCTTGAACTGCCTGGCACATTTTAGATGTTCAGTAAAAATGTGTTAAATGAAGTATGGTTAGCAGACTGACAAAAGTAAAGAGGGAAGGAGGGAAGGAAGAAGAGGGGAGGCAGACTAGGTGGAAAGACAATGGCAATCATCTCCAACATTATGAGGATGTGTCACCATTTCTAAATTCAAAATCCGTGGATCCCATCTATATTATTTCCCTTGTCTCCATGTGTTTTTAAGTGAATCAATGGTACAATGTTATAGAAATTAAACAGGTGGTTCTTCCATTCATTTCTTCCACAAACATACTTTGTGCCAGGACCTGAGCTCACTGTTGGGGGAGATGGGTGGAGAGGCCCTGTGGGACCACAGATGGGAGTTGGTGGATGCCAACTAATTCTGCCTCAGCTTGAGAACTTGAGTAAGTTACTCACCCTCTCTGAGCCTCATTTTCCTCATCATTGAATGATTTCTAATCTAATGATCCTTAATGACCCTTCCACAGATAATATTCTATAGCCAGAAATTGAATGATAATAATAGTAATGAGCAGAAGGGAGAGTCACAGCTGAAGAAGAAGAGAAATAAGGAGAAGAAATATAAATGAGCATTTGATCTATGCAAGGCATTGCGATGTTTCCCTGTACTATCTCAGTTGATTTTCAACTATCCTGTGTGATAGTGTGGGCCAGTGAACTACTTGGTATGGCTCGTCTTGCCATGGTGTTTGTGATTTCTACCAAATGACTAGGTGAAATTATGTAAATATGAGGTGTTTGTGGCCCAGCAAAGGGATTGGATAGCTTGCTAATAATATAAATAAGGTATGTGGCACACTTGTGGGGGTGGGACCATGTAAATAAGGTGTATTGATCCCTAATGTAGAAATTGGTCAGTTTTGCCATCTTGCTACACTTAAAATGAGCCACCCCAGAGGCAGAAAAAGGAGATCCCACCTCCATCAAGACTAAAGAAGAAACAGAAAGGGAGCATGTTCTTGGACTTGAGATGCCTGTACTAAGAAGACAGCAGAAAGATGGCAGAGAGAGGACAGAGAGACAGCAGCAACAGAAGCAGCAGAACGAAGAAACCAGCATAAAACAGAGAGTGGCTTTAAAGGGAGGCTTGCTGGCAGAGTAAGATGTGACTATCAGCAGATCTAAAAGAGCTTTGTAATACTTGTCCAAGAAGGGCAGGGTTCAGGCTGAGAAGCCAAAAGCCAAAGAGATGTGCCTACTGGCATGGCCAAGGGAGGGTGGGGGTCTGTTCTGATTGAAGAATAGTATCCTGAGCCTTCTTGAACCTGAATTGCAACCTCTACTTCCCTAACAAACCCCATGGTCATAAGTATTGTCTGTGAATTCTGTGGTCATAAGCATTGTCTGTGACCATTGCAACGAATTACCAAACCCAGTAGAGAAGTAGAGAATGCCATGGGAGAGACGATTGGTGTCAGAATTGGTAAAAAGGATGGAGGGGGGCGGCCTGTCTGACCTCTGCCTCACAGGAATTAACCTTGAGCTGTAGATGCTGATCTTGATTCTCTGTACCCCTTGATTTAAGAGAAGGTTAGAAAATGCCACCTCCACCCCCTTTTTGGAGATAGGTACAGTTACCTATCACTATTTTATAAATAAAAGGAGCGCTGGTGGTGCAACAATGAAGAGTTTGGCTTCTAACCAAAAGGTTGGTGGTTCAAACCTACCCAGTGGTTGTGCAGGAGAAAGACCTAGCATCCTGCTCCCATAACGATTACAGCCTAGGGAACCTTATAGGGCTACTACGTCACATGGGGTTGCTATGAGTTGGACTTAACTGCAGCCAGCAACAACATTTTATAAATAAGGAAAACTGAGGCAAAAGATATTAATTTACTTCCAACAGTCAACAAGCCAAGAAATGGCATGGCTGAGATTTCAATAAACATCTTCTTGATCTCACTTTGCTACATGACCTCGAATATCATGATGCTGTCCAACAATGACAGAGGTGGGCAGGAACTTGGATTCCAAGTTTCTGGGGCATGATGAAAGAGATAGAGGCCCACTTAGTTTTGTTGTTGTTGTTGTTGTTTAAAGCAGGTGATTATCTCCAATATTCCTCTGTACCCAGGATATATATTTGGTCCCTGAGAGATCTTTTCTCCAGATGTCTGACTGCTTTGTAGGACTTCTAGATCACAGTGAAAAAGAGGGTCATTGAGCAGTGTACCTTCTCCTGACCAAGGTTCTTGGCAGCAGTGAACAGTGTCCAGGGGCTACTTTCCTCCAGGAGGCAACTTCCTGTCCCTAGCTTTCACTGGTTTCCCTTCTGCCTTAATTCAAGTTCATGAATTGGGTGTTCTCAGGCCAAATATGACCTACAAATAAGCTTTGCTTTGAATGATGACTTCTAAAAATTGTAAAATTTTACATAAAATTCCAGATATGCAACTTTGCTTGAAAAAATCAGGAAATCTGGCCACAATAGGCCTACAAATCCCACATGGCAACTATGTGATGGAAATGAGTAATAGCAGCCCATTTAGATGGACTTGTTTTCTCTGGTGGGCCACAGATCCCATTGTTGCTTATTTTCTCACATTGACACTTGTAGGTATTTGAGTTTGGCACCACCGGACTACAAAACCAAATCCAAAGTTTTTAGCCTGGAATTCAAGGGCCTTCACTGTCAGGCTCCCAACTTTCCTTTCCAGCTAACCTACAGCCCCTGCTCTCCATTCTTCTAGATTCATTTGGATTCATACCTCACCCAAGTAGTCTTTCTTCTTCTCCCATCTCCACTTCTCCACAGTTACTTTTATCAGATCCTGTATCATTAGTTTTCTTTTCATTTGCATGTGGCTTAACTATTCAGCTGGAGTCTGTGCAAAAGGGAGTGTGAACCCCGCTTTTCCAGTTCTATGCATTGAAAAAAGGTACTAAAGAAATTCCAGAAACCTGATTCTTTGCTACTCAATGTGTGGTCCAACATCAGCCATGTTGGGATTGCCTAGGAGCTTATTAGAAAAGGACAATTTCAAATCCTACCCTAGACCTACTGAATTCTTCAGATGAACTATATCACATTAGTTGAAGAATTGCAAGCATAAGCCAGGTTCAGCTGTAGGATCTGGTCCTTACCCTGTCTCTTCTCCAGGCCACTCAGCTTCTCCATGGTACTACAATATATTGGAATGCTGAACAACAAATCAGCAAGCCACTGTCTGATGTCATCAGAATTAAGGGGCTCAGGGTCACAGGAGTAAAGCACAACTGCCTTTGCCACATCAGATCAGCCTTCTATCCAAGAATTCCAAACATTCCTGCCCCCACTGAAATGGAGGGAGTTAAGTTAGATGTGGTGGAGAACAATCTGACATGGGACCCTAACTTTCCTATGATTTAACTGTGTGCTGAGCAGAAGGTCAAAGATGTGCTCCAGAGCTCTGGAAAAAACCTCAAGACACTTGGGGGTGCTAGAGATGGTCTAATACAAAGAATAGCTTGTGCTATATAGAAGATGTAGAAACATAAATGGGCATATGGGACAATCGTTGCAATAGTAGGATAATATAATTGCAAGACTGCAATAATATTCATTCAAGTAGTTTAATCCATTTATCCAATTCAGTAACTATTTATAAGAGGAATTATTATGTGCCAAGCATTCTTTCTAGATGTAAGACAGCAGACAAAAACCCATGCTGCCATGGAGCTAATAACTAATGTAGGAAGACAGAAAAACCAGGAATAATGGTTAAAAGGATAGTAAATATTGGTATGTGCACATGCACATGTGTGTTTTGAGGCAGAGGAACATTCTGAGCAGCTCCTTGTGGCAGAAAGAACCATAAAGTGAGAGTGAGGAGGCCTCTGTTCTGTTCTAAGTTTTTGTTGTTGTTCTAAGCATTTTGCACCTTATCCATTTATCTAATCCTCACAAAAGTCCTAAGAGGTAGGGAATAAGCAGCCTGTAAAATATACCCTGGGAGCTCTGGTGGCGTAGTGCCTAAGGCATTTGACTGCTAACCAGAAGGCTGGCAGTTCAAACCCCCCAGCCACTCCTCGGAAGGAAGATTGGGCGATCTACTTCCATAGTGATACCGCCTTAGAAACGCAAGGAGGGGTCGCCATGAGTCGGATCTGACTTGACAGCAGTGAGTTTAAAATATCCCCCAATGATCCATTCCTGCTAGTAGTAATGCCCCTGTGAAATTCCCTCCTTTGAGTGTGGGCTGGACCTAGTGACTCCCTTCTAACAAATACCACTGGCAGTTAAGTCAGCTCCTCATGGTGACTTCATGTGTGTCAGAGTAGAAATGTGTGCCATGTGGTTTTCAGTGGCAGATTTTTTGGGAATTAGATTGCCAAGCCTTTCTTCCAAGATGCCTCTGAGTAGATTCAAACTTCTGATCTTTAGGTTAGCAGTCATGTGCACTGACTGTTTAGAATATGGCAAAAGGGATGGAATAGCACTTCTGATGATGGGTAACAAAAAGACTATGACTTCTGCCTCTCTCTTGATCACGTTCTCTCTCCGATGCCTACTGTGAAGTAAATAAGCTGCTAGCTGAGAGTAGACCTGTGGACAGGCCCATTTGGCAAAGAACTGATGTCTCCAACCAACAGACAATGAGAACCTAATCCTATCAACAGTTTGTGAGTGAACTTGGAAGCGAAACCTCTGTCCATTAAGCCCTGAAATGTTTGAAGACCCAGTTGATATTTTGACTGCACCCTCCTGAGAGACTCCAAGTCAGAGGTCCCCATGTAAGCCATAGAAATGGATCCCCAGAAACTGTGAGATAATAAATGTTTGTTGTTTCAAGCTGTTAAGTTTTGAGATAAAATTTTACATAAAAATCAATAACTAAACAGAAAGATAACTCAATTTTTAAAATGCGTAAAAGACTTGAATAGACATTTCTCCAAAGAAAATATACAAAATACCCAATAAGCATAGGAAAAGATGCTTGATGTCATTAGTTATTAGGGAATTGCAAATCCAAATCACAATGACATGCTACTTCACACCCACTAGGATGGCTATTATATATTTAAAAATGAAAATAGCAAGTATTAGTGGGGATGTGAATACTTGTGCTTTGCTGGTGGGTATGTAAAATGGTATAGCCACTTGGAAAACAGTTTGAAGTTCCTCAAAAAGTTAAGCATAAAATTACTGTATGACCCCACAATACCACTCCTAAGTATTAGTCAAAAGATGTGAAAGCAAGAACTCAAGCACATATTTGTACAACCATATCCATAGCAGCATTATTCATAATAACCAAAAGGGTGAAGCCAACCCAAATGTCCATCAATAGAAGAATGGATAAAAAAACTATGGTATATCCATACAGTGGAATATTACTCAGCCCTAAGGAGAAGTGTAGTTCTGACACATATAAAATGGGTGAACCTTGAAAACATTGTACTGAGTGAAATAAGGCAGACATGGAAGAACAAACATTTTATAATCTCACTTATATGAAATATATAGAATTAGTAAATGCATAGAGATAGAAAGTAGATTAGTGGTTACCAGGTGCAGTTGGGAGGTGGAGTGGGAAGTTCCTCAAAAAAAAAAAAAAAACTGATATATATAGGTAGTACTATTATCTCCATTGTATAGATGATTAAAGTGAGGTACAGATAAGTTTACTTGCCCCAGGACATAAAGCAAGTAAGTGCCAGAGCTGGTATTTGAACTCTGGCAGTCTGGCTTCCAGAGCCAATATGATTACCCACTGCATAATGATCACATAAATGATTGCATTTTATTCAGCAATCTGTTTGTGCATCTGTTTCTTCCATCCAACAGTGCTCTCCTTTTCAGGTTTGTGTGCCTGGTACTTGGTCTGCACTCAGCACATTGTAAGAGCTCAATGTTAGCTGAGTGAATCAGCAAGGGCAGAAGTGACCAGAGCAGGCCGTCCCAGTGACTACAACTTTGCACCACAGTTTCAATGGTTCCTCACCAAGAAGGGGAAACTGAAACAGGTGGGAAGAAATGTCCCTCAGGTCTCTGTAAGCCCAAAACTCTCCTGTGTGGAGATGGAACCCGTTGTTTTTTTTTTTGTTTTGTTTTTTGTTTTTTGTTTTTTTTTTTTGCTGAGACAGATATAACTCCAAGAAAAGCATGTCAGATTTGGCCTAAAGTTTAATATCCTTGATATGATCTCCTAATCTTTTTCAGGTGCATCTCACATTCGGGAATTTATTTGGCATCCAAACAGCAAGTTGTCTCTTGTACTAAAAAATATGTGACTTGTATCTGTTTATCTTAAGTAACCACTGAAAGATATGTTTATAACTTTATGGGAATGTCCTACAAGCCTGTTAAACAACATCTGTTATTGTTGTGTGTACACTTTTGAAGATGGGTCTTTTTGGATCATATTTTTTTTACACAAACATCTCAGGAGATTTATTTTTTTTCTGATGCTAAGTCAATGTGAAATCACACCTCCAAACCATACAGCTTTGCTAAGGAGGGAAGGAAACTCTGGGGACTAAACACAGGGCAGGGGTGGGACCAGATGAAAGTGGGGCTGACAGCCATCTGCAAGGCAGGGTTTCTAGGGCAAGGAGGCAGGAGATGTGCAGAGGTGGGAAGGGGCATCCTCTCCACCCAGCAAAGGAGATCACTGTGATGATTACAAACACTTTCACACCAAACTGAATCCTCACTCTTACATAGAAAGCTGAGGGACTTATTCTCTGTGCCTCAGTTTACTGATCTGCAAAATGGAAATAATAATAAACACCTAGACAGCACAAGAGTTGTTGGGTGGCACAAACACTTCAGTGTTGGCTACTAGCTGAAAGATTAGCAGTTTGAACCCACCCAGAGGACCCTGAAAGAAAGGCCTGGTATTTGGCTTCCAAAAGGTCACAACCTTGAAAATCCTACGGAGCAATTCAACTCTGCACACATGGGATAGCCACGAACCAGAATCAACCGGATGGCAACTAACAATAACAGACAACACAAGAAACGGTTATTTCCTTGAATACATTCTCTATAATGATATCTTGTCAATGCTTTTTAGGTAACATGTTGACCTGATAGTGACTAAGTGAGATGAAAACTGTTGGAGAAACAGCCTGCAGCACAGAAAGGAGTCAAAGGGAGAACGTTTTCTTCTGTGGTAGTTTCCTTTACTCCCCAACCATAGGCTCATCCTCCTTAGATGAAACCTGGTTCCTCCACTGGAGCTAAGTGAGGAAGCCTTTGCTGGACACTTGTAGTATCCTTGGCTCTATGTAATGGGTGCAAGAAAGGGAAGATTCAGGCCTTACTATTGTAAGTGCTAAGTACATTCCCTAATATCCTGCAATTCAAGAAGTATCTTCATGTACATCATTTTAAGTAGTTAAATTAAAGAAATAAGTAAAATGGGATTTTCTTACCCTAAAAGTTATGCTAGGCAATCATTGCTATATTTAATGCACAAGTCCCATTGAGGACCATAGTAGACATAAGATCTAAGCCTCCTTGCCAGGAATGATGGGTTTCTCTAAGAAAAAAAACTTGCTCATTTTTATAATTATCCATTTCCTTTGGTTACTTTTTGCTTTGGATACCAGGAAGCTCAAGATGATTTTTAAAAATTACACAGGATTTATGGTAAGTATTTCTGCACACCAAATTTACTCCCTAATATATCTTACAATTCTACCCCTATTTTCTCTTCACTCTAATTTCCTTTATGTGGGAAATAAATATGTACATACTAGCTACTATTGTGTTAGAACTATTATTTTCAACTGGCTTGAACTGTAGTCTTCCTCCCTAAACCTAACCTAGAAGAGAGAAAGAGCCTGGTCGATTCCATATTTCATCACAGAAACTGTGAGGATCCCATCAGCAGACAAAAGTAATATAATACCAGTCAGTACCAAATAAGAAAGATTGCCACAAGTGAAAGATGTTTTTGGGGTAATTGATGGGTGTTATTCAGTGTGTCCCTCAAAAAGTTGTTGAAGTCCTAACCTCTATACCTGTGACTGTACCTTTATTCAGAATTAGGGACTTTTAAAATGTTATCACTTAAGTTAGCATGAGGTCATACCAGAGAATGGTATGTCCTAATCCTAATGAGTGTTGTCATATAAAAGAGGCCCAGAGAGATGGAAGGCAGACAGCCATGTAATGACAGAGTTATGATGCAGCTGCAAGTCAAGAAATGCCTTGGGCTACCAGAAACCAAAAGAGGTAAGAATGGGTCTGCCCCTAGAGCTCTCAGAAAGAACATGGCCCTGAATTTGAACTACTAGCCTCTAGAACTGTGATACAATAAACCTCTGTTGTTAAAAACCCATCCACTTTGAGGTACTTGTTATGGCAGCCCTAGAGAAACTACTAGGCTGGCAGTTCAAACCCACCAGCCACTCCTCAGAAGGAAGATTGGGCAATCTACTCCCACAGAGATATCACCTCAGAAACCCAAGGAGGGGTCGCTATGAGTCAAATCAACTCAATGACAGTGAGTGAGGAAACTACTACAGATTTTCCTACTGGAAAGTGGAGTACTACTGTAACAATATCCAAAAAGTGTAGAAGTGGCTTTAGAAATGAGTAATGGATAGAAGCTGGGAGAATTTTGAGGCACTTGATAGTAAAAGTTTAGATTATCTTGAAGAGACTGCTCATAGAATTATGAACATTAAAAGGCGATTCTGGTAAGGGCTCAGAAAAAAGTGAGGTGAGTTTTAAAGAAAGTTTCTACTGTCATGAATAGAATGTTGCCAGAAATGTGGACAGTAAAAGTGCTTCTGGTGAAGAGGACTTAAAGTGAAATGATAAATATTTTATTGGGCACTGGAGGAAAATAATTCTTTGTTGTAAAATGGCAAAGAAATTGGCTGAATTGTGTTTGAACATTCTATGGAAAGCAGAACTTGTAACTTGAACTTGGATATTTAGCTGACACAATTTCTAAGCAAAATGTGAAAAGTTCAGCTTGGTATTTCCTTGCTGTTTGTAGTAAACCATGAAAGGAAAGAGATAAATTGAGGAGTGAACTGTGCAAAAAAGAACCGGAACTTATATAGTAGAGCTGACAAGGAACAAGGTTGTAGTCACTTCTTGGCTACAGCCAGCTACCCAGAGGGAGCGAGTAGTTGGACATATGGGCTCATGACCATGGTCACAGGGGACATCAAGCTCAATTGGCATAATATACTACACAAAAACTGTTCTACATCCTACTTTGGAGAGTGGTGACTGGAATCTTAAAAGCTTGCAAGCAGCCATCTAGATGCAACGATGGGTCTCTCCTCATCCAGAGCAAAGAATAATGAAGAAAACCAAAGATGTATGAAAACAATGAGTACAAGGGACTGGTTGTACACCATGTGATCCTCAGCCTATATGACTATGAGACCAGAACTAGATGATGCCCGGCTACTACTGTCAACCACTCGGAGGGGTATCAGTGTAGGAGATCCTGGATAGAGTGGGAGACCAATGTGGAAAAAAAAACTCAAAATCATAAAAAAGGAAAAAAAAGGACCAGGTTCGATAGAGCCATCTGATAGAGCCAGATGGAACCCCTGCAACTATAGCCCCTAGCTGCCTTTCAGGTCTAGAATTGAACCCACTCCTGTGGCTTCCACCCAAACAAAAGACAGGCATGTGAGCTGGACATTTACATTAGGTAGATACACTCCTTGGAGAGATCAATCATAGGAGAATAGAAGGGCTGTGTATGCACAGGGAGACATCTCAGGGGGCAGGAGTGCATGGGAGGGAAGGACACAGGGAAGAGGTAACTATAGGGAGGAGTTGTTGCATTATGGGAAATTTTAGTCAAGGTTATGAGACAAAGTGTATGTGAACTGCTGTATGGAAAATGAATTTGCTCTGTAAACTTTCACCCAAATCACAATAAAAAATAAAATAAGAAATAACCAGAACTTGAAAATTCCCAGTTTATCCATATTATAAAAACTGAGAAAGTATGATATGGATTGAACACCAAGGGTGTGGCTAGATGACAATTTGCTAAAGAGATGAGGCATATAACATATGGATCCAATCAATCACTTCAGTAGAAATGCTGCCAGCTTAGACTGAAGATGACAGAGATGGGACAAAATGAAGTAAGGCTGTTGGACTAGTTAAATTCTACAGGCTGGAATAGATCAATGAAATAAGCTGCAAATATAAGATTTCCTTCAAGAAAAGGAAGAAGTGGCCTGTGCAGCAGCATTGACTCCTCAGCTTCAGGTCCACCTCTTCAGTTCCTGAACAGTACTGCCACTCAGGTGTGGCCAGTGGGTAGGACCACCACCCCAATGAGCACAGAAGACAGAGCATCCAACCAAAGAGGATTATTCTGTAGCCTTGAAATCTAATAGAATTTGCCCTGCTTCATTTCAATGCTTGTGATCCATTACCCTTTTTTTCCATCCAATTTTTCTCTTCTAGAGTGGGAATATCTACCTGATCCCTGTCCTATCTTTGTATTTTGGAAGTAGATAATTTATATTCTAGGTTCCCCAGGTCCATGGATGGTGAAGAATTTTACCCAATACTAGACCATGTCCAGAGTCTGATTTAGAAGATGAGATTGGACTTAGAGTGAATACTGAAATGAATTAAACCTTTTGGGATATTAGAGTGGAGTTAATGCATTTTGCATTAGAACATGAATTTGGAAGGACATGAATTGGAGGGGAGAAGGCAAACTGTTATTGGTTAAATTATGTCCCCAAAAATATTTATGTTGAAGTCCTAGCCTCTGGCACTTGTTAACATGAACTTGATTGGGAATAAGGTCTTTGAAGATGTCATCAGTTAAGAAAACATGAAGTAATACCAAAGAAGAGGTGTCAAATACAATCTGACCGGTATCCTATAAAAAAGAAGAGAGACAGAGGGAAGACAGCTATGTGATGATGGACTTATGTTGAAGCTGCAAGCTAAGGAACATTTGGGGCCTCCAGAAAGAAGAGAGACAAGAAAGGATCTTCCCTTGGAGCCTTTGGAGAAAACATGACCCTGCCAACACCCTGGTGGTGCAGTGGTTAAAGCATTCAGTTGCTAAGCAAAAGGTCAGCAGTTCAACCCTATCAGTTGCTCCATGGGAAAAAGATGTGTCAGTCTAATTTCATAAAGATTTATAGCCTTAGAAACTCTCTAGGGCACTTCTACTCTGTCCCATAGGGTCAATAAATGACAGTGGTCTGCTTTTTGTTTGTTTGTTTTTGCTTCAGAACTATGAGACAATAAATTTCTATAATTTAAAGCCCACTCTGTACTTTGTTACAGAAGTCCTAGGAAACTAATGCAATGTATTGTACTAATGCAATGTATATTAACAGGAAATAACAATGAAATCAAATAAACTAATGTTAGAGGAATTGTGCATGGAAAAATGACATTTGCCATGAGTTACCATCAATCACTCAACCCAATTCTGTGCAACTGAGAGCCAAATAGAAAGAAAATTACAAATTTATTTTTAAAAATGCAATTGTGCTAAAATATAAAGCACTTTATGAGCATCGGTGGTTATTGTGTATTTACTTTTATTTGATCCTTACTTAAAGTCTTGAAGGGTAAGCAGAACATGTATCATTATTCCCATTTTACTGATAAGAAAATTGAGATCTAGTACATTGTAATTGAAGATGCCATTTAAATCTACCTGAGGATTCAGGCTCAGCCTACCCCAAAGACTGAATAGACCTGTTTCCCAGGAAAGAACAAGAGGGGATCTTCTGAGTATTCAGAAAAGGGAGTCAGCCCCTAAACATCAAGTGTCCCATGCTAGTGACATGACTTTGGGAGCTTGTCTGCAATTTTTATGTTTAAATTTGTTGGGGTAGGATAAACAGCTGGAACAAAAAAAACCAAGATAATTCAAGCAACACAAAATTTATGTCTCATGTAATGGTGTAGGTCTAGGTTTCATACTGGGCAGCTCTACTGCATATAGTTATTCAGTGATCCAAGCTAACAGAGGTTTTCCCAAATTTGACAAGTGGTTTCCAAGGCTGCCCTAGTCCTTAGCATTCAGCTTACAGGGAAAGAAAAAGAACATGAGCATTTGATGGCTCAGGTGGAAATGGCAATATAGCTTCTGCTCACATTTCACCAGGGAGAGTTCAGTCACATGGCTCTATCCAAAATAATGGGAGAATAAGAGATGCAGTGCTGCTGAAGTACAGCTAGCAATTACTCCAGACTGATTAAAGCTCTTACTTGAAAAACAAGCTGTATGCTTATTTTCAAAAATCAGGAGGCAAAAATCAGGAGGGCAGGGAAATGGTGCCAATCTTGAAGGTGATAAAATTCAAGAAATAGATCAGATGGTGGCTCCTGGAAAGAGAATAGGAAACCCAAACAGATCAAAAGTCGTAGGAAGATGGAAAGGATCCTCTAGGGTTTAGCCATTAGGAAACCTATGGTAATGCCTCAATATTTCATTCAAACATTTTCAGGAAACTTATACCCAACTATTCCCCACTGTCCCCTTGACTTTGCTGTGGCTAATTACACTTTGCTGTTTCTCCTAACTACACTCCAAAAAAATAAAAAACTCACTGCCATTGAGTCGATTGTGACTCATAGCGACCCTTCCATGAGTTTCTGAGGCGGTATCTGTACGGAAGTAGATTGCTCAACCTTCCTTCTGGGGAGTGGCTAGTGGGTTTGAACCCCCAGCCTCTGGTTAGTAGTCAAATGCCTTGGGCACTACACCACCAGAGTTCCCTCTCCTGACTATACTCTCCTATTTTACTTCCCCTAAATCCATCTTCAGGTAAGACCCTCAGGTTGGCCTGGAAGAATTCCTGTGCTAGTTGGGGAAGTTACTGCCACTAGCTACCACTCCAAGGTATGGGCCCTGAGTGGGATCATTCTGCTTCCAGCCATAGGCCTCTGTCACAGAAAACTTGAAAGAGTAAAATCAGTGTAGCATATCCCAAATTGAAATGTTGGAAAAACCCTGCATAAAGTAGACATCATAGCCCAAGAGGTTCATTAGAGAAGAATTAGTTTGTTAGTTGACTAGGTGATGCAAAAGATTAAACACTCAGCTACTAACTGAAAGACTGGCAACCCTAATCCACCCAGAGGCTCCTTAAGAAAGAAAGAAAGAAAAAAGAGCCCTAATGATCTGCTTCTGAACGATTCTAGCCACTGAAAACCCTATGGGACACAATTCTACTCTGATACACATGGGGTTGCCATGAGTTAAAAATGACTCCACAGCAACTGTTCTGGTTTGGGTTTTGATCCTTTGACTTGCTTGCTTGTTTCCTTAAATCTTTGATATCTAGGTGAAAGTGTCAAAAGCACAGGTTTGAGAGTCAGATACTGTTCACTTCAAATACTCCTGTGCCATAGTTTATGAGCAAGTTTCCTCCTCTTCAAAACAGAGGTGACAATACTCACTTTACAGGGCCACAGTGTAGATTAAATGAAACAATATTTATTAATCACCTGGTCTGAACTCCGCAGTGAGTTGTTTGCTTTGATCTGAACTATGGCATGTATTAGGTGATCACTAAATGTTTGTTATCTTCTTTTTTTCTACCTTCCCCTCAATTTGGGGTAAGTGGAAAAGGTTTTCCTAATGCCTCGTTATGGGGAAAAGACACCAGAATCTGCTATGAGATTGCTTCTGATACCTCATTTCACACCTTCATGTGACATAAATGTACAAAGTTTACTTCAGGCCTTTGCCCATACCCTGCACCTGGAATGGACTCCCCACTTTTTTCTGCACACCAAAATTCCTTCTATTCACCAAGGCCAAGTTCACAGCCAACTGTCCCATGAATCCTGCTCAGATCTTCAAGTAGAGTTCAAGCTTCCCAATCTGAATGAAAGCTACCTAAGGACAGTGTCTTGGTCTAATTTGTTCACTACTATATCCCCAACACTTGGGAAAGTATAGCAGGTGCTCAATTAATTTCTGTTAAGTCAATTGATTAATTGACTAAATTTTTCCCTCTCTGACACCTACAATCCTTCTCTGACTACTATCATTCATTCATTTTCATATCCCTTCAACAGTTATGGTGTGTCTATTGTGCAAGGCAATGTGGGTAATACTAAAATGGCTATGGAGACAAACTTGTCCTCTAGGAGCTTACCAAAGAGAGGATATCAGACACTTACTATAAATAATAATAATAATGCTAGGTTGAAGTCATAAATTGCCAGGAGTTATTCAGAGGAAGGAGCTCTTATGGCATAATGTGTAATGTTGACTGCTAACCAGGAGGCTGGTGGTTCAAACCCACCAGCTACTCCTTGGAAGGAAGATTGGGCAATCTACTTCCATAGAGATACTGCCTCAGAAACCCAAGGAGGGGCCGCTATGAGTCAGAAACAACTCAACAGCAGTGATTTTGGCATTATTATTATTATTCAGAGGAGAGAAAAGTTGCCTTTGGTTGGGGGATGTGGTGGAGAGAATATTCTCAGAAATGGAGCCTCGAGTTAGCATCTACTGCCCATACATCTTGTTACATATTTTTATGCCCGACTCCCTCACTGGAGGCAGAATCCCCTCTTCTCTGTGTCTGTGCTCCTCACAGTCCTCACTGTACTCACTTCCTGTGCCTAGAACAGAAGCATGACCTGAGTATATGATATTTCAGAATGAGCTTATTGCTTGGGAGCAATTGCTCTGGGAGAGTCTGAGTTGCACGCGGAAATGTGTCTGAATGTCTCTGTCTCTCTCCTTTAGAAGGAGAGTCAGTTGGGGAATGTTGCCAACTCAACACAGGTCCTCATTTTCCCATTGAGTTAGTTTGACGGGTTTTGCTCCAATTGTGCTCCCAGAGCCAGAGGCTGATTCTGGAGGCCTGACATTTGATTCCTTCAAGTATCATTTTCTAATTTGCAATAAAAATATAGATACTCTAACGCTGCACTTGTCTGGGAGTACATATGTGGGTGTGTATGTACCAGGTATGTGGAGTCTTGAAAGAAAAGACATTTATCCACAACCATTTGCCTGTAACTTTCTTGTCAGTGGCAAATCATTCTGCAAAATCTGGCCCACATCCTTGTTAAACCACCCCTTGTCCAATATTGATCCGTGCTAATGGTCTCTAATGAAGACAGAAGTCATCTGTTAAATAGCATACCATTATGGTAAGAATAAGACTTCTCAACCTAAGAATGTCTATCAGTTTTCTTGTTTCTAAAAATGTGAGCCTTCAAAGACCCAGCAAGCCCTGCATTTAGAAAAAGCAATGGACTAGGAACCAGAAAATTCAGGCCAGGTCTGAGCACAACTCAAGAACTATCTCTTCCAAAGCACTGTTCTGCATTCTCTATCCCCCACCAATTTATCCATTTCTGGAATTTCTATTTCCTTAAATGACCTGTTTCAAATTATTTACATAATGTGTTTTAAAAAAGAAAGAAAGAAAACCCAAACTCACTGCCATCCAGTGAATTCTGACACACAGTGACCACCATTGGTTTTCCAAGGTTGTAAATCTTCATGGAAGTAGATTGCCTCATCTTCCTTCCACGGTGTAGCTGGTGGGTTTGAATCACCAACCTTAGAGTTAATAGAAAAATGCCCTACCCACTACACCATCAGAGCTCCTTATAATGTGTTTAGCACATATTTATATACAGTTGGCCTCAACAAATGCTCACTATTATCATGATTATTATTATCACACAGCCCAACCTGAATATATTCTATCTTAAATTGTGCTTTCAAAATGTCATGTGTGAACATATTTTTATTATCAAAAGAATCTTAATCTTTGAGGTTAAACTTGAAGCTCTACCTCCTGTGTGTATGTGCCGTCGAGTCTGCCCTAACTCATAGCGACCCCTCCTGGGGTTTCTGAGGCAGTATCACGACGGAAGTAGATTGTCCAACCTTCCTTCTGAGGAGTGGCTGGTGGGTTTGAACCGCCAGACTTCTAGTCATAGAAAATATGCTTAATGTAGTTATTTTCAATTTTTATTTTTTGGTTTTGAAACCACAAGAGTATATGCATGCAAGTTATCTCTGAGTATAAGGAGAAAATAGTGAGAATCCTCTTAAGATCAGTGAACATTATTACAGGCATTGCTATAATCTTCACCATTAGATTCAACCAGAAAAAAAAAATGTGTTAAGCAAAATTCTTCTTAAATTTTTTTTTTTAAAATGACCCAGACTCAGGGTACAGGAATAATAACTCCTTGCCATTGAGTCGATTGCACCGCATGGCAACCCTATGTGTTACAGAGTAGGACTGCTCCATAGCATTTTCTTGGCTGTAATCTTTATGGAAGTAAACCATCAGGCCTTCCTTCTGCGATGCCACTGGGTGACTCCAAACTCCCAACCTTTTGGTTAGTAGTCACTTGCAAACCCAGGGCTATGCAATTTGCATCACCCAGGGACCTCAGAGGAATAATAAATAAAGAAAATACACGTACTAAGGCAGAAGAGAAGAAGTCAACAGTGGACCACAAGTGTAATACCAGTTATTTACATATTGGGCTATTGTTGACTCATGTTGATTGTTTTTAATGGACAGAGTTGCATGGGAATGGGAAGACAGGTACATAGTGCGTGTGATCTGGGATAAAATGGACCCACTTAATCAAGATTGCTTTGAACTATCAGAATTCAAGAATGAGGCAGGAAATATGGAAAGAGTTTAAAATAAGTTTACAAGCAGGACCTGTAAAAAAAAATGATTAAAACCCTCAAGGGAAGTGTTACTTCTAAACTTGAAGAAAAGGATAAAGGGTGGTGCTGTGACCATTTTCATCTGTGGACAGTGGGTAGAGCCAAGAGAGAGTGATGAGAAGCTGTTTCCTCACTCTATCGAGTTCTAAAATTAAGGAAATAGACAGCAAGAAGAGTTAGGTTAAATGCCAGGATTGATTTCCTGACCATGAACATTGCAATTTGCTAAAATGGTTGACCCACAGATGTTAGGGACTCTCCTTCTTTGACATTCTTTAAAAAAGAAATGAATTCAAAAAGATGCTCTATCTTGAGCAACTTAGGTATAGTCTGCCTTGAAGCTGAGGGATGTAACACATGACCTCATGACCTTTTGAAACCCAGTGTCCTCATATAAACTTAAAAAAAAAGAAAAAGAAATGGAGCTCTGGTGGTACAGTGTCTAAGGTATTTGATTGTCCTCATATATGCATTATTAAATAAATATCTGTGGAATGGAGGCTATTCAAAAGGCAATTATCACTAAATTAGAAAACTATACCATGCCTCAATGCACATTTCTCTCTGCAATTTTTCTGGAGGATGAAAGTGCATCTAGCATACCCAGTAAACATTACCACAAGAATAAGCATCTTTCGGAACAAACTCCAGAGTAACCAACCTCCAAACTCATCACCTATCTGTAAGTTTGTCATATCATGGTGCCTTGTGTGTTGCTATGATGCTTGAAGCTATATCATTGGTATTTCCAATACAGAAGGGTTGCCCATGGTGGACAGGTTTCAGAAGAACTTCCAGACTAAGACAGAGTAGGAATAAAGGCCTGGCAATCTACTCCCAAAAATTAGCCAATGACAACCTATGGAGCACAACAGAACATTGTCCTACACAATGCTGGAAGATAAGCATCATGAAAATGGTAGAGGACCAGGCAGCATTTGGATTGCTTATAGATAAAGTTGCCATGAATTGGAGATGACTTGATGGAAACTAACAACAAATACCCATTCACTGCCATGATTTTCTGTGTGTTGTTGTTGTAGTTAGGTGCTGTGAAGTTGATTCTGACTCAACACCACTGTGTATAACAGAATAAAACACTGCCCAGTCCTGTGGCAACCTCACAATGATTGTTATGTTTGAGTCAATTATTACAGCTACTGTGTCAAACGATCTCATTGAGGGTCTTCTTTTTCACTGATGCTCTCTACTTTACCAAGCATCATGTTCTCCAGGAACTGGTCCCTCCTGATAACATGTTCAAAGTATGTAAGATGAAGTCTCACCATCCTCTCTTCTAAGGAGCACTCTGGCTGTACTTTTTGCAAGTCAGATTTGTTCGTTCTTCTGTCAGTCCATGATGTATTCAATATTCTTCACCAACCCTGTAATTCAAAGCCATTAATTCTTCTTCTATCCTCCCTGTTTATTGTCCAGCTTTCACATGCATATGAGGCAATTGAAAATACCATGGCTTGGGTCAAGGAGCTTTGATGGTGCAGTGCCTAAGGTATTTGACTACTAACCAGAAATTTGGTGGTTCAAACAAACCAACCAGTTCAAAGAAGGAAGAAGTGGCAATCTACTTCCATAAAGTTTTACCACCTTGGAAGCACAATGGGGGTCACTATGAACTGGAATTCACTCAGTGGCAGTAGGTTATGGCTTAGGTCAGGTGCACCTTATTCCTCAAAGTGACATCTTTGCTTCTTAACACTTTAAAGAGGTCCTTTGCAGCAGATTTGTTCAGTGCAATATGACATCTAATTTCTTACCTGCTGTTTCCATGGGTATTGATTGTAGATACAAGTAAAATGAAATCCCTAATAACTTCAATCTTTTCTCCATTTACCATGGTGTTGCTTGTTGGTCCAGTTGAGAAGTTTTTTGTTTTCTATACGTTGAGGTGTAATCCGTACTGAAGGCTGTAAGTCAATGATCTTCATCAGTAAGCACTTCAAGTCCTCTTTGCTTTTAGCAAACAAGGTTGTGTTATCTGCATTTTGCAGGTTATTAATGAGTCTTCCTCCAGTCCTGATGCCACATTCTTCTTCATACAATCTAGCTTCTTGGTTTATCTGTCCAGCATACAGAGTAAATAAGTATGGTGAAAGGATAAAATCTTGACACATATCTTTCCTGATTTTAAACCATACTGTACCCTCTTGTTCTGTTTGAACAACTTCCTCTTGGTCTATGTACAGGTAACTGCCCATAAAGATGTCTGTCTTTCATTATATTAGCAAGTAGTGCAGGAACTAGTTGGAACTATCCAACATGGCCTCAATATTCTATGCCTGGTGAAAGAGACACAGTTTTGTGTGGTGGAGGTACATTGTGCTATCAGGCAAGAGACTCAGATCCTAGTCCTGTGTCTTAACCCAACCTATTGTGGAGCATCAACCAGACCAAAATGACTATCCTCTGAGATAGTTTTCCCACCTGTGAAATGAGCTACAAAAAGGATTGTTATAATTAGGGTCAGATTTGACAATAGAAGGAGCTCTGGTGGCATAGTCCCTAAGGCATTTTACTGCTGGCCAGAAGGCTGGTGGGTTTGAACCACCAGCCACTCCTCAGAAGGAAGATTGGACAATCACTACTACTTCTGTAGTGATACCATCTCAAAAACCCAAGGAGGGGTAGCTATGAGTCAGATACGACTCTACGGCTGTGGGTGTGAACCTGGGTGGCACAAACAGTTTGTGCTTAACTACTAGCTTAAATATTGGTAGTTCAAACTCTGCCACCATGGAGAAAAGTCCTGACAATCTACTTCCATAAAACTTCCAAAAAATCTTATGGAGCAGTTCTACTCTTTGTATAGGGAGAGTACACATGGGTTAAGCATGAGTTGGGGCCAATTATGGCAATGAGTTTAGTTTTGGTTGTGTAGGATCATTACCTCTAGAAATGGGTTTCCCCAAGGTGCTAGATAACAAGTTGTTTATGTAGGCCACTGAGCTGGTGGTTACTGAAAGTAGAATATAGATCTGGATAAAGGAAAGGCCAGGGTGACTCCTCTCTTCCTGCATTCCAGACTAAAACAGAAGCATAATTTAAGATAGAATATATTTCAAGGTGAACTATTTGAAAATAATGATAATTATAATAGTAAACATTTTTTTATGTTAACTGTATATTAAGCATGTGCTAAATTCATTATTTAGGAGCTCTAGTGGCATGGTGCCTAAGGCATTTGGCTGCTAACCAGAAGGCTGGTGGTTCAAACTCACCAGCCACTCCTCAGAAGGAAGACTGGGCAATCTACCTTTGTAGTGATACCGCCTCAGAAACCCAAGGAGGGATCACTATGAATTGGATCTGACTCGACTGCAGTGAGTTTGGTTTTGGTTTGAGAAACTCATTATTTACCATCTGTCTGCTAGTTTGTCACACTGCAGTTGCTATGATGCTAGAAGAGATGTCACTAGTATTTCAATACCATTAGGGTCACTCATGGTGGACTGGTTTTTAGTGGAGCTTCCAGACTAAAACAGGTTAGAAAGAAAGGCCTCATGATCTACTTCTGAAAATCAGCCAATGAAAACCCTGTGGATCACAATGGTCCAATCTGCAACCAATCATAGGGATGGTGCATGACTGGGCACCATTCATTCCATTATGCACGGGATCACCACGTGTCAGGGACAACTTGACAACTGCTAAAAACAATAACATCCTTAGCTTAGATTAGTTTTAGCATTTATTTTCAATCAAGACAAGGAAACTGAAATCCAAAGAAGTACCCTTGCTCCAATTGGCCTGAGGGTTAGTGAACAGTAAATATTAGTAAGAAATTTTCAAGGAGAGGCAAACTGTAGTGGGGAGATATACAAGTTGTAATTTAAAATACACCAGGCAACTCATGAGTAATGAGAGTATGAATGGAGTGCAAGAGGGAGTGTGTGATTTTGACTTGTGGACAAGGGTTAAGAGATATCTTCACAAAGAAGGGCCCAATTGTGTGATGACAGGGTTGGAAGGGAACCCAGCTGCTGTGACTTCAACATTGTTTGCTATCCATTGCAAGTAGTAAATAGTTCCTGCAAATAAAAAGTCCAAGGAGAGGTACAAATCTCATGAGAAGGAAGGAACAGGTGAAGAGATCAAACAATCGGGCTAGAAAAGTGAGGACTCGGGGTCCTTTGGTGGAGCAAGGGTGTGGAGTGAGAACACATGGTAGGGAAAGTGGTAACAGCACTACAGCTCAGGCCCATGTGTCCTTTGGCCTTGGATTTTGATTAGATACGGTCCCAATGAACTGGAGGGACTGCAGATGGGGTGTGGCTTATCACAGTGCCTACCTATGGGGTTAGGGACACATCCCAAACAACTTTTCAGAGGACCCCAGGACAATTGACCTCAGCTCTTTCATCTTTCAGATAAGTAAGTTTAATGACAGGAAGGAAATTGCCCAAGGTCACTGGCAGACAGGCAGGCTCTGAGCTAGATGGAGGTTTGGGACTAAGGACAATTTGGGGGTAATAATCTAGGACTCCTAGTTCAAGGGCTATCTTCTCTTTATAACACATCAGCCACCTTTGGTCATGTTTTATGGCTTTGTCACTCAGAAGTTTATGAAAAAAATATTTTATCTCATATTCATCTCCTTGGTGGGGTATCATCTCACACCAGGTTAAATGACTGGGAACTACTACTGGGAGAGATCATGATGAATGAGCTGTGTGCTGTTGTGTTTTGGGGGGTATATTCTAGATAGGACTGAGGAAGGAATTCCAGAGCCAACAATTTGGAGATAATTAGAGCTAATGGATCATTCATGTAGATGAGAGAAGGAGGAGATTTTATCATTTCTCTTTGGGCTCTGATTAACCTTATAAAGTCTTCATAGAAGTACACACCTTTGGAATCCTATGCAATGAGGCTTTAAAATCCTGCAGAGGAAGGATAATGAATCCATGGCACATATTCCACCACTGCCCCTCATATCTGTGGCAGGCACACTAATGGATTGCAACAGCACTCTTTCTATTAAGCAAAGATGCAACCTCAGAATCCCTCTCCATGTAATGCCCCAAGCAGTCAACTGGAGTCAGCATACAAGGGGAACTCTGTCCTCCACCACTGACCTAGCTGAATCTCTCTTAGTTGTTGTAGTAGTTAAGGTTGTGTGTCAACTTGGCCGGGATGTGATTTAAGAGTGGTTTGGCAACTGGATGTAGTTATTCTCGATGATGAGATAGGATATGATATAATCACCTCCATGGTGGAATATAACATGAGCAGTTAATCAGTTGAAGAGGAGTTACCTTTGGGATGTGGCCTGCTTCCAGTATATATGGAAAAGGTCCTGCATTTGGTATGTGATTCTTCATCTCCAGTTCTGGACTCAAACCAGTGGTCTGTTGTGTTGCCTGCTGATCTTGGGATTATTGTCTTCACAGCCTGTGAGCCAACAATATGACATTTTGCCTGCTGATCGTGGATTCATCAGCCTCAGCAGCCAGCAGCTGCATGAGTCAGGAGAAGCCTCAGGTCAAGGGCCCTCCACCCAGCTCCTAAAGCTGGCCCTCTGAACTTAGACTTCTAGCCTAGTTATCCCCTAGAGCTGGCATTCTGAATTCAGACTTCTAGCCTCCAAAACTGTAAGAAAATAAATTTCTGTTTGTTAAAGCCATCCACTTTTGGTATTTCTGTTATAGTAACACTAGAGAACTAAATTAGCTGTACCTGGAGAAACCAAGGCCCAGAGAAGATCTGCCAAGGCCTTGTAGTCAATTGGTGTAAGATACAGGATTAGAACCCATGTTTCCTGTCTCAGAATCCTTCACTTTGTATACCAGGCCATCCTGTTCTATCTACATCATTCTGAAAAATAGAAGCACAAAGAGAAGCAATAATTGCTCATCCTTCAGCTCTTACTTGCCAAGACCACCAGCCTTGTCTTTCTGCCTCTTGTTCTGCTTTAATGGGTAGTTTATTTATTTAATGATAGCCTCCAAAGCCAGTCCATTTAAGTCCAATTTCAGATAATTCACTTCCATCCTCATGATCTTCTGCTACCATGTCTGGGGAAACAGGACAGCTGAACAGTGTTCTTAGCGAAGATGGTGGGGAGAGAAGAGTGCATTTTCTAGTGCCACTTCCATAGATTCAGATCTGAAACTCAGAAATAATAATGTTAAAGACAATAAAAAATAACCCAACAATCATGCATCCCCCAACACAGTTGCACATACTCATGAAGAAATTCTTTTGACTCACTGAAAAATCAGATCACTAATGTTTGTTCTTATTACTATTATTATTAGAGATATCTATTATTATTATTACCTCTACATAGGTTACATTCAGAAATCATTTTCTTTGAAAAATAATTAGGCAATTGCTAACTAAGGCATGATCTTTAAATGGATATTTTGTTGTGAACACATGAGCATGTGAAGCTTTAAGAAGGTGCTGTGACTGAGAGCTTCTCTGCAACTTGGGAGATCCTCAGGATGCTAATTGCGTTTGTCCAGCATCATAGCAACACACAAACTTCCACTGACAGATAGGTGGGGGCTGTGCATGAAGTCACTGGCCACATATCAAGCCCAGGTCTCCCATAGGAAAGGTGAAAATTTTACCACTAACCATCACTGTCCTCACTAAAACATTTAGTGAGTGCTAAATGATTCTTACATTTTATTTAATTTTTACATCACTATTCCCATTTTACCAGTGGAGAAACTGAGGCATAAGCAACTTTCTTAAATCTTACAACAAACAAGAGTTGAAGCTTGGAGCTGATTCCTGGCAGTTGGAGGCCAGAGCCCCCTCTTGACCACTATACTAGGCTGCCTCTGCTGAAACACCTAATGGAACCAACCTGGACAGATGGTTATAGGGAACACACTTGACACATTTCTCACATCCCTGTCTTCTGTGATCTCCATTCCTACTATAAGCCATACCTCTTCCCTACCCAGCAGGCCCTGGTGGGGACTGAGCTAGGTCCTTCCCAACCCAAGCTGCTGCCCTCCAACAGTCCCAGAGAGACAGCAGTTAAAACCAGTTGCCATCAAGTCAATTCCAACTCATAGTGACCCCATGCATGTCAGAGTAGAAGTGCTCCACAGGATTATCAATGGATAATTTTTCAGAAGTAGATCTTTACTCCTTTCTTCCAGGTGCCTCTAGCTGAACTCAAACTTCCAACCTTTCAGCTAGCAGCCAAGTGAATTAACCATTTGCACTACCCAAGGACTCTACCCCAGAGAGACACAGGAGACACCAAGGCACCAAGGAACAAGGTTCTGGGAATACAAGGTCCCCACAAGAAGCACAGGCTGAAACTAGATGTTTTGAAAAGTTTTGTACAAAATCTGGACTATCTGGGCCACAGGGAAAAGTGAAAGGCTGGCAGCTCCACATCCATGCTATATCTCCCAACATACTGTGATCCCCCTGCCAAGTGCAGCTGCCATCCTTATGGAAGAGACACAGAGCTAACATGCAGGTACCTCTGTGTGCAGGTGGTAGGCTGGAGTTTCATGAGTGTCCTCAAAATTACAACTACTCTACAAGGTGGTGCTGTCAGCCCCATCTCAAGATGAGAAGACTGGGCCTCAGAGGTGAAGTGACTTCCCCAAGCACTTCCCAGAGGACAAAGGGATAATGCAGCCTTATTTCCAGATATGAGGATAGTTTGGAGGGGTGACAATGGTCAAATAATCTAGCATAACATCCACCCTACCTGAACGGTGCAAACAATTAACACATTCAGCTGCTAAACTGAAAGGTTGGTGCTTCAAGTTCACCCAGAAGCACCTCAAAAGAAAGGCCTGATGATCTACTTCCAAAAAACTCAGCCATTAAAAACTCTATGGAGCACAGTTCTACTGGTTAGTAACTGGTTTGTTGGGTAAAATAACTCATTCCTGCTGGGACTTCCCTCTTTCTCCCCCTCTCCTCACTAAGACTGCCCAGCTGTGGACACATACACCAGTGAAAAGATGGTCAGTAAAGGATGACTCTGAGTGAAGCCTCTGACCCTGAAACCTCAGGAGAGAAGGAACAAGTGAGCTACAACCATTATCCCTTTTAAAGAGGGGCAGCCAACAACCAGTCCTGACTGAGTCAGGCCAGGACCAAGGAAGACATGAACTCAGAGCCTGCTCTCTGGCCAGGAGCTGTTTGGGCCGCTGATGCTTCCCACCACGTGCCTGAATGAAGTTAATAAAGTTGCCTCCTAATAGTCTCCAAGGTCTCCTGGGCTTCCATTCCCAAAGGAGCCAGGCATCAGCAGTGTACTTTGTTCATTTATTTTGGCAAGTTTAGCTCTGTATGCTTCTTGCTATACTTTCCAGCCTGTTTTGCAAGCTTAATAAAGTCTTCTTAATGAGACTCCCCTTCAGCGAGTCTATGCAGAAGCCACTGAGAGATGGGGCAAAAGTGACAAGTTTTTATTTTCCTTTTTTACTGTGTCTGCAAAAGTTGGAAGTAAGAACTAATGAGCTTTTACTCCATTTAGTAGCTATATTCCCCATTTCTATCTGGTGTCTATCCCAGGGGCACCCATTTCTACTTGATTATTTCCAGGTTGAGTTTTTGCACCATCACTCTCTGGAAATGGGGATCCAGGAGGATAGAGGCACAACACTCAGGATGGCTGGGCAGACATCCAATCAGGTTGACTACTTCTATGTCGCTCCTTCTTGCGGCTAGCCCTGTGCTACATGCTAAAGAAAAGCTACAAAAAGAAAAAAACTCAAAATCATTTGGGAAAAAAAAAGCAGGGGGTGGGGGAAGACCAGGTTTGCTAGCCTGATGGAGCCTGGTGGAACCACTGAGACTATGGCCCCTAGCTGCCCTTCATGTCTGGAATTGAATGCATGCCTGTGGTTTCCAGTCAAACAATGGACAGGTATATGAGTTGAAAACTTACCTGAGGTAGGTACACTCCTTGGAGAGAACAAGCATGGGAGAAAGAAGGGTTGCTTATGCACAGGGAGACAGCTCAAGGGGCAGGAATGCATGGAGGGATGGACACAGGGAAGAGGTAACTCTCGGGAGGAAGTGGGAGGGAGATGTTGCATTGTGGTAAATTGTGGTCAATGTCATGAGACAAAGTGTATGTGAACTGCTGTATGGAAAGTGTACTTGCTCTGTAAATTTTCACCCAAATCACAATAAAAAGAAAAAGAAAAGAAAAACCACAAAAAGAAAAAGGAGGTGGGACTGGTACCATAGCCCCCACTGGAAGGCAATGAGTGAGGTTTACATATATGAAGAGATCATAGAATCGCACAAAAAGTATAAACTCAAAGGTGGGGTTGAGTGGCATGGTCTGAAAGGGCTGCTAAAATTCATTTCAGGGAAAGACCTCAGGGGAATTATGTTCCTCACAGAAAGCATTCTAGAAGAAGGTCTTGACTTTGGTCTTGATGAGAAGGAGAGAAAACGACTATTTGCTGAATGTCATATTAGGCATATTATCTCAGTACCCACCTTATTACATAATGAAGAGCATTATTCTTGTATAAATGAGGAAAATAAAGCCCAGAAAGGTTAAGTAACTTGCCTAATGTTCCACAGCAGAATTAGAATGTAAACCCACAACAGTATGACTCCAAAGCCCTCACTCTTTCTACTCTTCCTCATGGGCCCTGGAAAGTGCAGGACTTGTATTAGTAGAAGAGATTTAAGAAGATCATCTCAGGAAAAGAGAAATTTTTTTTAAAAAAATGACAAAAGGTGAACTCTAAACCTCTAAAGATAAACGTTAAAGTGTCTAACTGTAAGTCCAACTGAAGTTGGAAGTTTTGTCCATCAAAGAAAACTCTACTTCACTTCCATGTTGAAAAGTTAATTGAATCCATTTTACCAAAATGATTATACAACAATCTGACCTGAAAAGTAGTTTGAGAAGAGATTAGTGGAAGTCAAGGAATATACTAGTGCAATGGGGAGCAGGACAAGAAGAGTAACTCCTAAGGTCTCCCCTCTCCATCTTTTGTCACCTCAGTCAAAAGTCTCATCCATGGAAGCTAGTTGTTCTTTCTTTTCCATCCTCTGTAATGTCTTTCAGATCCATGTTTTATAGGCAGCTTGGTAGAAGAGAAAGGAATAAACTTCAGAGTCAGATGACCTGTGTTCAAATTGCTTACTAGCAATTATTAGCTCAATGACCGTGTAATTCATTTAACTCTTCTAGTCTCAGTTTCTCCATTGATAACATAGACAAATAACAGTATCTCTGTCATCAAAATGTCATAAGGATTGATGCAAATCTTTGGCATAGTGCCTGGTGCACAGTGAGTAATTAATAAGTGTTAACTAATATATTAATATATTAGTCATATTAGAGTATTAATTAATATATTAGTGTATTAATATATAATATAAAAAACGAAACTCACTGCCATCGAGTCACTTTGACTCGTAGCAACCCCTCCTTGGGTTTCTGAGGAAGTATCTCTATGGAAATAGGTTGCCCCATCTTCCTTCTGAGGAGTGGCTGGTGGGTTTGAACCACCAGCTTTCTGGTTAACAGTCAAGTATATAGCATTGATTAGTATATTAACATATATTAATATATTAGCAGGGATTGTGAGGCTGGCACAGGACTGGGCAGTGTTTTGTTCTGTTGTACATAAGGTCATTATGAGTCAGAGATAACAATAACAACAATGTATTAATATTATATGACATACAATGTGTAATCATTACATATAATGTAATCATAGGTAATTATATGATTATGTGATATTATAATCATTATATATGATTATTAATATATTAGCTTCTACCATTAGAGAAGGAGCTCTGGTAGCATAGTGGCTAAGACACTTGCCTGCTAACCAGAAGGCTGGCGGTTCAAACCCACCAGCCACTCCTTGGAAGGAAGGTTGGGCAATCCTACTTCCATAGTGATACTGCCTCAGAAACCCAAGGAGGGGTCGCTATGAGTCGGGGCCGACTCGACAGCACATAACAACAACAACAACAACCATTAGAGAGCTGCAAATCAAAATAACTATGAGATATCTTCTCACCTCAGCACTAATAGCAAACACAGAAAACAACAAATGCTGACAAGAGTGTGGAGCTGACTCCAAACCCTCATTCACTGATGATGGGATTGTAAAATGGCGCAACCACTGTGGAAAATGGTAGGGTGCTTTCTTTGAAAGCTGGAAACAGAAATACCATATAATCCAGCAATCCTACTAGGTATATGTCCTGGAGAAATAAGAGCAAGGACATGAACAGATATATGCACACCCATTGTGATAGTTGGGACTGTGTGTCAACTTGGCTGGATCACGATTCTGAGTGGTTTAAGCAGTTGTGACATGGTTATTCCCATGATGAGATCAGATGTATATGTTTTGAGCAGCCAATCTGTTGAAAGGGAGTTTCCCTAGATATGTGATCTGCTTCCAATATATATATGGACATCCTGGGAGAATGAGAAACTCTTCTGTGAATCTGAATCCTGTTGTGCTGCCTACAATTGTCCATGAGCAAACAATCCACTACTCGGCCTTGGTGATCTTGGATTCATCATCCATCAGAGTCAACAGCTGGTATACTGCTTGCAAACCTTGAGCTTGTCAGCTCCCATAGCTGCATGAGTCAGGAAAAGCCTTCAGTATGACATTTGATCCAGTAATTTGGGACTTACCAGCTTCTGTAAGTATGTAAGCTGTTTTCCTAGGATAAATTTCTCTCTCTCTCTCTCTCTCTCTCTCTCTCTCTCGTTCTCTCTTTCTCTCTCTTTCTCACTGTATAGATAGATAGATAGATAGGCTCTGGTTTTGCTTCTATAGAGAACCCAGCCTAACACACCCCTGTTCTTAACAGCACTATTCACAACAGCAAGAAGATGGAATCAACCTAAATGCTCATCAGTAGAAAAATGGGTCAACAAACTACGGTAGACATACATAATGGACTACTATGCAACATTAAAGAACAATCCCATTGCCATCAAGTCGGATCTGACTCACAGCAACCCCTCCTTGGGTTTCTGAGGTGGTATCACTATGGAAATAGATTGCCCAACCTTCCTTCCAAGGAGTGGCTCATGGGTTTGAACCACCAGCCTTCTGATTAGCAGTCAAATGCCTTAGGCACTACACCACCAGAGCTCCTAAAGAATAATAATGAATCTGTAAAACATCTTGTAACATGCATGAACTTAGAGGACATTATGCTGAGTGAAATCAGTCAATCACAAAAGGACAAATATCATACAAGATACTATTGTAAAAAGTCAAGAAAAAAGATCTTACAAAAAAAGAACTATTCTTTGATGGTTACCAGGGATAGGTGGAGAAGGGAGAGTAGACCACTAAGTTAAGGATAGATAAATACCAATTTGGATGAAGGGGGAAAAACACATTAGCTTCCAAACTAAGACAGAATAGGAAGAAAGCCCTGGTGATCTGTTTCCAAATATTAGCCAATGAAAAACTATGGATCACAATAGGAACATTGTTCAATTTGCTTGCTTTGGACACTTCATCAGGAGAGATCAATCACTGGAGAAGGACACCATGTTTGGTGAAGAAGAGGCTAGCAAGGGTATGGGAGACACTTAGTCAGATAGATTGGCACAATAGCTACAACATGGACCCCAACATGCTGATGATTGTGAGTATGATGTAGGACTGATCAATATTTTGTTCTGTTGTACCTCACATTGCCATGAGTCACAGTCAACAGGATGGTTGCTAACAACATCAGCAACAATAATGATAGAGGATTTCCTTTGCAGCACTGGCACCTACCACTGAGCTTGGCCTGTCATGGACATCAATGTATGATGGCAAAAAGAATGTACACAAAAATATATGCAGCTGAATCTCTAAGGGGTATCTGCCCAAGAGTCGTGACAAGTGCTGGATGCTATGGCTCAGTTTGCTCAACCTCCTTTGCTCCCTATTCTTGGATACCTTCCTATACTACAGAGGGTAGAAAGCTAAGAACTGCTTTTCCCGGAGTCCTTTACAGCAGGGGTATTAGATGGGGTTTAAGTTCTGTCTGTAAGATTTGGAAGACAGGAGTGAAATTGAGGCTCCTTTAGGATGTCTTTTTTTTTCCTTTCCCTTTTCCCCCTACTAACAAGGAAAATCATGGAGACTAAGAATCGCTGATTCGCTCTGGTGATGTAATGGTTAAGGTATTCAGCTGCTGACCAAAAGATCAGTGGTTCAAACCCACCAGCTGCTGTGCAGAAGAAAGATAAGGCAGTCTGCTTCCATAAAGATTTACAGCCTTGGAAACCCAATGGGGGTCAGTGTGAGTCAGAACTGACTCTATGGCAGTCAGTGAGTGACTGAAGAAGCCCTTGTTGTGCAACAGTTAAGTGTGCAGCTGCTAACTGAAAGGCTGGCAGTTCAAACCTACCCAGCATCTTCACAGGAGAAACAGATGGTGATCTGCTTCTGTAAAGACTAGAGCCTAGAAAACCCTATAGAAGCAGTTCTCTGTCACATGGGGTCACTATGTGTCAAAATGAACTCCATGGCACCTAACAACTAGAATAAGATGTTTCTGTAGCAGCATAATGAAGAGTTTCTTTTTCAGCTTCCTGGATATCAAGAGACAAGTGCAGCAGTGGAGGCAGTTTTCTGATTCCAGCTTCCTGACACCTGGGTCCCAGAAGCTGGATGGCGACCTCAGAGGCAGCAGCTCCCCCAGTGGGTCGCTTCTGTAGTGCAATGCCCCCAGATTCATTCCTGAAGGACTATCTGGACCCTACTCCTCCCACCAGCCCTTCCATCATTTCTGTGAGCATTTTATTCCCTTTATTAGATTTATTCCTGCTCAAATCATAGATATGTCTCTACTTTCAATACTACCCCATCTTGTTGACTATATATTTACAGTAATTTAGAAATTGGGCTGTGTGAGTCCTGTAACTTTGTTCTTCGTTTTCAAACTTGTTTTGCCTGGTGTAGGTTGTTTGCTTTTCCACATAAATTTCAGAATTAGCTTGTTGACTTCCACAAAAATAGCCTGCTAGATGTATATTGGGATTGTGTTGAATCTTGTATTAAATATCTACAATTGGGTGGGTTGTTTGATTTTTATTATAAATAATAATAATTTTTATTGTGGTTAAGTATATATAACAAAAAATTTGCCAATTGGACATTTAACATGTACAATTTGGAGACATTAATTATGTTCACCATGTCATACAACTGTTACTATTATTCTTTTCTACATTTTTTCATACTCTTTATAGAAATTCAAGGAGCTCTGGTGGCGTAGTGCCTAAGGCATTGACCACTAACCAGAAGGTTGGTGGCTCAAACCCACCAGCCACTCCTAAAAAGAAAGTTTGGGAAATCTATTTCCATAGTGATACTGCCTCAGAAACCCAAGGAGGAGTGGCTATGAGTAGGATCCTACTCGACTGCAGTGAGTGAATGAGTGAATGAGTGTTACAGAAATTCAGTGGTCCTTAATCAATAACTCCCCATTCCTCCTTCTCCTCAAGCCCCTGGTAACCACTAATAAGCTTTTATCTCCATGCATTTGCCTATTCTTGATACTGCCTATAAGTGAGATGTATATACAATATTTGTCCTTTTATCCAACTTTACAATGGTTTTTATTTTCTGTTCTTTACCCAGTTCAACAGAGTACTCCCTGGTCCTTAATTCTGGGCTGTGCTCTGGTTTCAGTTAGCCAGTGGGTCACTAGTCAAGCTAATAAATACAAGAACTCTTTTAGACTATTCCCAAATCCCCAGTCATTGGGTCCAAGTGGAAGCTCCCAGTTTATCCTCAGTGATACAGTCATTCCTCTCTCCCATTGCCTGACCCATCATCTTCCTTCCCTAACCTGGTACAACCATCCTTCTGACACGTATCACCTCAGCTTGAAGCTGTTGTTATTGTCAGCTGCCACCAAATACATCCGCAACTCATGACAACCCCATGTAAAATAGGACAAAATGCTGCTCAGTCCTGCATATCCCCATGATCAATCGGTAATTGGCTTGTTGTGATCCATGGGGTTTTCGCTGACTTTTTTTCAGAAGTATATTGCCAGGCCTTTCTTCCTAGTCCATCTTAGTCTGGAAGCTCTGCTGAAACCCATTTAGCATCTTAGCAATACACAAGCTTCCAACTATAGATGAAAGGCAGCTGTGAATGAGGTGCATTGGCCAGGAATTGAACCTGGGTCTCATGGAAGGTAAAAAGTATATCTCTGAACCACCAATGTCCCCAGCTTAAAGCTAAAAGAACTTCAAATCCAACTATAGATTTATTTTTGCACAGGAACATGCAACTCTATTTCCCTCATTTCCCTCTCCCTCCACCCCACCTACTGCACCACCAGCCCAGCTCTCTGCCCCAATACACAAAGCCACAAATACCTTCCCCCAGTCCTAGAGAAAGAGATGACCAAATCTTCCCCATTCCTGGCCTCCAGATTGCAAGCTTCTGTGAATGGGAAAATATAAGGTGTGAGGCCCCAGAAAGTTCATAAACTTTTATGCAGATTGGTTTTTGTCTGGTTTAAATTAGGCAACAAAATAGAAATGCCAGATGTTCTATTTGAAATTAACAGGTCTACAGAGAAAAGGCTACTAGGAGGGTGAGTTGGGTAATAGGGCTATTTTTACATTCCAGAAAGGAAGCCACAGAAAAGCATATGGGCTTGATTAGAAGAGAAGAACCTGCTGGTTGGCAAATCAAAAACACTGTTCTCATATATTCTAGTCGAGGACATGCCAAGGTGCAAAGGAATATTTTCAAGCCATTGAGAATAGACAGAAAGGCCTTGTGTGATGGCTTTTTGTCCCAAGAGTCAAGTCAAAGCAGACAAGATTTTGGTCAGACATAAGGAAGCCTTTGAATATTAGGCCAGTGCTTTTAAAACTTTAATGTGTATACAAATCCCCAGGAGATCTTGTTAAAATGCAGATTCTCATCAGTAGGTGATGCTGATGCTGCTGGTCCACATGCTACAGTGCCTCGTAGGTGGTAAAATGGAGCTAGGAAAGAAAGTCTACTTGTATCAAGTGTTTCTTAAGGACCAGAAAAATAAGGCATCATCATTATCTCTGCTGTTCTTGTTAATTGCAGTTGAGTTGGCTCTGACTCAAGGTGACTTCATGCACAACAGAATAAAATGTTGCCCAGTCCTTTGCCATCTTCATGACTGTTGGTATGCTCAGATACATTGTTGCAATCACTGTGATTTTGAATGTGGTCCAATCTAAGGGGTTCATCTTCCAGCACTAGGTTGTTGTTTCTGTTGTTATTTGCCATCGAGTCAGACCCGACTCATAGCAACCCCTCCTTGGGTTTCCGAGGCAGTATCACTACAGAAGTAGATTGCCCAACCTTCCTTCTGAGGAGTGGCTGGAGGTTTGAACCGCCAGTCTTCTGGTTAGTAGTCAGCACTACCCTATATTGGATGATATTTTGCTGTGATCCATAACATTTTGTCAGACCTTCCTCCCCAGTCTGTCTCAGTCTGGTAGCTCCACTGAAACTTATTTATCATGGGTGACCATGGTGGTATTTGAAGTAACAGCGATAGCTTTCAAACTTCAGTAAAAGAGCAATATCAACAAACAACTAAAGTAAAATTTGGTAAATGATCCCATAAAAGTCATAAAACAAGAACACTGGAAGTAGCATCTAATTCCATGGGAACTAGATGAGATATCAAGTAAACCAGGTCCTGTGGTAAGCATTTGTCAGGGAAGAGGGGAAAGAGAACTCCTTATAGAAGGAACAACATGTGAAGATTCATAGAACATGTGGAGAGTCACACCAAGTTTAGGAAATGGAGAACATGGCGGATGACAGAGTTAGAAAGGTAGATGGAGATAAGACCTGAAAATTCCTGTAAGCCTAGCTAAGGAGTTTAGAATTAGAGCAAAAAGAATCTTTAGACATGTTAAGTAAGAGAAATAGTAGCTTGGATTTATATCAGTGATGCTTATTGCACTGGAGGGAATGAGATGCCTCCATCTTCATTTAAGATTAGAAGACCATCTCTGCTAACACAAAGGTCAGAAGTTAAACTTGATGTACCTTCTCTGCCTCCTCTTTCTTATTGAGTTCAAGGCCAGTCAGCCTGATGGGTTCATGCATAGCCCCAGAGCTCCAGGAGTATAATATAAAGGCTGGTATCTGAAACGCAGAAAGGGAGCAGGGGAGAAAAAGGGCCTGTGAGTGTCAAAACAAAAACATATGTGTGCATATGTCCTGAGTGTCCTCCGAGAAGTAGTCCATGTAAGGATAAGCACGGTGTAGCAACATTAGTGTATTTGTGCAGGTAATCCAAGTGCTGGGAAGCTACAAAGGTGAGTACCTATCCCAGCCTGAGATGAACAGGAAGAAGAGATGGTCAGGAGAGACTTCTAACAGAGGTGATCCCCCAGTTGAGGGTTGAAAGATAGGTAGGATTTAGCATGGCAAAGTGGAAGAACAATAAATCAGCTGGAACACGTAAAAGCATGGAGCATTAAGGACCTGTGGCCCCATTCAGCATGGCAGGAGCAGCTGGGCAAGGCACGAGTTGGAACCTGTCAGGAGATGAGAGTTGAGCAGAGATTGTATCTTCAAGGGTCTGAAGTCGGGCGAGCCAGGATCTCAGGACGCAAGAGTTGGACATAGCAGAAGGAATTCCAACAGGAAGGCCTAGAAGCTCCAGCTGCTGCCTCCAGGGCAACAAGAGCCAATCTGCACAGCCTGGACCCTATGTATAGATGCCTCTTTGGGCTGGGCAAGCTTCTCTCCAAATACCCTTTTGATGATGATGCTTTAGGCAGTCCTAGTCACAGTCTATGGTGTCATGTCTCCTCTCAAGGCCATTTTGAGAAGCACCACTGTCCCCACTGAACCTTTCAGACTAGCAGGGAGTATAAGCAGAGGGGTGAGTATTAATTCCTCCATTCTAAATTCTATACCCTTCTAACCAGATAGATATTTCCTTTATTATCAGCTAGTGAAGGGGTTTGAGATTTCTGAAACCTCAGCTTGGCTTGAGCATCAAAATCTGTGTGCACCATCAATGTGAAGGGCCCAGGAAGAGAGAGAATAACTGAGAATTTCTGCAACAAAGCGGAGGCAGGGGAGAGGGGTCAGAATTCGGGGTCTCTTGAGGTACAGGAAGGATCTTGTGGTGCAGTCAGTGGTTAAGTGTTTGGTCGCTAACTTAAAGTCTGGTAGTTTGAACCCACCAGCTGTTCCATGGGAGAAAGATGTGGCAGTCCGCTTTCTGTACAGATTACAGCCTTGGAAACCTTGCAGGGCAATTCTACTCAGTCTTATAGGGTCACTGTGAGTTGACTGACTTGATGGCAACAGGTTTGGTCAAGGTACAGGTAGTGAGGGGCAGCATGAGGCAAATTCTACCAAAGGGGTCAGGGTTATTGAGAGGAAGTTGAGGAAGCAGACTGCTTAATGTAAGCTTCCCCACTAGACTTTAAGTTCATGGAGAACAGAGACCGTGTCAGGTTTGCTCACCATTGTATATTCAGCATTTAGCATAGAGCCAGACACATGGTAGAAACTAAATATCCATTAACTTAATTAAGGAGATAAGCAAGATCTTCCCAGATGTGGTTAGCCATTCCCAGCATCCTTTTTTCAGAGAAGATGCAGAACCCCAGAGAGAAAACCAGAACTAAGAAGGCAAGCATGAGACCAGCAAGAGAGGTCTCACTCTTTTGAACATAGATTTTGAGGAATCAAGGAGTCTAGACAGTATGTCCTGAGTGGTGGATGCTAAGGAGGTACTTACCCATGAAGACAGTCCTATTACAAGCCTCTTTCAAAGGTCAGGGGAAAAGGAAGTCTTCTATCAGTCCTTCCTTATTCCATGAACTTTGAAAGAGCATATGGAGTTGAACTGACTAAGTAAGCATGCTTTGAATCTTCCAGGCTTGTGGAGGATCAAGGAAAGA
The DNA here is from genome assembly GCF_000298275.1 of Orycteropus afer afer. Classification (NCBI taxonomy): domain Eukaryota; kingdom Metazoa; phylum Chordata; class Mammalia; order Tubulidentata; family Orycteropodidae; genus Orycteropus; species Orycteropus afer. Next base: position 14,228,406 of record NW_006921591.1, read on the forward strand.
AAGGGATTTTCTGTGTATGTTTAGGCCAAAGAGTGAAAAAATGTACAGCACCTTATTCTAAAGCCAGAAATGTGGGGGGATTCAGCAGGACAGCTCCAGACAATATTGAATCTTGGAGTGCGGGATAAGAGAGAGAGCTCCTGGGGTACCACAGCCACCCATATGAAGAGATTCCCTACCTGGTCAGCTTTGGAGGACTGGTCTGGGTTTTTTTGTGAATTATAGTAAAACACATCCTCTTGGTCTTGAGGCCTGTAATATCTAGCCCTCTATTTTAAGATCCTTAGATCCACGGAAGCTGTTGCATTCATGCTGGCCAACTTGAAGGTGACAACTATGGGCAAAAGAGTCTCTGGGCAATGACCTCTGAAGGAACTATGAGTTGATCAGCCTGGCTGGATTGTCTGTGGGAAACCAGGAAACTGGTGAGAAATGAAAACACAATGAAAGGAGCCACAATGCAGTGATGACAGGCAGACATGGGGTGGATAGGAGTGGGAGTGGCAAACAGAGAAGCTTGGATCTTGTGGCTTTGCCAGGAATCATGGGACCACCAACCCCAGTCCTACCTTCAGTCAGAGAAAATGTTCTCCTTAGCCTCTGCTCATTCTCTGCAAGGGAAGAGAGACTGAAGGGGAGCTCACACCCTCCCAGGGGCTGCAGAGTCCTCTCACATGACCTGGTCAGCTTCTCTTTTCCTTCTACTCAAATAGCCCATATGACCTCACTCATCATCTGATGCCCAGCCTATGCTCAGCTCCTCTAGGAAGTTGTTCTGACATCCTGGTCTACTTTCCATAAAGTCAGCACCACATGGCCATTCCCTGTAAATTGATGCAAACTTATGGCATCTCCATGTGTTACAGAATAGAACTGCTCCATAGGATTTTCTAGGGTATAAACTTTACAGAAGTAGGTTACCAGGCCATTGTTCCTTAGCACTACTGGGTGTGTTCAAGCCATCACTTTTCAGGTAAGTGCTGTTGTTGTTAGGTGCCGTCGAGTCGTTTCCGACTCATAGCGACCCCATGCCCAGCAGAAGAAAACACTGCCCAATCCCACGCCAGCTCCATGAGCCCTGCTATACTTGAGCCCATCATCACGGCCACTGTATCAATCCATCTCGTTGAAGGCCTCCCCCTCTTTCATCGACCCTCCACCCTACCAAGCATGACATCCTTCTCCAAGGGAATGGTCCCTTCTGACAACATGACCAAAATAGGTGAGACGAAGTCTGGCTATTCTCGCTTCCAAGGAGCATTTCGGGTGCACTTCCTCCAGGACAGATCTGTTAGTTCTTTTAACAGTCTGTGGTACTTTCAGCATTCTTCGCCAGCACCACAACTCAAAAGCATCAACTCTTTTTCAGTCTTCCTTATTCATTGTCCAGCTCTCACATGCATACGAGGCAACTGGAAATATCATGGCTTCTGTCAGGCGCACCTTAGTCCTCAAGGAGACATTCTTGCTCCTCAGCACTTGAAACAGTTCCTTTGCAGTTGACTTTCAGGTAAGTAGTTGAGCCCAAATTACTTATGCCACCCAGAGACCTTCGAAAACACATAATTCCACATAATTTTTTTTTTTTTTAATTGTGTTTTGGGTACAAATTTACAGAGCAGAATTTGTCTTACATTCAACAGTTCATGTACATTTGGTTTCACTCCCCAATTACTATCCCCAACCCTAACCCACTCTTCTCCTCTCCCTTCCCTGTGACTGCCCCCATCCCTGTGCCCTTCTTAATTATGCACTCCTGTCTGTCCAGCTTTCCCTCCATGTGAATGCCGCTCCTCTGTTGCACCATGGCTGATTGCTCCAAGGGATGTGTCTCCGTAGAGTAGGTGGGTGCATCGCCCTGGGTTGGGTGTTCTGCACATAAGTCTTTCTAAGATCCAGATTGTTCTCCAATTCTATCACCTCCAGAGTAGACTATGTGAAGAAAATACAACAAATTCTACTTGTGTTTATTATCTGACTAAACAATAATTCAAGCTTTACTAATATCTGATTAAAGATTTAGCACTGCTGCCCTCACTAGGTCATTAAGTTAGACAGTCATGTGTGATATGGTATGTGGTTTATCCAGAGGAGACACTGGCTGGTTCACAACATGGTGGGAAGGATAGTGACTCCCTTAATCCTCTGATTGCTCCAGCATATTGTGAAAAGTACAGTTTACACAGGAGTTGTGGATTTTGTGACAAGTACAGGTAGTCCCTGATTTATGATGTATTTGAGTTATAACAAACTGCATTTATGACCGTCTGTTTTGTTGGGTTTTTTTTTTTCTTTTTGTACATTTTATTGCTTGTAATATGTACTATATACAATGTTGTAGTGCATAATTTGTTGATGTTATCATTCTCAGATATTCACTCCCAGATGCGCAATAAAGGTTTATAAAGACATTGATAATAAAAGGCAATGATAACGAAAACATTAAAAAAAAAGATGTATTTGATTGATTTCACAACAGACATAAGACAGAGTCATTGGAATGGAGCTCCTATGTAAATCAAGTACTACCTGTACAGTCTATATAGGAGTTGTCAATTACATTATCTTAAACAGTAGAATGTTGATATTTTTGAGATATGGACTGACAATTAAAATATTTTCTACTGTAAGGGAACTATAGATTATCTCATGGAAAAGTACTTTAAAAGGCAGGCAATTTTAACTTGAGTTACATATTTTTCTTTACAAAAAGATTTCTAAATTTGCTGGACTTTTCTTTCATGAATTTTTATACTATAATAGCTGGCATATTCTTAATTTTCTTTTTAAATGTATCCCTTCAAGAGAAAAGTGGTATTTTAACATTGAGTAGTAAATAACTGTTTTTGCTAAACTAACATGTATTATGGTGAAAGCACTTTGAGCACAAATGTTTAGAAATGTTTCCATAGCTGTTTAATTTTGTTCTTTAAGATAATATATGTTAATGCCTTGGGGGAGACTAATATTTGCACACTTTAAAAACTTGGAAACAATTTTTTAACCTATTTAAATATTTTCCAAAAGGAGAGCTTCAGTGGATCTTGAGCCTATTTGTTAAAAATATAACTTTTGATTACTTTACAAGAATTGACATTAAGGAAGATGGAAAATGACTAGCTGACTAATTGAATTTCAATTTTTAAATAAAACTGCATAATTGCTGAATGGAATTTATTTTTAAATGAGCATCTTGATTTAGTAATCTTGGCCAGCAATGTATTTCTTCCATTCAAATCCATGTGTCTTTGTAAAGATTCTTTCTTTGGCTCTGACAACCATTAAAACTAAGTACTAAAAAAAAAAAAAAAAAAAAAACTGAACTTAGAATCAGAACTTCTACTCTTATGCTCTATTACAAAAAGTTAAATATTAAATATTTACAACCCTACAGTATTAAAACATACTCAACTATACTTCTATAAAAATTAATCCTAATTCTGAGTGAGAAAAAAGTCTTTGGCCATTAACAAATAAAATTGATTTTTAAAATTAAAAAGTATTAATTAAATCACCCTAAGCTCATTTTCTTTAGTTTCTATTATATTTCTTTCTGTATTTCATTTGTTTTTATATTTAGTCTCTTTTGCTTTGCTAATAAATAAAATAAAATAAAAATTTTAATTTAAAAGGATTACTTTGAAAAAAAAAACATTTGCCATTGAGTGAATCCCAGTTCATGGGGATCCCATGTGTGTCAACAGCACTCTGTTGTCTAGGGTTTTCTTTTTTTTTTTTTTTTTT
>NW_006921591.1:14238037-14245203 GCF_000298275.1 Orycteropus afer afer
TGCAAAAAGAAAAAAAGAAATGGGGTTAGTCACGAGGAAACAAAATAATAGGGGGAAAAGGGAAAAAAAAGAAAACAAAAACAAAACAAAACAAAAAACAACCTTGAATTGTCGGGGGTGGGCAGAGTTTCATCTGTTGTCTAGGGTTTTCAACGGATGATTTTTTGGAAGTAAATCACCCACCCTTTCTTCCAAGGTACCTCTGGGTGGACTCTAACCTCCAACTTTTTGATTAATAGCTGAGTACTTAACCATTTACATTACCCAGGGACTCCCAAAAGGACTGCTTCCTTTACCCTTATCTCATCTTCAGTTTCTATTTTTGTCTATATTTTATCCTAAACATAACATTATACAGAAATAGGTGTATAAGGTTTATAAATAAATAAGCATTGATGGGGGGTACCTAATGGAAGTGTTTGATCAAAAACATAGGGTTACCCCTTCTCTGACTCATGTGAATGTCCTGCTTCACCAATAAAGTGAAGACTCGGGGACAGGGACAGGAAGAACATATTTCTTCCACAACTTTTCTCTCTATCTGAACACCTGGCCATTGCTGCCCAATTAACATTTGTGGAACACAGAAAGGACAGGACAGTGGCAGATGGACAAGGATAAATACTGTTGTTGAGGAGGCTGGGAAGATGTTGTCCCCTCTTGGAATCAACAGGCCTGAAAGTCAGAAGGCCTGAGCTCTCTCTAGTCATAGCTTTCCCACAGTTTGTTGAGTAACCTTGGAATGGGTAGCACTGAGCCCTTTTCCTTAGCTACAAAATTAAGTTTCCCAAACTTCAGGTATTTATGTACTATCATATTTGCCATTTTCTCCTAATCCTTGTCCTCTAATTAATCCAAGATGTCTCCTTTCAAGAGCATATTTCTTTTACTAGTCTCATCCTAAGCAAGGAGCCCTGGGTGGTGCAGAGCTAACCACAAGGCCCTCCTAGTCCAACATCTCAAAAGAACGGCTGGCAATCTGCTTCCAAAAACTTGGCCATTGAAAGCCTTAGGGACTACAGTTCTACTTTAGCACACATGGGGTCGCCATGAATCAAAATTGGCTCAATAGCAACTGGTTTTATCCTAAGCAGCCTGAAATCAAGGGATTGATGAAATCATTGTTTTTGTCTAATACACATTAAAATAAATATGTAACTATTAAAATATAAAATGTTCATATTCTTATTACCAGAGGTATATATACCATTTTGGGAAGACACAGGGACTAGTGGTTCATAGAGCTATACTCTATGAGCTTAATGATCACTCTGAGTTCCTTGGAGTACTCCAAGTCTGGGCACAAGGGATTCCGGCTCCATGAGGCTGGTGCCAGGTGAAGACAGAGCTTCTCATTTCATTTCCCCAACTCAGGAAACAATCTCTACTGTCCATTGGTTGTATGGCCCCGGAAAAAGTTGTAGATAAAAGTGGGGCCATTTTTATTTCAATACAACAAACTTTGTCTTAATGTCAACCACTCCAAACCAAAGCAATATGACACTGTAACCATGAGCCCCTGATGATTTGTCTTTAAATTACAAGATTTAAACTCAAAGCGTCATGTCCATCCACAAGCACTGAAGCTACAGTTAGAATTGTACTGCCAAAACTGTTAAATTCATATGCCAAGTGATGAGAAGACTGAGCCCCATGCTTAGAATCAGGAAACTGGCTTTTGGGCCTAGTCTATAAGTACTTTTAGCAACGCCATCTTAGACAAAAAGCTTAAACAATCTGAGGCAGAAATGAAGCTGTAAGTGCTGGTCCCTTCTAGCCTAAGGATTCAGACAAATATGACAAACATCAGAACTATTCTTCCATGTAGGTACATTGTCACTGCTACTTCTACAACAAACCCTGAGCACTAGGGACACAGCAACAACCAACACAAAGACACCTGCCCCCCAGGAATGTACACTCTATTGGAAAGAGATACACAATAAAGATAATACATCCACAAATTGTGTGGAAGGTATCCTAGGGTTACCATGACAAAATACCACAAAGTGGGTGGCATTAAAGAATAGAAATGCATTGTCTCACAGTTCAGGAAACTAGGAGTCCAGATTCAAGTGGTGTCAGAATCATGCTCTCTCTCGTTGGCTGTAGGGAAAGATCCTTTCTTATCTCTTTCAGCTTCTGGAAGCCCTGGATCTTGGCTGCTTGTATCACTACAAGGCACCTTTCCCCTGTCTTCAACCTCATTTTTGTGGTTAGCAGCCAAATGCTCTGCTCACTCCGCCACCCAAGCTCCTTCAATCTCATTTTTGTGCCTGTTCTTCCTTTGTAAGACATCACATAGAAGGTATTAAGACCTACCCTACTGAGATATGATCCCAATAATGTAACTGATAACATCTACAAAGAAAAACTCAATTTTCCCAAACAAGATCACGTTCACAGATACGATGACTTGGAGTTCAACATATATTTTGTGTTGTTGTTGTTGTTATGTGCCATTGAGTTGTCTCCAACTCATAGCAACCCTATGTATGACAGAACAAAACACTTCCCTGTCCTGTGCCAGCCTCATGATCCCTACTATACCTGAGTCCATCGCTTCAGTCACTGTGTCAATCCATCTTGTTGAGAGGGTCTTCCCCTCCTTCACTGACCCTCTACTTTACCAAGCATGACATCCTTCTCCAGAGAATGGTCCCTTCTGACAACATGACCAAAGTAGGTGAGATAAAGTCTGGCCATTCCTACTTCCAAGGACATTTCCAGCTGTACTTCCTCCAGGACAGATTTGTTAGTTCTTTTAGCAGTCCATGGTGCCTTCAGCATTCTTTGCTAACATCACAACTCAAAAGCAACAATTCTTCTTTGGCCTTCCTTATTCATTGGCCAGCTCTCACATGCATATGAGATGATCAAAAATACCATGGCTTGGGTTAGGCGCAGCTTATTCTTCGAGGAGCTTTCTTTGCTATTCACTGCTTGAAAGAGGTCTTTTGCAACAGATTTGCCCAATGCAATACGTCTTCTGATGTCTTGACTGCTGCTTCCATTGGCATTGATTGTAGAACCAAGAAATAGGAAGTCTTTGACAACTTCAATCTCTTTTCCATCTATTGTGATGTTGCTTATTGGTCCAGTTGTGAGGATTTTGTTTTCTTTATATTGAGATGTAATCCATACTACAGACTGCAGTCTAATTTTCATCACTAAGTGCTCCAAGTCATCCTCATTTTCAGCAAGCAAAATTGTGTCATCTGCATATCTCAGGTTGTCAGTGAGCCTTCCCCCAATCCTGATGCCACATTCTTCTTCATAAAGTCCACTATCTCGGATTATTTGCTCAGGATACAGACTGAATAAGTATGGTGAAAGGGGACAACTCCCTTTCTGATTTTAAACCATGAGGTACCCCCTTGTTCTGTTCACAGAACAGCCTCCTGGTGTATGTACAAGTTCCTCATGAGTACAATTAAGTGTCCTGGAATTCCCATTCTTCTCAATGTCATCCATAATTTGTTATAATCCACACAATCGAATGTCTTTGCATAGTCAATAAAACACAAGTAAACATCTTTTTGCTTTCAGCCAAGATCCATCTGACATCAGCAATTATATCCATCACTCCATGTTCCCTTCTGAATCCAGCTTTCACTTTGGGAAGCTCTCTGTCAATATACTGCTGCAACCATTTTTGAATTATCTTCAGTAAGATTTTACTTATATGCAATATTAACGATATTGCTTGATAATTTCCACATTCTGTGGGATCACCTTTCTTTGGAATGGGTACACAAATGGATGTCTTCCAGGCAGTTGACCAGGTAGCTGTCTTCCAAATCTTTTGGAACAGCCAATTGAGTGCCTCAAGTGCAGCATCTGTTTGCTGAAACATTTCAATGGGTATTCCATCAATTCCCAGAGTCTTGTTTTTGCCAATTCCTTCAATGCAGCTTTAACTTCTTCCTTCAATACCACTGGTTCTTGATCATATGCCACCTCCTGAAATGGATAATCATCTACCAATTCTTTCTGGTATAATGACTCTGTATATTCCATCCATCTTCTTTTGATGTTTCCTGCATCATTCAACATATTGCCCATGGAATCTTTCAATATTGCAATTCAAGGCTTACATTTTTTTCCTCAGTTCTTTCAGTTTAAGTAAGAAATGTTGAGCATGGTCTTCCCTTTTGGTTTTCTAACTCCCAGTCTTTGCACATTTCATTATGATAATTGACTTTGCTTCTCAAGCTGCTGTTTGAAATCTTCTGTTCAGCTCTTTATCCTGTTGTTTCTTCCATTTGCTTTAGCTACTCTCCATTCAAGGGCAAGTTTCAGAGTCTCTTCTGACATCCATTTTGGTCTTTTCTTCCTTTCCTGTCTTTTTAATGACCTTTTGCTTTCTTTATGGATGATGTTTTTGATGTCATCCCACAATTCCTCTGGTTTGCAGTCATTGGTGTTCAATGTATCAAATCTATTCTTTACATGGTCTCTAAATTCAGGAAGGATATAATCAAGGTCATATTTTGGCTCTCGTGGACTTCATTTAATTGTCTTCAGCTTCAATTTGAACTTGCATATGAGCAGTGGACGGTCTGTTCCACAGTCTGCTCTTGGTCTTGTTTTGGCTGAAGATATTGAGTTCTCCATTGCCTCTTGCCACAGATGTAGTCAATCTGATTCCTGTGTATTCTGTCTGGTGAAGTCCATGTGTATAGCCATCGTTTGTATTGTTGAAAAAGGGTATTTGCAATGAATAAGTCATTGGTCTTGCAAAATACTATCATGCAATCTCCAGCATTATTTCTGTCACCAAGGCATATTTTCCAACTACCAGTGATTCTTCTTTTTTTCCAACTTTTGCTTTCCAATCACCAGTGATAATTAACACATCTTGATTGCATGTTTGGCCAATTTCAGACTGCAGAAGTTGGTAGAAATCTTCAATTTCCTCATCTTTGGCTTTGGTGGTTGGTGCATAAATTTGAATAATAGTAGTATTAACTGGTCTTCTTCATAGGCATATGGATATTATCCTATCACTGACAGCACTGTACTTCAGGATAGAACTTGATACATTCTTTGTGATGATGAGTGCCATGCCATTCTTCTTCAATTTGTCATTTCCAGCATAGTAGATCATATGAACATCTGATTCAAAATGGCCAAAACCAGTCCATTTCAGCTCACTAATGCCTAGTTGGACAATCCTATTTCCATAGTGATACTGCCTCAGAAACCCAAGGAGGGGTCGCTATGAGTCGGGGCCGACTCAACGGCAAACAACAACAACAACAATGCCTAGGATATCAATATTTATGTGTTCCATTTCATTTTGGACAACTTCCTATTTTCCTAGATTAATACTTTGTACATTCCATGTTCAGATTATTAATGGATGTTTCCTGCTGTTTCTTCTCATCTTGAGACATGCTACATCAGCCCAAAATGGGGAACCCAAAAGCTTTACTCTATCTACACAATTAAGGTGGGCTCTACTCTGAGGAGGCAACTCTTCTCCAGTCATATTTTCAGTGTCTTCAGACCTGAGGGGCTCATCTTCTGGCACTATATCACACAATGTTTTAGGACTATTCATAAAATTGTTCAGTGTTCCACTACTATTCATCAGGTTTTCACTGGCCAATTCTCTGAGAAGTGGATGACCTCTTCCTTCTTCCAAGTCTGTCTTAGTCGAGAAGTTCCACTGAAACCTGACCACCATGGGTCACCCTGCTGGCATTTGAGTCTCTAGCCTCAGAGCAACACTCAAGCCTCCACATTACGACAAACTGACAGACAAGTTTGTCTCCCTGAGTTGTTCCAAACTGCTCTGCTTATATCCTAGTCTTCCCCACCCTGTTCACTTACTTGGCCTGCCCCCAGGGTGCAAACACCCTCCTTCCAGTAGTTCTGGGGCTGGCTTACTGCAGCCTGCCCCTAGGTCAGTCACTCCACACAGGCAAACACCTACCTTCTACTGGTCCTGAGGCTGGCTTACTGAGCCTTCCCTGGGGTGGCTCCATGCATGCATATATTTTGGGGGGACCCAATTCAATCAATATCAGAAGGTGAGAAATTCTATGAAAAAAATTAAAGCAGGCCATAGAGATGGGGAGTTTTCAAGAGTCAAAGATTCATTATTCCTGAGGTTTGCATTTCCCTCAGTATGTTTCCTTTCAGCTCCCTTCTTCTCTCCTCTACCCTTGCTCCCAACTTCTATTCCCACCCTACATTTCATGCCCCATCACTCAGGTCACAACCAGCAGCATGAACCACTTATCAGTCCCCAAACACAGATGATGCAATATTTTCTATATGGTCTGTGTCAGACAACTTTTAGCCTGACAATGGACTAAACAAAGACAGAGTTGGAACCTCAAATTCACTCAGATGCCCAGAGGTAAAGCAGAATTCCCCAGTGCCCTTACTTTAGGACCTTGGGTAAGTGGCTCAACTTCTCTGGACTTTCAAGATTTTTCTTCTATTAAATGGAGAGATGGGACTAGTTTATTTCCAAAGGCTCTTCTAGTACTAAAACTCCTCAAGTAAAATTGTTAACAACAACAAATAATAATGTCAAAAATACTGAGAGAACTGGAGTATACCAATGCTCCTAAGATCATATAAATGTGATTAACCCTGAAATGAGGGTTGAAAGTGGAATTGACATGTCCTCAAAAGCTAACCCTAATTTAGATGGTTTTAGGAGAATATTTAATCCAGAATACATAATGCTAATAACATTCATTGAATTCCTGTTAAGTAGTAGGCATTGTGCTAGACTCTCACTTAATTAATCTCACATTTCTATAAACTTCACAACACTTTACTGGTGGACCATGATGTGTCTGGTGGCTTCTGCTAAGCTCTTTCCCTTCCCAGTTCTACTTTGCCTCATGCTGGTCCAGGAAAACACAGGGTTTCTGGGCCATAGGTCACAACTAGAGGCCTATATCTGGCTGCCAGATATGTTTGGTTTGGTCCACATGGATTCAGCTTGTACTATGCTTTAAAAATATATTAATTGGGTACTAATTGAATTACTGGAGCTCTGGTAGCATAGTGCCTAAGGCACTTGACTGCTACCCAGAAGGCTGGCATTTCAAACCCATCAACCACTCCTCAGAAGGAAGATGGGGCAATCTACTTCCGTAGTGATACTGCCTCAGAAACCCAAGGAGGGGTTGCTATGAATC
>NW_006921591.1:14245443-14248598 GCF_000298275.1 Orycteropus afer afer
GATCGTGACAAATTATGGATAACATTGAGAAGAATGGGAATTCCCAAACACTTAATTATACTCATGAGGAACCTGTACCTTGACCAGGAGGCTGTCATTTGAATGGAACAAGGGGACACTACATGGTTTAAAATCAAGAAGGGAGTGTGTCAGGATTGTGTCCTTTCCCCATACTTATTCAATCTATATGCTGAGCAAATAATCCGAGAAGCTGGACTATAGGAAGAAAAATGTGGCATCAGGATTGGAGAAAGAATCATTAACAACCTGAGATACACTGATGATACAACTTTGCTTGCTAAAAGTGAGGATGACTTGAGGCACTTACTGATGAAGGTTGAAGAATACAGTTTGCAGTATGAATTACATCTCAATGTAAAGAAAACAAAAATCCTCACAACTAGATCAATAAGCAGCATCATGATAAAGGGAGAAAAGATTGAGGTTGTCAAAGAATTCATGTTGCTTGGTTCTACAATCGATGCCAATGGAAGCAGCAGTCAGGACATGAGAGATGTATAGCACTGGGAAGGTTGGTTGCGAAGGAATCTTTCAAGTTCTGAGGAACAAGAATGTCTCCTTGAGGACTAAGGTGCACCTGACACAGGCCATGATATTTCCAATTGCCTTGTGTGCATGTGACAGCTGGACAATGAATAAGGAAGACCCAAGAAGAGTTGATACTTTTGAGTTGTGGTGCTGGTGAAGAATGCTGAAAGTACCACGGACTGCTAAAAGAACCAACAGATCTGTCCTGGAGGAAGTGCAGCCAAGATGCTCCTTGCAAGCAAGGATGGCCAGACTTCGTCTCACCTACTGTGGTCATGTTGTCAGAGGGGAACATTCCCTGGAGAAGGATGTCATGTTTGGTAAGGTGGAGGGTCGACGAAAGAGGGGAAGGCCTCTGACGAGATGGATTGATACAGTGGCTGAGACAATGGGCTCAAGTATAGCAAGGATCATGGAGCTGGCGCAGGATCAGGAGGTGTTTTGTTCTGCTGTGTATGGGGTCACTATGAGTCAGAAACAACTTGATGGCATCTAACAACAACAACCTGGCCTTGTTCCAGACACCTGAACTTGTTCCAGACTTTCATCAGAGCACTAGCAGATGTCAGAATCCAATGAGTAATAAGGCACTTAAATGTTCTGGGACAAAGAGGCTGTGATGAATGTACATTGGATTTATATAGTGACAAATGAGGGGATCTCTGGTAGCATAGTGGTTAAGGCATTTGATTGCTCATCAGAAGGCTGGTGTTCAAACCCATCAGCCACTCCTCAGAAGGAAGATTCAGCAATCTACTTCCATAGTGAAACCACCTTAGAAACCCAAGGAGGGGTCGCTATGAGTCAGATCCAATTTGATGGCAGTGAGAGAGAGAGAGTGACAAATGAAAATAATCATAGCTAACACTTATGGTGTGCCCAACCTATGTTAAGCACAGTACAGAATACTCTACACAGGTTATTTCATTTTATCCTCATGGCAACCCCTATTAACCATCATTTCCAAAAAGGAAACAGAAATTAAAGAAAGGTTAAGTGACATGTCCAACATCACATTTTTGGAATTTCAAGCCCAGATCAATCCTACTCTTATCTAAGCCAGACTTCCCTTCACCTTCCAACTTGCATTTGTATGGTACATTTGACTTTTCCAAGATGTCAACTCTGATTCCATCATTAAAATCAGGATTTCGTTCTAACTGAAATTATGTTTAAAGGGGTCAGTCAGATATACTTACTCCCCTGTGTTGGTAGTGAGGGTGGCTGGGCAGTAGGGCAGAGTCACTGTGGAAAGCAGACAGAGACTGCCATGCAACTGTTGAGCCATGTCAAATCTTGGAGTGCATGCGAGACCCACCAACAAATGTGTCTGTGTCTTTCACAAGGCTTCAGACATTCCACACCACCAAGCTGATCAAACCAATTTAACGGGGCTAGGGGTGAGGGTGAGCTCAGATTTGCTCAACATTAGGCTGTATCTGGGCGTGCAACATGGTGTATTTCTCACTGACCTGTCAATGCCACAGCAGCAAGGAAAGAATTAGGGGAAAAATGCAAAGTGAAAACTGCACATAGTGCTTGTGTTAGATGCTCCTGAGGCTCACTAGTGGGTTCCTGTAATGGACGATACACTAGTGTCTGTTCTGCCAGCCCTGATTACAAAGGGAGAGTCATTCTTTGATTCAACACATACCAAAAGTCACATTGTGCCTGGTGTAGGCAGCACCTGAATCAAAATTGATCCTGACCTTGGAGAAACTGACAGGATATTGGGAGCAGACAGACGTGGAAATAAACACTAAAAGTGTTCTAGGTGCCTCTTTAAGAGGCTAGATGATTGAATCAGGTTCTTTGGGTGGTAGTTGTGTGATTCTGGAAGCTTACAAAATCCCACTGGGCCTCACTTTTCCTCCCTCCAAAATGGTAATGATAATAATACCAACCTCACAGGTTCATTGTAAGAATGACCTCACAAGGCACCAAAAAATTTTGTTGTTGTTATGTGCCGTCGAGTCAGACCTGATTCATAGAGATGCCTCCTTGGGTTTCCGAGGCAGTATCACTACGGAAGTAGATTGCCCCATCTTCCTTCCAAGGAGTGGCTGATGGGTTTGAACCGCCAGCCTTCTGGTTAGCAGTCAAGTGCCTTAGGCACTACGCTACCAGAGCTCCCATATTGAGGTATAAGGGAGGATAATTGTTACCCAAAAATCTAAAGATCTTAAAGAAAAGACTCTAAAGTCTGCAGAATAAATAGAATGAAGATTCTAAAAACAATTATATCCTTCCACCTCTAGGAAGAAACAATGGGGAGGTGGTTTGATGACTTTAAAAAGAACACTGAGAAGGGAAGATATAGATTTAACACAGTTACACAAATATTTTTTGAGCAAGTCCTTCTAAACAGTCAGAATGGACATTACAAAGATGAATCATACCCTCATACCTCTCTTGAATTGTCCATAGTCCATATTGTTGAGATTTCATGGGACTACCTCCACATCTGTTAGCCTTGTACCTTGCTTATAATATCAGTGTGTAGTAATAATTTGGGTCTCTGGGAGCAAGGTAAGCATGGGCGTAGCACAGAGTAGCAGGCCGGAAGAGCAGGAGAAAGGGGTAAAACCCAGGGAGCCAAAGAGAAG
>NW_006921591.1:14251783-14252763 GCF_000298275.1 Orycteropus afer afer
GGGCTGGTGCGGGATCGGGCAGTGTTTCGTTCTGCTGTGCATGGGGTCACTATGAGTCGGAAACGACTCGACGGCACTTAACAACAACAACAGTAATAATTTGTGAAAGGTCTGACTCAGCTCCTGGGTGCCTTAGTCATGAAGTGTTCTCTCTCTTCATCAAAGCCTACCTATCATTTCCTCCTGCTCCACGATCGCATATCCGTTCCACCCCCAAAGCCATCTCTAATCCTCTAAACCCCTTACCCACAGATCCCCTAGGATTCATGATTTATCCAAAACGTTTTGAGATCAGATTCTTCTCTGCTGTGTGCTATGTGCATTACACACTAATTGTTCCATGTGCTCAGCACAGAGAAGGAACACAACATGAATAAATTAATTAAAGCTCCTTAAGGGTAGGAGCCATGCCCTTTACTATGTGCTGGCTCATTTTTTATGTTAATGAGCTCTTGTAGTTGGATTGTGTGGTTGTCACTGTCTATGAACATGTAGATATTCTGGGAGAAGGAGGAGACTTAATGTCAGTAAGTGCACATCTGAGGCCAGAGTGGCATTGACTATCCATCCCATGACCAACACACAATCATGAAACAGCCTGCAGTGCCTGTTAAAAAGTCATGCCCCCAGCAAGCCATTTGGTTCTTTCTGCTGCTCAGAACCCTGAATTGTGCTTGCCCCATTTGCCCCACCACTGCCCACCAAACAAGTACAAAGCTAATGTGCTCTTGCTGAAACCTACGGGTAAAAAAATCTCAATGAGGGGAACATGTTTGCCAAGTGATGCTTTTCTAACACTTAAAGTAAGTTTAGAAGAGATAGGTGGGCAACTCATAGCCAGCCTTTCCCTTCTTTGGATCTTGGCTATAAAGGATACAAGAATAGCATTGTTGTTGTTGTTGTTTGCCGTCGAGTCGGCCCCGACTCATAGCGACCCCTCCTTGGGTTTCCGAGGCAGTATCACTACGGAAGTAGGATTG